>NC_133538.1:115502061-115845295 GCF_048544455.1 Silene latifolia
GAAGGTGGCCGTGATGAAACGAAGAAGTATAAAATGTCAATTAGTGGTGGTTGGCCACAACCACCATATTGTCCATGAAAATGGACAATATTCAATTAGGAAATGTCTTGTTTGTTTTTTATTTTATGGAATAATTAAAAAATATTAATATATAATGTTTATGTTTATCTAAGTAAGTTTCGTTCTTTTTAGATCATTTCACAGAAGTAAAAATATATTAATGTTATAATGTTTATGTTTATCTAAGTAGGTTTCGTTCGTTGTTAGATCATCATATTACATAATGCAATATTATAATATCTGTATCATAAAGCTATTAAAATAACGCAATATTGTTAAGATCTTATCTCTCTTTTTTTTTTTTTAAATTTTCTCACACAGATAATCCTATAATCATGTTCATATTGTCTTGAATAAAAAAATAAAAAAAAATACAAATCGTTTATTTTAATATCCCACAACAAAGTGGCACCCATTCATTTCACTTCCCCATATAAACGACTGCACAGAGAAGTTGAAGAGACATACCGTCTGATAACGTCTACATCACGCCTACTTCTTCATCATTATCAACAAGGTAGGTTTGATCTCACATTTAAACTTAAATATGTTTATTAATAATTTAACAAGTATGTATGTTACCGTATATGTTAAAGAATTATTGTTCTTCATCGATGAAGATGAAGTACTTGATGGAATATTGTTCTTTGTATACAAATTTTGCCCTAAATTTATACTCTGTACAAGTTTAAATGATTATTGTTGCTTAGTCAGTCCAAGATGCATGCTTGTTATTCATATATTGATGTCTTGATGATTCTGATTATAAGATATGTAATCCCCAAATATGCATGTTCTACATATATTGAGGTTTAGGTTTAAAGGATTGATGATTGTGAGTTTTGAGTAACATAATGTATCTCGTTAATCTTTATGCATGTTTGATCTTCTTGGAATCTTTCAAGAAATTATGGATATGAACAAAAAAGCGGAAGTGCGACCCTTTACGGTGGAAGTTTCAACATCCAAATAAAAGACAAGCGGTTTCAAATCCGGATTGTCCTTGGGAGGCAGAAATAACAAAACTAGAGGAAGAAAGATTTCTTAGAAGGGCTAGGAATGTTCCATATTCATTGCGTATCAAAAGGAAAGGTCATCCTCAAAGGGATGGATGAGAGATCATCCGCTTACGAAGTGGGTTCTAATGAGGACTTGATGGTGGGTTATATAATACCCAGGTGCGGCTGGTGGAAACGTTATGTGAGCAAGGCAACAAGGGGATGGTATACCTGGTGGTTCCACTCGGGCCCGACCATTGAACGTATTGAAGAGCAATCACAGTCGAGAACCTCTTCTACGACGAAGATTATAAGAGGCGATATTGTCCATGACTTTATTTACTTTTAAGTTGATCTATTAGGGCTCTATGTTTAAATTGGTATGTAATTTTGTAATTATAAACTCATGGTTTTACGGAATTAAACTTATGGTATGTGAAATTAAACTTGGTCAATATAATTAGACTTCATTAAGTAGATGATTGTCTTCATTATGCAAAATGCAATTTCATTCATATGCAATTTACATGACAAACATACTAACGGTAAAATTCGTAAGATGACTCATACATCGATCGATTAACATCTCCTTCCATCGCATGCAAAGGAGGAGTAGGTCATGATGCACCAAATGTGCTTCTGCTAGGGGTAGAATAAGGTGAGGGTAACTGCGATGCACCAAATACGCTCCTTGTAGGAGTTGATTGCGACATATCAAACTGGCTCCGCGTAGGGGTACATTGTGACGCACCAAAAAGGCTCCGCGTAGGGGTACATTGCGACGCACCAAACTGGCTCCTCGTAGGGGTACATTGCGACGCACCAAACTGTCTTGTAGGAGTAGATTGCGATGCACCAAACTCGCTTCACATGCGATATTTAAATGATTGCTCTCATTAGCGGTGAATGGGTTTGGAACATTAGTTTTTTTCTGCAATTAAAAAAATTATGACGTTATTTAGAGGGTTATGCAAAAAAGCCGAGTAAAGAATTTAGTACAACAATGAATAACAATTACTATATTACTCACCTTCTTATTCTTTCTAGCATCGGGAGTTCTCTTGCCTTTTGGTACCCTCCCAGATCTTCTTCTGTCAACAGGATCCTGCAGACCACCTTCCCTCTCTGCTGCCTTCCTCTTCATATATCTAATATTGCATTCCTTAGGCTGTAGCCTTCTATGACCCCATACCCTAGAAGAAACACCGCCAGGGACATAGGCGTCTATAGTTTCAACACCAACAATCCCCTCCAACTCCTTAATTAATTCAGAAGTCAATCTATCATATGTTGCATAAGTTTCATCGTCTCGAAGCGCTAGTGTGGAAATGTAATGGTTCCTTATAGTTACCTCCAACGACTTCTTCGCACGAGCTGAGGCTTCCGGATTATAGTACCCAGTATTGATTGTCTCGTATTCTCTAACCAAGTCCTTTCGCCATCGATCAAGTATATACTTCTCCGGGATCACCTTCACATCTTCGATAACCATGCATCTAATAATATGTCGACAAAGTATACCCTTGAACTCAAATAACTTACATGAGCACTTGAGCGGTCCCACACTTCATCAATATCAACCCAATATTTCTTACACTTACCAAATGGCGCCACTTTTTTATCTTCAACGTTAAATGTCACACTATGCCCAAGTCTTCTCGGCGGATCAGCGTTCGTATAAATTAACCCAATTACCTCGTCACGTACCAACTTATATATCTTCTTAGTATACAATTTATGGAAAACCTGCTCAACAAGTAAGTTGCACTCAATCTTATACGGTTTCTCTGTGCAATCGTGATTGTTCGCGGTCTCCTCCTCCACTTTCAATTTCAAGGCTTCCTCAATTTTAAGGCAAACCGACTTAAAGTAGTCCTCCCATTGACATAAGTTTTGAAAAACCGGTTTTGTTGCTCACTCCTCTGCGTCGATGACATCCCAGCACAAAATATCCCACGCTAATATGCGGGGACCCAACTCTCCCTGATCAAATACGACTCCGTCACCCACGAACATTTTTCAATACCATATTTACGAACCATTTCCTTCCATGCTATCTCAAAATCATGCACCTCCAAACTGTCGTGAATCGCTAAATTAAGGTCACTTGAGATATCGTTCCAAAGTGGATGTTTTCCCGATTTTTACCAAGCATTTTTCAATATGTGCCAAAGGCGAGCACATGTGGTGAGTGTTTGGGAAGATTTTTTTAATTGCATTACCAATTCCTCTTTCTTGGTCTGTCAATATAACTGATGGAGCTTTACCCATGCATTCTAAAAACTTGGCAAAAACCCACTCAAAACTTTCTTCATAATCACGCGTAACCAAAGCACAAGCAAAAGAAATTGAATTCCCATGTTGATTCACCCCTATGAAAGGGGAAAAAGGCATGCGATACCTGTAACACCATGATTTACTCTATCAGATTAATGATATACTACAAAACTTATACTTACATAACCAAACAAATAAAATCAGTAATCAGAATAATTTCTATAGTACAATTAAATTGGTAATTTTAATTTAAATTTTATGAATTCTTGAAGCACGGTAAAACACTCCTACTCTTACATAACAAAACAAACAAATACGATTAATCAAAATAACATTTTAACACAGATAAATTGAGATATAACGCCTTACATATTCGTCAAGAAAGTTGTATCGTACGACACAACGTCTCCATACGATTTAAACATAGCTCGACAGCGTGAATCACACCAAAAAAAATTCATTGGAGCCCCAAAATCATCGAGCTCAAATGCATAGAAATAATTAGGATCCTCCTCTTTCATCTTCTCAAAATATGCCTTCAATTCTTCAGCATCGCCATCTATGACGCTACGTCTTCGTTCTTGATTGATGACGTTTCGACTATCACTAAACTTAAAGCCAAGGTTCTCATGACCTCCCCCCTCCAAGACCAACGACTTGTAATTATTTAATATTGAAATACCAGCAGCATCATTGATCATCATCCTCTTTTTGAAGTAGTCATTTATATGTCTAAACCCAACAAATAACCGGCTTTTCTTAGGATCCATCTCATGGTTGTGCTCTAAATGGCATTGCGTTATCTTCACTACATCTTCATCGTCGAAATAACGGGACTCAATGTAAGCATTGCAGGCATCCTTGGTTTTAGCAGCATGACCACAACAAAGCCTTAATCTTTCATACATATGATACCGCGGTTCATTCTTAAAGGAACCTTTTTTTGAAACACCGTCTTCCTTGTACTTTTTAAAGAGTTTATTACTGCGAATGTACCATGAAAACCCCTTCTTATATGCGTATGAATGGGCGAAAGCTGAGAGTTCTTCAGATGACTTGTAAGCCAAACCTACAACAGGTTCAACAATGTTGTCGTTCTCAGCAGCAGTAACGACGGTGTCATCATCATCCACTGGACCGTCGCCATACAACTCGACATACTCTTTCATTAAATCAACATCGCCATTATATTCCTTCACCGTTGCCTTTTGTTTACCTGCTCGTGAACATTCACCTTCTTCATACAAGTTATTGAAATCAAAATCAAGCGCCATTTAATCAAATGTTGAACGAGTATTTTTTTTTTGGTGTAGATGTTCAACGAGTATTAAAAAATAAGGTTTCCAAAATTTTAATCACTGTATTTTTTTTGTTCTAGTATAAGTTACTGTATTTAAGTAATGAAAATAATAAGAGAGATAAAGTGTCAATTAAAAAGATTAGATTAAAAATAAGTGTTGTTAATTATAAAGATTAGATTAAAAATAAGTGTTGTTAATTATAAAGATTAGATTAAAATAAGTGTTGTTAATTATGGAGATTAGATTAAAATAAGTGTTAATTAATCTTGGGGTTATTCCCAATACTAATCCCGCCCAAACCCAAATAATCCCTCCCATTTTTCCCTCCAACTTTCCCTCCAAACAAAAAAAGAATCTTTGACTCACCTTTACACGTGGCAAGCGCTGATTGGCCCGTGTACCAAAGCCTTGTACACGCCGTGTACTCCTAACATCTTTGGTTATACACTTTCTTCTATCAAAATCCGTGCGATTAATTAACTTAACGCACGGGCATTAAAATAATGTGTGATAAATTTCACAATAAAATGCAATATAGATATATAGTACATCGTTCATGTCTAAATTTTATGTATGCTGCATGACCAATGAATAATTCTCGTTAACATAATATTGACATAATAATAAAAGAGTGTGATTAATAAAAGAGTGTGATTAATAAAATACTTTTTTTTAGAAAAATAAACCAATATGAAGTTTATATATTGGACTAATTGTTTTTAGAATTTGTTCATTAACACCTGTTTGTTTTTCAATTGGTCAAGGAAAACAATAATATTTACTCTGCATAATCAACTCGATGATGCAACCAATCTCCTTCTTTCGAATAACAATCATAATTTAATAATTGCTATATCAAATTGTAATTATCTAAAATCATTTAAAGGTAGTTAGAATGTTATATCTCCCGGTTAAACTATAGTAGTACGTTTAAATATGAACCAAATTCCGACACAATACTACATGGCTAGGGCTGCTTATGTACTCTCTCTCCCTCTCTCTCTCTCTCTCTCTCTCTCTCTCTCTCTTTCTCTCTCTTGGTCCCTATCTTCGCATTTGAAACAAAATCTTTCACGCAGGCCTCTATTTTTATTTCCTATTCACACACATGATCTAAAACAATCTCATCCCTTGAAAGATCGATCCTTGTCTCCGAAACTTATCTCAAATTTATCCAACCAAGTGAAAAACTAAACCCCTACTTCTAGAAAAATCCACCATCCAATGGAAACTAACCCTTGCTCTCGAGTCTCGACAATGCTTTTTTTTAGGAAAATAAAACCAAAATAAAGTTTATATATATGATACCTGTGACTGAGAGTTTTTAGATTTTGTTCATTAATACCTGTTTGTTTTTCAATTGGTCAAGGAAAACAATAATATCTACTTTGCATAATCAACTCAATTATGCAACAAATCTCCTTTTTTAGAATAACAACCGTAATTTAATCATTTTTGGGTCAAATGGTAGTTACATAAAAACATTTACAGGTAGTTAAATGTTATATCTCACGGTCAAACTATAGACGTACCTTTGAATGTGAACCAGATTCCAACGCAATACTACATGGCTGGGGCTG
Source organism: Silene latifolia (assembly GCF_048544455.1). Classification (NCBI taxonomy): domain Eukaryota; kingdom Viridiplantae; phylum Streptophyta; class Magnoliopsida; order Caryophyllales; family Caryophyllaceae; genus Silene; species Silene latifolia. Next base: position 115,508,278 of record NC_133538.1, read on the forward strand.
CTTATGACACCCCACTATAACAATAGTCTTGCCCCCATCTTCTCAGTTGAAACAAAATCCTTCACGCAGACCCCTATTTTTCTTCCTTATTCACATACATGATCTAAAACAATCTCATCCCTTGAAATATCGATCTTTGTCGTCGAAACTTCTCTCAAATTTACCCAACCAAGTGAAAAACTAAATCCCTACTTCTGGAAAATCCACAATCTAATGGAAACCAACCCTTTTTCTCGACAATGTTGTTAGAATTAAGTTTTTACTTTAATTTGGATTCATGGGGTCAAGATTAAGTTTATCAGTATGATCTTTTGAGATTTCTTGTTATTATTAATGTTACCTATTTTTTTTAATGCAAGCGATATTTGCTGATAAATAACCGTATTTATTATCACTATCCTCGTTAAACTCACCACCCTCCACAAATGCACCCTCCCTCTACCCCACTAATTTACCCGCAAAATAAAACATGAGCGACTGTGATTAGTTCTTACTACTTGAAACAACCTTCAATCCACTACCACTATCATTACCTTTCTGCCACGTTTTACATCTAAGAAGTCATAAATCATATTCAGCTCCATGAAACACCAATCTTTACTCCAGATGATATGGATCCTCATCTCCCTTATCGAAGACAATTTATTTCTCCTTCAACAAAGAAAAGTTTAAGAAACAATCTTCCCTCTTATCTCTCTCCCTTTCCCTTCCTAGTCTTTTTCTCGTCCCCTCCCCTTCCTCCATTCCAGATACTCAAACAAAGTGTTTGGGTACTATGTTTGTAAACTGAATAAGTTTGAATATTATATATATATATACACGAATTTTTCTATTTATTTCATTTTGCATAAATAAATCTTACTACCTCTATCTCATTTTTATTATCCTTTTTTCTTCAAATTTTATTATCTCATAATTATTATCCCCTTTCTAGATCTAGTAAGGAAAAACTTTAGTCAACCAACTCGTCGCAATCAACCTTATTCCCACTCGAAACAACCTTTAGTCCACTACTTAATCCTTCGGTTCACACATAAAACGGTCTAAAATGCAAAACTTTCATCTCTCTCTTGAAAAGTCCATCTAACTAACAGAAAACTAACCGCTATTTTCTGAACTTCATCATTTTTACATCCCGTAAAGATCAAGTTGAACATGACAAACAAAAATGCATAAACTTAGGTTATCTTTGATAACGACAGATTGAACGGTTTTTTTTTAGCATTTTGAGAGTTTTTACACTATTTAAATAACAAATGTGCTATTTTCAGTGTTGATCATCGACATATTGAAATATTAGATTGTCGTGTAATTTCCTGTTTTACATTATGACCTTTAATTAGTATATTATAAGAAAACAAAAATTGAGTTTTTTTTTATCTCTGTGGAAATTAAAGATCAAAATTTATCTTTATCATATTTATAATTAATATTCTTCACTTAAAATATATAAATTTAAGTAAGTTCAAATAAGTTAGCTAAAAGTTATAAATCACAAATTGTACGAAGCAGTATAATCATTTTTTTTATTAATATGAAATAAATGTCATAAACTTCAAGCGAATATTAATGCGGTAGAGAACTATAGAAGAGTTGGCAAATACGTGACCCCCTTTTAGGTTTAAATTTTTTCATTTATTTTTATATTTTTGCCTAAAGGTGGTTACAGCATCGTATTATGCATGACGAATATGTCTCACCCTTCCCCAATTCGTATCTCTCCTTAAATTATAGTGATGTTGTGCTCAATTTACACACACAAAAAAAAAAGTTATAGCATCAACAATAATTAGTTTGCTCCATATAATTGAATAGTATCGTTTTTTATGTGTAAATTTGTCAGAAGAAAAGCTTGAGAGAGACGGTCTTCACTGTATTAGAGAAAGACTACTCTTACCCTTTTATGTGTTTATCATGACTTTTTTTTAATGTTGATCGTTGCTTGAATTGAATCTTAACCTTATACATTTTCTATAATAAGTGTATCTAATTTACCTTCAAGCCTCATTCAAATCTATTTTATTACTCGTGGTACCATTTTTACTTTAAATTGTAAAACAATCGCACAATAAAGTTTTTCAAAACATTTACTCATTTACCATAATATGATATTTCGATTCGCATATTAGCAGCAACTTTCTTTATCTTTTAATACTCTTTGAAAAATAGATATCAAACTTTGTACTTATCAATAATGTGTGAATATCTTATTTAAATTGTGATTAATTTACTTTTATATAATGACAAATGAATGTAAATAATATAATAATAAATTATCAATAGAAGTTGAAGTGTATTGTGAGGAAAATAACTTTAAAATTAGTCGGAGAAATACATATGACATTTGAAAAATAAACTTCGTATTATGTATAATTAAATATGACATTTGCAATAACAGAAGACGTAGGGACATATTTCAGCGTTCATTTTACTCTTTACATGAGTAAATTTCATGTAGTACGTATTATGCATGCACATTTGTCACAACCCAGTTCGGCCCAGAGTCTTTTAGCCTCATAATACCTCATTTTTTTAATCGGAAGTTGTCATAATATTGGATATTATCAATATATCAAAGGTTTTATTTTCCTTCTAATTTAATAAAAAGTGAACAAATACTAATGAATAATTTTTTAGTATTAATAAATTATAGATAATTAATTTATTTCCTGTTTCTAATAATAAAATTGTAAAATAATTAATTAATTCTCATTTCTAATAGGAAAATCATATTCCTAATTATAATAGAAAAATTTTAAATAATTATTATCTCCTAATTCTAATAGTATAATAAGGAAAAAAAAGCCTTAATAAATTGTTAATTTATTTCTTATTTCTAGTAGGAAAATTGTAAAATAATTAATTAATTCTCCTTTCTAATAGGAAAATTATATTCCTATTTATAATAGAAAAATTGTAAATACTAAATATCTACTAATTCTAATGCTAATAGTATAATTAGAAAAAAAAGCCTCCTTTAGTTATATATATTGATTGATTGATTGATTGATTGATTGTACTTGCGTACAAAGATGCTAGATGTACACGGCGTGTACAAGTAGGGCTGAGCAAAATAAACCAAACCGAGTTTTTAAACCGAAAGCGAACCGATAACCGAATTAAGAAACCCGATAACTCGGTTTTTTCCGGTTTGGTACCCGAAGTGGTTTTATATTTGGGAAATCCGGTTCGATTTCATGTCCTAAAAAACCAAAACCGGGCGCCGGTTTTAAACCGGATTACTTTTTTTTCGAAAAAAAAAAGAAAATGACTTAAGAAAAACAAAGACGTGTAATTTGGTTGAATTGATGGGGATGGATGAAGGTTTAGGTAGGAATTTAAGAGTTAGGATGGAGCGGCGGGTTGAAAAGCGTCAATTTGGGAGTAAAAAAAAGTTAAAACCGGTTTATAAATTCGGATCCGGGTAACCGGTTTTCGGTTCCGGTTTACAAGTTGGCAAAAAACCGGTTATCCGGTTTAAAACCGGAGCGGTTTTGGTTTGGAAAAAACCTGTTTTTGAAAACCGGTAACCGAACCGGTTTTCAAATCCGGTTCGATTAACCGGTTTTGCTCACCCCTATGTACAAGAGCTTGGTACACGGGCCAGTCAGCGCGCCACGTGTAAAAGTAAGTTAAAGATTCTTTTTTTGTTTGGATGGAAAGTTGGAGGGAAATATGGGAGGGATTTAGCGGGAGTAGTATTGGGAATAACCCCAATATTAATTAACACTTATTTTAATCTAATCTCCATAATTAACAACATTTATTTTAATCTAATCTTTATAATTAACACTTTATCACTCTTATTATTTTCATTACTTAAACAACTCTGAAATTAAATACAGTAACTTATACTCAAAAAAAAATATAGAGTGATTAATATTGTAAAATTAAAAATTTTGAAAGTTTTTTTTTATACTCGTTCAACATCCGATAAAATGGCGATCGATTTTGATCTCAATAACGTGTATGAAGAAGCCGAATGTTCACGAGCAGCAGAAACTAATGGCAATGGTGAAACAGAAGATAATGGCAATGGTAATTTAATCAGAGAATATGTCCAGTTGTATAGCGACGGTCCAGTGGATGATGAGGACACCGTCGTTACTGCTGCTGAGAACGATAACATTGTTGAACCTGATGTAGGTTTGGCTTACAAGTCATATGAAGAACTCGCAGCTGTCACCCACTCACACTCATATAAGAAGGGGTTTTCATGGTACATTCATAGTAATAAACTCTTTGACAAGTATAGGGAAGACGGTGTTTAAAGAAAAGGTTCCTTTAAGAATGAACCACGGTATCATATGTATGAAAGATTAAGGCTTTGTTGTGGTCATGCTGCTAAAACCAAGGATGCCTGCCAGGTTTACATTGAGTCTCGTTATTTCGACGATGAAGACGTAGTGAAGATAATGAAATGCCATTTAGAGCACAACCATGAGATGGATCCTAAGAAAAGGCGATTTTTTGTTGGGTTTAGACATATAAATGACTACTTCAAAAAGAGGATGATGATCAATGATGCTGCTGGTATTTCAATATTAAATAATTACAAGTCGTTGGTCTTGGAGGGGTGGGGGGGTCATGAGAACCTTGGCTTTAAGTTTAGTGATAGTCGAAACGCCGTCAATCAAGAACGAAGACGTGGTCTTATAGATGGCGATGCTGAAGAATTGAAGGCATATTTTGAGAAGATGAAAGAGGAGGATCCTAATTATTACTATGCAATTGAGCTCGACGATTTTGGGGCTCCAATGAATGTTTTTTTTAGTGTGATTCACGCTGTCGAGCTATGTTTAAAGCGTACGACGACGCTGTGACGTACGATACAACTTTCTTGACGAATATGTAAGATGTTATATCTCAATTTATTTGTGTTAAAATATTATTTTGATTAATCATATTTGTCGTTTGTTTGGTTATGTAAGAATACAAGTGTTTTTGTACGGAGTATATATGTTTTTGTGTTAATGTTTTACCTTGCTTCAAGAATTTATAAAATTAAAATTAAAATTACCAATTTAATTGTACTATATCATTATTCTGATTAGTAATATTATTTGTTTGGTTATATAAGTTTAAGTTTTGTTTCGTAGGATAGTTGTATAGTTGACAGGGCTGTCGTATACCTATCAAAAATAACTAACTAAACTAACGATATAGCTAGGGAAGTCAGGTCGATCTCCTCAAGGAAGCAAGATATCTGTAAGAGTCCGACTATTTGGTCACAAATGGGGGGTTTGTAATTGGTTTCCTAACTAAAAGATTTATAGGAAGAGAAGCAAGGAGAGAGCAATAAAGACAGAAAATGAGAATAAACTATCAATAGAGAGGGTACATGTCAAGATTTCGGTTCACTACGGTAGTCCAGTGACTCAACTGTAAACAACTTAGATAAATTACTGCGAGACGGATACGGAAAGGTCCTTCCGGTCCACTTTCTATCCTAAATTATCACTAACTTAACTTTCGTCCTCGCCAGGGTAGTCTACTGTTCATAGCAGGCCTATTTAGTCCAATCTTCCGATCCAGGATTAAATTTAACCAGATTAAAAGGGTGACTCAGAAGCGTGCACTCAACTAAGTCGGTAAATACAGTTATATTGCTATGGGGACAGAGTCTCACAATTAATTCATCTAACCTATTTACTATATCGTCACATTTCTACTGTAGATCCCCTAATCCCAACATGAAACAGATTAGCTACTCATGCTATTAATATTATCAAAACTAATAACAAAGAATAAACTAACATTAAGCATGATGAAATAATAATAAAATTGCATACAAGTAATTAGGGCAGAAAATTAAAGGGACAAAACAAGTAATTAAGATGAATAAAAGAGAGATTAATATTAAAAAGAGAGAAAGAGATTACAATCGGAAGAATCCAGCGTAAAGAACAAATACATCCGAGCGAGAAAATCCGAAAGCAAAAGTTACAGTGAAAGAGAGAAAGCAACGCAGTCTTTACTGTGAAAGATAAAATGATAAGATAAAATCTGAATGCTAATGACCTAGTTATTATGCGTTTAAATAGAAAAAAATACTAAGTCCATAAGCTAAAACACGTTCACGGACTAATTAAAGCCCATGACAGCCAAAACCACTCGATCGAGTAGTCTGAAACAACTCGATCGAGTACTTCTCCAAAATATCTACTCCATCGACCAAAATTGTTACTCGATCGAGTAACTCCTAATTCCAGCTCTATCGATCGAGTAAGACAAAGCACTCGATCGACCAACTCAGCCATAGAAACCACTCGATCGACCAATAAAACAGCTCGATCGAGTGTTCTTCCCCAAAATACTCAAACTCGTGACCGATTTGCTCAGTAGACCATTCCTTCACGCATCCCAATGCAAGATCTCACTCTGAACAATCCCGTCTCCTCAAAATGCATGCAAAAAGGGACGAAAATGGTACGATTCTACTACTTCCACGTTCATTCCTACAAAACGGACAAAACGAACCAAAGTAGCCAATTCGGGGCAAAATGCAATATAAACAGTACGAAAGTACATAGAAATACGTGCTAAAATAGGCTAGAAAGACTATACAAAATGCACGTATCAAATCTCCCCAAACCAAACCTTTACTCGTCCTCGAGTAAACTAAAATGCAACTAATGTAACGGAAATGAAAACTCAGAGCTAGCTTAACTTGTCTACTTGAACCAGTTTAATACAACAAAAATTAACAGTTACATCTAAGCAGTCGATACGCAAACGAGTTATAAATTGTTTAGAAATATAGCCGACCTATCGACCTTGTAAGACCAACAAAATCGGACTCTCACGTGGTCACTCTTCTCTCATGAAGCAAAGGGTGAATAAAATATGTGAAAGAGAGAAAGAGAAACAGTCACTCACCTAACTGCGACCTACATAGCATGCATGCAACAAAAAAGAAAGACAATTCAAGTACTAATGCACACACTCCAACCAATAATGTCCATCACAGCCGAGAGCTTACAAATGATATGGGAATAGTGAGGTTCAGGTGAGAAAAGGCAAAACAAGTTATGGTAATGTGGAGGTAAAAGCGCCAAGCTAGTTCCTAAACAGGACCATATAAGACCGTCCGAATCTCAACTGACTGAAAAATAAAGTACAAGTGCCCTTCATTTGGCACGCAACTCACTAATCACATACACCATCTCCTCAAAAATATGGAATAAAAACGGAGGAGTTAGACGGTCACAAACTTCCTTTTTTTAATACCGTCTAAATGAATCAACTGATACAAATCAAATATTTTTCAACTCTTTTTTTTCTTTTCCGACATTTTTTCATTTTTCTTTCCTTTTTTTTTTTTGCTTTTTCTTCACGTTTTTTATTTTTTTTTTTCAATTCTTTTTTTCTTTTTCTCCTTCCTTTATTTTCACCAACTCCTATCAAATGATACAGGCCAAACTGCTGACGGAAAAGTGTACCACATAAGACAACTAAACTAGCTTAACTAGGCAGGCTCAGTTTGGGATGTAGCTAATGGGTCAAAAAGGCAAGTTTTGGCTTAAGTGGAGCAAAATGGGTGAAAAATATAAAGAAAGGGGAAAATTTGCAAGCACCTCCCTGCATGTGACACCGACCACAAACCCGAATGTGTGCATTTGACAAGAAATCGAATGTCATAAAAGTGCAAAAATGATGAACATGCTATGCAAGGAGTACTACTCTTAATTTCTAATGAACTGGTCATGAATGTCACCAGTTGTGGGATCTAAATCTCAGAAATTGTAAAGTAGGTTGCCAATTTATCAGGTCAAATCTAAACAGTCAGCTATATTTGAACAAAAACTCGTAGACTATGCGTATGACAAAACTAATAACTATCAATAGAAGTGCAAGGCTCAAGTAAAATGACAAGTTATAGTGCAATTTCATCACGGAAATCAACCGATCTGACTCAACCTATATGCAAAAATAAACGTGAATATTTTTTGAATTTTTGAAATTTTTCTAATTTTTTTGGTTTTTTTTTTGAATTTTAATGAAATAAATACAAATGCAAGCTGAAAAATAGAAACATGAATGCAAAACAGATGCAGATGAAGACTCAAAAGGATGCAATACCCTCCCCGGTAACGACGCCAAAATTTGTCAGGGCTGTCGTATACCTATAAAAAATAACTAACTAAACTAACTATATAGCTAGGAAAGTCAGGTCGATCTCCTCAGGGAGGCAAGATATCTGTAAGAGTCCGACTATTTGGTCACAAATGGGGGGTTTGTAATTGGTTGCCTAACTAAAAGATTTAAAGGAAGAGAAGCAAGGAGAGAGCAATAAAGACAGAAAATGAGAATAAACTATCAATAGAGATGAGACATGTCAGGATTTCGGTTCACTACGGTAGTCCAGTGACTCAACTGTAAACAACTTAGATAAATTACTGCGAGACGGATATGGAAAGGTCCTTCTGGTCCACTTTCTATCCTAAATTACCACTAACTTAACTTCCGTCCTCGTCAGGGTAGTCTACTGTTCATAGCAGGCCTATTTAGTCCAACCTTCCGATCCAGGATTAAATTTAACCGGATTAAAAGGGTGACTCAGAAGCGTGCACTCAACTAAGTCGGTAAATACAGTTATATTGCTATGGGGACAGAGTCTCACAATTAATTCATCTAACCTATTTACTATATCATCACATTTCTACCGTAGATCGCCTAATCCCAACATGAAACAGATTAGCTACTCATGCTATTAATATTGTCAAAACTAATAACAAAGAATAAACTAACATTAAGCATGATGAAATAATAATGAAATTGCATAAAAGTAATTAGGGCAGAAAATTAAAGGAATAAAACAAGTAATTAAGATGAATAAAACAGAGATTAATATTAAAAAGAGAGAAAGAGATTACAATCGCAAGAATCTAGCGTAAAGAACAAACACATCCGAGCGAGAAAATCCGAAAGCAAAAGTTACAGTGAAAGAGAGAAAGCAACGCAGTCTTTACTGTGAAAGATAAAATGATAAGATAAAAACTGAATGCTAATGACCTAGTTATTATACATTTAAATAGAAAAAAATACTAAGTCCATAAGCTAAAACACGTTCACGGACTAATTAAAGCCCATGACAGCCAAAACCACTTGATCGAGTAGTCTGAAACAACTCGATCGAGTACTTCTCCAAAATATCTACTCCATCGACCAAAATTGTTACTCGATCGAGTAACTCCTAATTCCAGCTCTATCGATCGAGTAAGACAAAGCACTCGATCGACCAACTCAGCCATAGAAACCACTCGATCGACCAATAAAACAGCTCGATCGAGTGTTCTTCCTCCAAAACAGATCAAACTCGTGACCGACTGCTCCGTAGACCATTCCTTCACGCATCCCAATGCAAGATCTCACTCTGAACAATCCCGTCTCCTCAAAATGCATGCAAAAAGGGACGAAAATGGTACGATTCTACTACTTCCACGTTCATTCCTACAAAACGGACAAAATGATCCAAAGTAGCCAATTCGGGGCAAAATGCAATATAAACAGTACGAAAGTACATAGAAATACGTGCTAAAATAGGCTAGAAAGACTATACAAAATGCACGTATCAATAGTGTTTTTGTATGTGTTTTACTTTAGTTGCTTGGTATTACGAAGTATATATTTAGCAACTTAATTGTAGTATATTGACACGGCTATCGCGTACCTGTCAAAAATAACCAACTGGCTCTAACTAATATAGCTAGGGAAGTCGGGTCGAATCCACAGAGAGGTAGGAAAATGTCAGCTAAATCTAAGTTCGTCAAGTAACCAAATTGGGGGTTTATAAAATGTGATTTCTAAACTAAAGAGAGCAAGGAGAAGAGAAATAAAAGGAAGGAAATAACAGATAGAGAAGAATAGCTAAGACAAACGGTTCACCATAATCATCCGGTCGAGTAATCTAGGTCCCAAGTCAATGCAAATGCGGTCTAAGGGGTAGCGAACGTCACCTTTCGGTCCTTAATTCACCCTAAAGTGTAAACAGCTTAACTTTCGCCCTCACTGCAATACTCTATTGTTCGCTACTAGTCTACCTTTCCCAACCTTTCGGTCCAGGTCAAGGATCACTAAGAATTAAAGGTCTAACTGCGTCGACTCAATTAGGCAATTACAATTAATTGTAGCATTTAAACAACAAAGACAAGATTAAAGATTAACCTAATAAATCGATTACTCTCCCTTCATATTACGGATCCCCTATAGTCTTAGCATAGGACAATTAGCTACTCATAACCAATGAATTATCGATAATGACGAATTGAAAATTAAAACTAGACATGGTGATAAAACTAAAAAGGATTCCAATAAAACAACTATGATAACAATTAAAGGGAAGAAGGGATTAAAGCAATGAATAAAATTAGGAATAAAAGTAGAATGATAATACCAATCGCGTTCCAAATCCGAGTAGTAAAGAGTAAAAGAAGGGCAAAATCCAAAAACCAAAGAACAGTAACAAGAACTAGAGTAAAAACCAACGTGAGAGCAGAAAAGAGAAGTCACGTAGTTCCCCCTCAGTCTTATACTAAAATCCGTTCTCAAACCTAATCTATGGACTAATTACAAAAGCCCATAAATAATTTAGGCGGAATTTGACTAAAACACAAGAAACCATTCGATCGAGTAGAAGTAATCTACTCGATCGAGCAAATCATCACCAAACCACTCGATCGAGTGGTTATAAACCATTCGATCGAGCACCCCTTGCATAAACTCCTCGATTGGCTCCATAAACTGGTCGATCGACCGGTCTTGAGTTCATAAAGCATTCGATCGAATAGTGAACCACTCGATCAAGCTATATAGGCACGTTAGGACTTGAATTGCTTCCCGAACTCAGCTCACGCGTCTTCCAAGTGTTAGATTTCCAAGCTCCGGCTCCTTATTTTCCATGAATGCATACAATTGGGACAATTAAGGCTCGATTTAGCTCCTCTTCGGCCAATTCCTGCAAATTACAAATAACGGACCAAAGTAGAATATTCGGGGGTATTTGTAGCCAGATACTACATAAAAAGCACAGAAATGCGTGTAAAAATGAGGTGAAAACCTTATATAAAAGACACGCATCAAATCTCCCCAAACCAAACCTTTGCTTGTCCCCAAGCAAATATGAATGCAACTAAGGGTGAACAATGGAACGGGACCAACGCATCAGCTACAAATCATCCACTAGAACCAATTTAATGCGATAACATGACAAAGTGGCAATGAAAAGTGTAAACGAGTTAAATTAATGTTTCAAACTTACTGAACCGTCGACCTTGCAAGACTCAAAAGATATCGGACTCTCACGGGTCGCTCGTCACTCAAAATCAGGCACAAGGTGAGTATATATGTGAAAGATAGGAAGAAATCAGACACTCACCTAACTCGACCTATAAGAACATGCATGCAGTTAACATGAATAAAGTCTCTACAACCGTACATATGCATTCCAACCATACTAATGACCAAAACACGTGCCGAGGACTTACATTTGGGTAAGTGAGGTAATGGGTAAGAAGGGGCTAAAATGAATTTGGATATGTGGGGTTAATAGCCAGGCTAGCAACAACGGATCCAAATATAAACTGCATCCCAACTTCGTACTCATGACAGCAAGATAAAACGGTGCAAAATTATGCACTAAACTCACAAGACACCAAAAATCGTCAACTCCCCATAAAATATAGATAAGACATGGGAGTGTGAATCATTATACAATTCTCATTCTTTTTCATGTGTAATTTTTCTTTCTATTTCTTCTTCTTTTCTTTTTCGCATTTTTCGCTTTTCATTCTTTTTTTTTTCTTTTCATCATTTTTTCAACAATTCGACATTTTCCTTCTTTCTTTCTTTCCCTTCAATTCTTCCACAATCTTCTGAAATCAGATGAAATAACCATATTGCAGTAAAACATTCTGAGAACTACTCGTTACTAGCTCAGCTAGGGTAGGAAGTATTATAGAAAGTAGTTGATAGGACAAAAAGGCAATTTGGCTATGTGAGGTTCATGGGTAGAATGAAATAAAGGGGATTGCTCCTCCTAACACGTGTCACCATCCACAAACCGAATGCATACAGGTATTAAGAAGACTAGACTCATGCTTATGCAAATTGATGTTACATGTCTTAAAGAGAGTACTACTCACATCCTAAATGAAACCGGTCATGAATGTCACCAGTTTAAAAAGCTCTAACCTCAGAATGTAATGTAGCTTGCCGACATAATGAATCAAGTCTATTCGTTCAGATAAGGAAGAAACAAAAACTCGTAGATTATGCACATAATCACGCCAACTAAATGTCAAGAAAATGCAGGGCTCAAGTAAGGATTCAAAGTAGCGTCAATGTTCAAACGTTCCGACTCAATTTAAACATGAAATTTTTGAAAATTTTTGAATTATATGATTTTTATATGATTTTTTTTTGAAGTAAAACAAACAACAATGCATGCGGAAATAATAAACATGGAAGCAAAAAAAATGCAAGAAAACATGCAGACACAGATATGGATGCATACCTCCCCAAACCAAACCGTACAATGCCCTCATTGTACCAAAAATAGGGAAAGAAATGCAAACTGAAAGGAAAAGGAGAAGTGGAGTCGGAAAACTTACAAAACGTCGTAAGGAGGGACCTCCCCAAACCGACCATGAACATGGGAGGTCAAAGAAAGTCAAATCAAAGAGCTCCATAGACGTAAAACAACAAATGGTCAAAACCACTCGACTGAGCTCTTGGAACAGCTCGATCGAGTGAACCAGTGCACAGGAAGGGCTCGATCGAGAAAAACCACTCGATCGAGTAGGCATGGGTTCGGATCTGGTCGATCGAGGACATTATCACTCGATCGAGTGAAAACTGTCTCAAAAAGTGCTCGATTGAGCACAATATCATTCGATCGAGTACTTTGACCTGCAAAACACGCATTAAAAGCAAGGAGAATACATAGGAAGTTCATAAAACAGCGTCTAAAGTTCAACGTAAAGTTAAAGAAAAATAAATAGTTCAACAGAAGTACAATAAAACGATCAGGGCCGCCTCCCGGAGAGCGCTAGTTTAAGAGGTCCCGCACGACCTTTCGGCATCAATTAATCGGCGCGTCGAGTTCGTCAAGCGCAAGACTTCAACGCGATTGTCCGCTTGATCGCCTCGTGGTAATGCTTCACATATTGGCCATTCACCTTGAATCTACGCCCCTCGGAATCTTCAAGCTCCACGGATCCAAATTTGGTAACAAACACCGTCACCGTATAAGGACCACTCCATCCGGACTTGACTTGCCGGAAATAGTCTCAACCGGGCATTAAACAAAGAAGACCTTTTGCCCAACATAGAACTCCCGAGGTAGGATTCTCTTGTCATGCCATCTCTTTGTCTTTTCTTTGTAAATCCGCGAGTCATATAGGCGTTAAGCCTAAACTCTTCCAATTCATCTAGCTGCAAAAGACGATTCCGACCACACAACTTAGGATCATAATTAAGCTCACGAATTGCCCACCAGGCCTTACATTCCAATTCAACGGGTAAGTGACACGATTTCCCATAAACTAGCCTATAAGGTGATGCACCAATTGGTGTCTTAAAGGCGGTTCTATAAGCCCATAATGTGTCATCTAGCTTAAGACTCCAGTCCTTCCGTTATTTAGAAACTACCTTAGACAAGATCTCTTTCAACTCGCGATTAGAGACCTCTACCCGACCACTAGTTTGGGGATGATACCCCAAACCACGCCGGTGTTGGACACCAACTCTAGATAGTATGGAAGTGAGTTTCTTTTCTTTAAAATGCATCCCCCATCACTAATGACGACCCTAGGGACACCAAAACAGGGGAATATGATCTTTTTAAACATCTTTATCATGGTCTTAGCATCACAATGGGGTGAAGCAATTGCCTCAACCCATTTTGACACATAGTCTACAACTACTAAGATGTACTGTTACCCTTTACTGGATGGGAACGGTCCTTGGAAATCAATGCCCCGGACATCGAAAACCTCAACCTCTAGGATGCCGTTTTGTGGCATCTCATGTCTCTTTGAAATGTTCCCCGATCGTTGGCAAGCGTCGCAAGTGAAACAAAAGACTTAGCGTCGCAAACAAAGAAGGCCAAAAAAAACCAGATCAAGTACCTTAGCCACGGTGCGCGATGGATCATGGTGACCACCATATGAAGAGGAGTGACAGCCTTCCAGGACTATTTTGGTCTCCCACTGCGGAATACACCGTCTGAGAGACCGTCTCGCACATTCCTTAAACAAGTAAGGATCGTCCCGGAAATCTTGCTTAGCGTTATACGAAAACGCTTCTTTTGGCGATGAGAAAGGTCGGGGGCTTTGCCACGACAACGAAGTTAGCTATATCTGCATACCAAGGTTCTTGGTTAACAATAGACGATATAACAATCAAATCAAAGTATCGTCGGAAAAGAATCATCAATGGGTAGAGAATCTTCCCCTTCTTGTCGCATCGATCGCGACAAGTGATCGCCTACAACGTTCTCGGCTCCTTTCTTATCCTTGATCTGCAAATCAAACTCCTGAAGAAGGAGTATCCATCTCAATAGCCGTGGTTTGGCCTCCTTCTTAGCAAGGAGATGCCTCAAAGCTGCATGGTCAGTAAAAACAGTGACTTTCGACCCAACTAAATAAGTACGAAACTTCTCTAAGGCATAAACTACAATAACGACTCCTTCTCGGTGGTAGTGTACTTCACTTGAGCCTCATCCAGAGTTCGGCTCGCATAGTAAATAGCATTCAAAGCTTTGTCTTTCCTCTGGCCAAGCACCGCTCCTAGTGCATAGTCACTCGCATCACACATGATCTCAAACGGTAAGTCCCAGTTGGGAGGCAGTATGATCGGCGCGAGACTAAAGCCTGCTTTAACCTGTTAAAAGCGAAAGACAAGCATCGTAAACACAAAAGGGGAATCCTTAAGCAAAGAATCGTGTAAGTGGTTTAGCAATTTTGGAGAAATCCTTGATAAACCGGCGATAAAAGCCGGCGTGACCAAGGAAGCTCCTCACCCCCTTAACATTAACGGGAGGTGGTAATTGTTGAATCACTTCCACCTTTGCTTTATCAACTTCTATTCCCCTATCAGAAACAAGTGCCCTAAGACAACTCCCTCGTTGACCATAAAGTGGCACTTCTCCCGATTCAAAGACGAGATTAACCTCAATACAAATGCAACACTTTCTCAAGGTTAGACAGACGATCGGAAAAATCACTTCCATATACACTAAAATCATCCATAAAAACTTCCATGATAGACTCAATATACTCTGAAAATATCCCCATCATACACCTTTGGAAGGTGGCGGGGGCATTGCACAAACCAAAAGGCATTCTCACGATACGCAAAAACGCCCTTAGGACAAGTAAATGTAGTCTTAGCCTGACTGCTGGTGGATAGGGATCTGAAAGAACCCTGAATACCCGTCTAAATAGCAGAAAAATTTATGAGAAGCTAACCTTTCTACCATTTGATCAATAAAAGGAAGGGGGAAGTGATCTTTCTTAGTGGCGGCATTCAAATGTCTCTGTAATCTATGCACATCCGCCAACCAATCACTACTCGAGTAGGTATTAATTCATTCTTCTCATTCTTAACTACGATTGTCCCTCCTTTCTTCGGGACCACCTGTCTTCGGACTCACCCATCTAGAATTACCGACGAATAAATAATACCGCATCCAGCACTTCATTACCTCGGCCCATCACAACATCCTCGCATCTTCGGTTCACCACGGCACCCCGTCTGCAAGGTTTGTGATCCTCCTCCAACTCTATCCTGTGCATACAAATATCGGGACTAATCCCCGTGATATCGTCCAGTGAATAGCCCATTGCCTTCCTGTTTTTCTTAAGTACAACTAACAAAGAGGTCAGCTGATCATCACTAAGCTTGGCACTAACAATGACTGGATATTGCTCTGTATCGTCTAAGAAAGCATATTTAAGATGAGAAGGGAGAGGCTTACGTTCCGGTACCTTTACCTCAATGGAGCAAAGAGTGCTAATCATTTGTTCCACCTGTTCTCCCTCATGCTCATCTAAATCATCAACAAGCAAATCCAGCGCAGCGTCATCGTCGTCTGGGCTGTCTGCACACTCATCAAAAAGCATAAGAGCTTCTAGTGGGTCCTTCATAAAAGAACCCGACCAGAAGTCATAAATCGACTCGTCAATGATATCGACCGAATAGCAAGTGTCCTCTATCATTGGGCGAGCTAAAGTCTTGGCGGATGAATGTGATAGCGTCATCCCCTCTCGCAAGAGTCAGACGCCCTTGTCTGACATCAATAACAGCCCCAGCTGTACAAAGGAATGGTCTTCCTAAGATAATTTGGGTCCGAGTGTCCTCAGCTATATCCAAAACAATGAAATCCACTGGGATGTAGAGCTTGCCTATTTTCACGGGCACGTCCTCTAAGACACCTAAGGGCCTCCTAACAGATCTATCAGCCATCTGTAGGGTAATGTTAGTCACTTTGAAATGACTCATCTTTAGTTTCTTGCAGACAGGAAGGGGCATGACACTGACACTGGCACCTAAATCACAAAGGGCCTTATCAATAACCATATTGCCTATGACACAGGTAATAGAAAAGCTGCCCGGGTCTTTCATTTTTGGAGGGGCCTTATTCAACAGCAAATTACTAGACTCTTCCATAAATGAAATCGTCTCAAATTCACTCAAATTTCTCTTACGCGTCACAATATCCTTCATAAACTTAGCGTAAGTGGGTACCTGAGTAACAAGTTCGGAAAAGGGGACAGTTACCGGAGGTTCTTCACGACGTCCACAAACTTACCGTCGCTTTCGATTTTTGCGTCCTTCAGACGACTTGGGAAGGGTACCCTGGTAGCGATGAGTGGCCTCGCAACTTTTTCTTTACCCTTATCAATGCGCGACGTCTCCACAGCAGGGGAAGATGACACGGTGGCGGTATTAGATAGTAAATTAGGATCCCCGCCACTTAAAGTACTGGATCGAGTACTTTTATCAGTCGATCGACCAATTGCCTTTTCTGTTTCACTCGATCGACCATGTTTATCACTCGATCGAGTGATTTCTTTAGCATAGTTACTCGATCGAGTGAGACTGTTACTCGATCGACCAACATTGAATTCTGCACTTCTCGATCGACCACTATTTTCACTCGATCGAGTGGTAGGGTGAGTTAAACTGCTCGATCGAGTAGAGAGGTCACTCGATCGAGTGTTTACAGCACACGCAGCGAGTATTTCCTTCAAAAACTCGTCTAAATCATCATCCGAGTTATCGTCAGCTATCAAAACCTCGTCTTCTTCATGAGTAAGGTCATTTTGAAAATTCATTGCACTGACTGGATCGCAAATTGGAAGAAGCTTGGCTTGGTCTGCCGCGAGTGTTAACTGCGCGACTTGTTCTTTCAGTTCCGATATAACCGTTTCAGATTGCCGTGACATATTTGACATACTCATCATAATGGACTTTAATTTGGCAATTTCTTCTCTTGCAGAAGGAGAGACCGGTTGTGGTACTGGCGTAGAAGGGGTAGAATCATTCTTGAGTTCTTCATACAGCTGGGAGAAAGGAACTCCCTGCTTGTATTTCTGGTAGGCAAGAACGCGGTCAACACTTTCCATGCATAAGATAGGGTCATGCCCTTCCGTGCCACATCTACCACATGGCTCTTTATGCTCCGTAATCGTAGGCATCTTGGCAAATAAACTTTCAAAGCAACAACTAACCTGCAAACTAATCAAAACTTTGCAGAAATGAGATCAGTCTCAAGGAATGAATTCCCTGAGACGAGGGACAAACTTAATTAAAGCAACAAGTTTGCGCCACCTCCCCGGCAACGGCGCCAAAATTTGACACGGCTATCGCGTACCTGTTAAAAATAACCAACTGGCTCTAACTAATATAGCTAGGGAAGTCGGGTCGAATCCACAGAGAGGTTGGAAAATGTCAGCTAAATCTAAGTTCGTCAAGTAACCAAATTGGGGGTTTATAAAATGTGATTTCTAAACTAAAGAGAGCAAGGAGAAGAGAAATAAAAGGAAGGAAATAACAGATAGAGAAGAATAGCTAAGACAAACGGTTCACCATAATCATCCGGTCGAGTAATCTAGGTCCCAAGTCAATGCAAATGCGGTCTAAGGGGTAGCGAACGTCACCTTTCGGCCCTTAATTCACCCTAAAGTGTAAACAGCTTAACTTTCGCCCTCACTGCAATACTATATTGTTCGCTACTAGTCTACCTTTCCCAACCTTTCGGTCCAGGTCAAGGATCACTAAGAATTAAAGGTCTAATCTAAGCGACTCAATTAGGCAATTACAATTAATTGTAGCATTTAAACAACAAAGACAAGATTAAAGCATTAACCTAATAAATCGATTACTCTCCCTTCATATTACGGATCCCCTATAGTCTTAGCATAGGACAATTAGCTACTCATAACCAATGAATTATCGATAATGACGAATTGATAATTAAAACTAGACATGGTGATAAAACTAAAAAGGATTCCAATAAAACAACTATGATAACAATTAAAGGGAAGAAGGGATTAAAGCAATGAATAAAATTAGGAATAAAAGTAGAATGATAATACCAATCGCGTTCCAAATCCGAGTAGTAAAGAGTAAAAGAAGGGCAAAATCCAAAATCCAAAGAACAGTAACAAGAACTAGAGTAAAAACCAACGTGAGAGCAGAAAAAGAAGTCACGTAGTTCCCCCTCGCCTTATACTAAAATCCGTTCTCAAACCTAATCTATGGACTAATTACAAAAGCCCATAAATAATTTAGGCGGAATTTGACTAAAACACAAGAAACCATTCGATCGAGTAGAAGTAATCTACTCGATCGAGCAAATCATCACCAAACCACTCGATCGAGTGGTTATAAACCATTCGATCGAGCACCCCTTGCATAAACTCCTCGATTGGCTCCATAAACTGGTCGATCGACCGGTCTTGAGTTCATAAAGCATTCGATCGAATAGTGAACCACTCGATCGAGCTATATAGGCACGTTAGGACTTGAATTGCTTCCCGAACTCAGCTCACGCGTCTTCCAAGTGTTAGATTTCCAAGCTCCGGCTCCTTATTTTCCATGAATGCATACAATTGGGACAATTAAGGCTCGATTTAGCTCCTCTTCGGCCAATTCCTGCAAATTACAAATAACGGACCAAAGTAGAATATTCGGGGGTATTTGTAGCCAGATGCTACATAAAAAGCACAGAAATGCGTGTAAAAATGAGGTGAAAACCTTATATAAAAGACACGCATCATATATCATTAATCTGATAGAATAAATCATGGTGTTACAAGTATCGCATGCCTTTTTCCCCCTTCATAGGGGTGAATCAACATGAGAATTCAGTTGTTTTTGCTTGTGCTTTGGTTACGCGCGATTATGTAGAAAGTTTTGACTGGGTTTTTGCGAAGTTTTTAAAATGCATGGGTAGAGCTTCATCAGTTATATTGACAGACCAGAAAAGAGCAATTGTTAATGCAATTAAAAAAATCTTCCCCAACACTCACCACAGGCTCTGCCTTTGGCACATACTGAAAAATGCTAGTAAAAATATGGGAAAACATCCACTTTGGAACGATATCTCAAGTGACCTGAATTTAGCAGTTCACGACAATTTGGATGTGCATGATTTTGAGATAGCATGGAAGGAAATGGTTCGTAAATATGGTATTCAAAAATCTTCGTGGGTGACGGAGTCGTACTTGATCAGAGAGAGTTGGATCCCCGCATATTGGCGTGGAATATTTTGTGCTGGGATGTCGTCGACGCATAGGAGTGAGCAACAGAACCGGTTTTTCAAAACTTATGTCAATGGGAGGACTACCTTAAGGCAGTTTGCAAAGAAAGTTGAAGAAGCCTTGAAATTGAAAGTGGAGGAGGAGACCGCGAACAATCACAGTTACACAGAGAAACCGTATAAGATTGAGTGCAACTTATTTGTTGAGCAGGTTTTCCATAAGTAGTACACTAAGAAAATATATAAGTTGGTACGTGACGAGGTAATTGGGTTAATTTATACCAACGCTGATCCGCCAAGAAGAATTGGGTATCATACGACATTTAACGTTGAAGATAAAAAAGTGGCTTCATTTGGTAAGTCGAAGAACTATTTGGTTGATATTGACAGAAGTGTGAGACTGCTCAAGTGCTCATGTAAGTTATTTGAGTTCAAGGGTATACTCTATCGACATATTATTACATGCATGGTTATCGAAGATGTGAAGGTGATTCCGGAGAAGTATATACTTGATCGATGGCGAAATGACTTGGTTAGAGAATACGAGACAGTCAAAACTGGGTACTATAATCCGAAAGCCTCAGCTCGTGCGAAGAAGTCGTTGGAGGTGACTTTAAGGAACCACTACATTTCCACACTAGCACTGCGAGACGATGAAACTTATGCAACATACGACAGACTGTCTTCTAAATTAATTAAGGAGTTCGAGGGGATTGTTGGTGTTGAAACTATAGACGCTTATGTTCCTGACGGTGTTTTTTCTAGGGTATAAGGTCATAGAAGGCTACAGCCTAATGAATGCAACACTAGACATATGAAGAGAAACGCAGCACCGAGGGATGGTCGTCTGCAGGACCCTGTTGACAGAAGAAAATCTGGGAGGGTACCAAGAGGCAGTAAAACTCACGATGCTAAAAAGAATAAAAAGGTTATTAATAGAGTAATTGTTATTCATTGTTATATTAAATCGTGTACTCGGCTTTTATGCATAACCCTCTCAATAACTTCATAATTTTTCTAATTGCAGAAAAAAACTGAAGTTGCGAACTCATGCACCACTAATGAGAGCAATCATTTAAATACAACATGTAGCGAGTTTGGTGAATCGCAATCTAGTCCTACAAGACAGTTTGGTGCAATACAATGTACCCCCTACGAGGAGCCAGTTTGGTGCATCGCAATGTACCCCTATGAGGAGCCAGTTTGGTGCGTCGCAATGTACCCTTACGAGGAGCCAGTTTGGTGTGTCGCAATGTACCCCTACAAGGATCGAGTTTAATGCGTCGCAATCTACTCCTACAAGGAGCGTATTTGGTGCATCGCAATTATGCTCACCTTATTCTACCCCTAGCAGAAGCACATTTGTTGCATCACAACTGGTTCGGTTTCAAACTCGTCGTCAAAAGCTACCAACCAAAACAATATTTATAACTTCACAAACTACTCTTAGTAAAGAGGTAAGTAAAGGTCGGATCCCAAGACGGGTGATGCGTGTCTTTTATATGATGTTTTACATCCCATTTTACATGCATTTCAGAGCTCATTCATGTAGTTTATGCTACATTTCTCCCTATTTCCGTCTACTTCCATATTTTGTACATTATTGCAGAAATGTGAAAAATCCAGCGGAAATCGAGCTAAATCCGTCCCCGAGTATCCTGCATTGCATATGACGTGAAGTATTCACCCGAGGAACGAGCTTGGTGCCAATTCAAGGCCCAAAAGACAAGTCCACGAGTTTATAGAAGTCAAGTAGCAGCTCAAGCAGTCGATCGACCACCGCCATCGTCGATCGACCAACCATCGGTTCCGAAGCTCTTGTTTAATGAAGACCGATCGACTGTTTTAGCGATCGATCGACCCAATTGCTATTCCAGACGAGAATTAAAAGACCGTGAATCTTGAAGCCCAAAGTTATGTTAGGTTTAGGAAATAAAGTTACGTTAGTTGCTATATAACGTAACCTAGAACATCAAGTTTGGAACTCAGTTTTTACATCGAAGTTTTTTGTCATTCAGTTTTACTAGTTCAATAATCAGTAATTTAGGGTTCTTAATTTCGTTCTATACAAAATCGGTTTTCGGATCTTTCTTCCTCGCAATTTCGTTCGGTATTATTCTGTTCCTATTTCATTTATTGCTTTATTATTGTTCATAGATATAGAATTGCTAGTTAGTATCCCTAAAGCCAATTTATCGTTTTATGTTATTTGTTTATCTTACCGCATTAATCATGAATTCAGTAATTTTATGCCTTAGTATTATTGTTGTTATCACCCTCACCATGAGTAGCTAAATAGTTTGTGCTAGGATGTAGGTGAATTATGGCGTAGGCGGCATAGTATGAAATTGGACTGAATTCGCGTGTCAGTCGATCGACTGACCTCATGAGGTTACCTTTCGTTTTAATTGATTTTAATGTTGTATTTAACGAATCGAATGCATGCGACCAGTTAGATGCTTAATTTATGACTGACCCATTAGATCGAAAGATAGGGAAAGTTGTTTGATCACCAATTAAGATGACTAAACTGTGCTGAGATCGAAAGATAGGTATAGTTTAGACCGTTAGTCACTTTTCAGGACGAGAGTCAGTATTAGTGATATTAGGGACCTATAGCGAGATCGAAAGATGCTATTTGTTAAGAGTGGACCGAGAGGACCTCTTGTTTCCCGCCTCACTTGTATTTTTGATTCAGACCGACTTAGTATCTTTGCTTGTAGAAGCTTTAATGAACCGACCATCCTAGTACCCCTTCTTTATCTGTTTAAGCCGTCTTTTTAGTTTACTGTCTTTATTTATTCTTACTTATAAACCAAACCAACTCAACCCCCACAATCGTTACCTTAGACTATAATTAGACAGCTAGAAATTACGTCTGCCTCCTTGTGGTTCGACCCTGTTACCACTAGCCTAGGTTAGTCTTAATAGGAAATTATAAATCTTATTTTTGGTACTCACAACGACGGGTATCAAATTTTGGCGCCGTTGCCGGGGAGGCAATAGTTCTAATTTTTAGTTGTTTTTTTTAGTCTTTCTTAGTTTAAGGAACTTTTGTTCCTTAAACTTTTCTTATATTCTTTTTGTAGTTTCTTCTTATGCGCAGGTCACAGGGCGGTGAACTAGTACCATTCGATCCTGAGATAGAGAAATCTTTGCGCGAGTTGAGACGATCACAAAGGGTATTACCGACAGAGGAAGAGCTGAGTACTCTGTCAAGCTATCACGAGAACGAGCTGTTCGAGGAAGACCCACAGTCGTCACCCGTTTCCACCTCTTCAGCCGAGACAGTCACTTCTCCAGAAATTCCAGTCATGGCTGAGGAAGCGAGTATAGCTGGCCATTCTGAGCCGACAACCGAAACTTATATAAGGGGTTCGAATTACCAGGAGATGCCAGGAAGTTCGAACCAAAGCCTTCATACATCAATATGGTTGAGAGAAACCAGTTCGGGGGAGCTGCAAATGAAGATGCAGCTAAGCATATGGAGACGTTTATTGACTACTGCTGTTCCATACCCCCACCAGCCGGTGTGACCCAAGACCAGATCAAGGAGACCATGTTTATCTTCTCCCTTCGTGATGCTGCAAGGGAGTGGTATAGAGATCTGGACCGAGCCGCTCATGGGATCACCGACTGGAATTCCTTGGCATTGGCATTCTACAAGAAGTACTTTTCTGCTTCAAAGACGATTGCTATTAGAGCCCAAATCACGAGTTTCAAACAAGGGCCGGATGAGAACTTCCACGAGGCATGGGTCCGATTTAAGAAGCTGGTGCGAACCATACCGCACCATGGTTTCAAAAAATGGAGCTTGTGTAATCATTTCTATAATGGGCTGTATGACGATCAGTGGGCTATTTTGGATGCTGCAGCCAATGACCGATTCTTTGAGAACTTGGGAGAGACCAAGGGGTGGAAGATCATCGACGATCTAGCCACCCACAAGGCCGAGTATGGGAATTCCGGAGGAACCAAAGTGGAGAGTCCGTTGAATCTTCCTCTGTTCTTTCGCACTTGAAGCTCTCACTGCAAGATTTGACAAATATGAATTGGGAGGAGCTTCTAAAGGTGGGATGTATCAAGTAAATGTTTGTGTCGACGGTCCTTTCGTCCTGTGAAAGGTGTGGAGCCGAGGGACACGTTTGAAGAATTGTCCTAGTCCCTTTGAGTCTTGTCTTTGCCTTTCAACATTATAGGCAGACAAACACCTACTATGAGCCTAATGTTCATCCAAACCTGAGGTGGAGTAGCCGAATGTCCTAAATCCAACTCCACCTCCGCAAAGAAGAACCCTATGTGCCCCCTCATCAAAAGCAACAACAATATCAAAAACCTCCTTATGTGCCGCATCAGCAACAACAATCCCATAGTTCTGATTTTGCTGAGTTCAAGAACTTATTGATGAAGGAGTCCCAAGCAAGAGAGGCCGGGATGAAGCTACTAGAGAGCCAAATTGCTCAATTGGCTAGTAAGAGTACCTCTCGAGCTTCGGGACACTTACCGACTCAAACCGACCAAAAGGAGACCCTAAACGCCATCACATTGAGAAGTGGGTCCACGCTGGAGGGGCCTGCCATGGTCGAGGATGCTGTTGAAAAGAATGAGGCAGATCCGAGTCAAAAGAAAGCTGAAACGAATAATTCAAAGAAAAAGGCGTCTACGGATATATCGATCGATCGATCGATACACCTTGGCCGATCGATCGATATGCGGGTTACAGCAACCTTCCTGAATCGCGCACCTTGGTCGATAGACTGAGGATAGTGGTCGATCGACCAAGATTACTGCTGATAGCGAGATTGTTCGTCCTCCGATGCCCGATAACTTGAGGGACCATTTGTTTCGGGGCACGACAACTCCGAGAGTGTTAGGGCCAGACCCGAGTGCTGATGGGTCCGTCCCAATTCCGAAGTTCGATCCGATGACTGTTAATGGCTCACATTTGAGACGGTATGAGGAGGATTCGAGCTTTAACAAGGAGAAAGCAGTGGACTTCCAACCTAAGTCCACGGATGCCGGCATGCGCAACTTAGAGGAGAGGGCTAAGGTACTTCTTACAGCCCCATATCCGGAGAGACTAGTGCCAACAAAGGAACAGGTATCTTTTAGTAAGTTTGAAAAAGTTATTCGTAGCTTGAATGTACAGGTACCCTTCCTTGAGTTAGTCAATCAAGTGCCAGCATACACTAAATTCATGAAACAACTCCTGTCTAAGAAAAAGTCGCTTGAACATGTTCACACTGTCGCATTAACCAAAGAGTCATGCTCTTACTTGTCTCACACTGCACCCCATAAGCTAGAGGACCCGGGTAGCTTTTCTGTTCCTTGCAATATAGGTACCTTCTCTATTGAGAAGGCATTATGTGACTTAGGAGCTAGTATAAGCGTCATGCCTTTGAGTCTAGCTAGGAAGCTCAAATTGACTAGGTTCGCAGATGATGATATGACAGATTCGAGATGGTGATCGATCTGCGGTCTAGCCAATAGGAGTCTTAGAGGACATCCCTGTCCAAATAGAGAAATTCTTCTTTCCCGTCGACTTTGTTGTACTTGACATGCCTGAGGATGCTCATATACCCATTATTTTGGGTAGGCCATTTCTGCACACTGCTGGTGCAGTCATAGATGTCGGTCTAGGAACCTTGACTTTCAAAGTGGGAAAGCATTCTATTGTTTTTGCCCAACCGGCTAAGAAAAAGGACCCCATGTGGCCTCGTGACTTGTAATACGGTTTACGAAAAGAAATCGTACTTTGTGCTTCCTGAATTGCCTGTCTCTATTACTACTTCTGTGTTAACCCCTCCGCCCCAAACTGGGAGCAAAAAGGAGGAAGAATCTGTTGTTTTAGATGTTGCAGGAGCTGGTTTGGGGAAGGAAGCGCTGCAAGTTACTCCAACTGTAAAGAAGCCGATCATTCAAAGAGGAGGTCTTGGTTGCCTGAGCTATGGAATTGATGAAGTTGTTGATGACGAGCCGGTCAAAGCCAGAGAGTCTGATTTAGATTCTGATAAGCCCGAAGAGATCCTTGACTGGGGAGATGATGAGAGTGTTGATCCGTTGAGCCATACGGACGTGGAAGCTAAGAAGGGTGCAGCTGCTCAAATAAGCACCGTTGAGGCTACTTCTAGTAGCCAGAAGCCGACGAAGTGGGCCATACCGTGGTCTTTCTTGATCAACTATTAGTTGATCGAGCTCTTTATAAACTCCACTTTATTTGCTTTTGTTAGACGTTTCTCTTTATTGCTTTTGTGTGAGCGAAAACTTCGCATTTTATTTTGTTTGCTTAGGATTTTATACGTTTGAGACTTTGTTTTGGGTTTTGCGCAATTTTGGGCGCGTATTATTGTGCACTTGCAGGTTTTTAGACCTCATTAGCTCAAGCTATTGAGCAAATACGAAGAAATAAGGAGTACAAAGAAGATTTTTCGATTGATCGATCGCTACATTGGTCGATCGACCGAGTTGCACTTTCCGGGAGCTATCATTCTATCGACACCTTGGTCGATCGACTGCCATCCTTAGTCGATCGGCCAAGGACGCTGCTGTACCTATTCACGACCTCTCCCCTGCTGTGTTTGGTCGATATGCGGACTTAAGGGAGTTTTCTACTCCACTTTTTCTCCGTCCAATTATTTATTTCTTCTAATTTTCTCATTTGTGCACATATTTACCGCTTCAAATTGTTTTCTCGGTTTTATGCGTGGTTTTGTTTGTCTTTCAGGTACCTTATTAGTAGCACTGCTGGCTACTGGAACTTCCTAGCTCACGCTGGTTTGGGGAGGTTTCCTTTGCTGCGCTTAAAGTCTTGTGAGTTCCCGATTTTCACTTCATGTCTTATTTATTTCATTTTCCCGCAAATTCCCATTTCTCTTTTCTTCATTACATGATTTTGCACAATGGGGACATTGTGTGATTTGGTTTGGGGAAGGGTTTTGCGTCGCATATCATTTGCTTGCATTCACGTTTACATTTTGTCTTGCATTGTTATTTATTTCTTCATATACATCAAAAATCAAAAAAACAATTGATAAAATTTCAAAAATTTCCATAAAATGCACGTTTATTTAGCATATAGGTCGAGTCGGAACGGTAGTATTTCAAGGATGATATTGCATTTTGCACCTGTTTTGCCTGAACCTTGCTAAATTGACATGTTATTAGTAGAATCATATATGCATAGTCTACGAGTTTTCGTTAAATTTCTTGCTGAACTTTAGACTTGACTTTGATTTTTGGCAAACTACATCATATTTCTGAGATTTAGAGCCTA
This sequence comes from Silene latifolia, assembly GCF_048544455.1. Classification (NCBI taxonomy): domain Eukaryota; kingdom Viridiplantae; phylum Streptophyta; class Magnoliopsida; order Caryophyllales; family Caryophyllaceae; genus Silene; species Silene latifolia. Next base: position 115,535,319 of record NC_133538.1, read on the forward strand.
TAACTGGTGTCATCTATGACCAGTTTATCTAGGATTGTGAGTAGTTACTCCTTATGAGACATGTTACATAAATGTGCATAAATATGAACTTGATCTACTTAATACCTGTACGCATTCGGTCTGTGGTTAGTTGACACATGTGGTAGAGGTTTCTCCTTATTCGTTTTACCCATAAGCTCCACACCGCCAAAAATATCCTTTTTGTCCTAATTACTACATCCTACATTTAGCCTGTCCTTTGTCAAGCTAGTAGTCTGTGTTCTTGGGGTTGTTACTCATTTTTGGTGGCATATGCTCTGTTGAGACGTTATTGGGAAGATGAAATGAAGGAAGGAAAGAAATAAAGAAAAGAAACAAAAGAAAAAAAATAGAAAAAAAGAAAGAGAAAAAAAAATGAAAAAAAAGAGTTCTGTACTGTTTAAGCAGTCGATCGTCTGCCTCTTTTGGTCGATCGACTGATGTTCGAGAAAGAGAAAGAATCAAATTCGCATAATTCAAGCCTTTATCGTTTTGCGATTTTTGCTCCCATGTTTTATTCATATTTTATGGGGAGTTAGTTGATTACTTTTATCTCTGGAAATTGTGAGATTTGTGCTTGCTATAGCACCGTTCCATTTGTTTTGAGTAAGAAATTGGATGTTGCCATATGGTTCCGTTTCGGTACTAGCTTGATCACCTGTACCTCCACTTTTCCATAAATGTTTTGCCTCTTCTTACCCATACCTCACATATCCACATTTATACCTCGGCATGTATCATGGTTTCTTGTTGGTTGGAATGCGTATGTACGGTTGTAGAGATTGCTTTCATATTAGACTGCAGGCATGTTCTGATAGGTCGTAGTTAGGTGAGCGTCATTACATTTACTTCTTTCTATCTTACATATATTCACCTGTACTTATTGAGTGATTTGAGCGACCCGTGAGAGTCTAATTTGATAAGTCTCTACAGTTGACGGTTCAGTAGTTTTTAACGACTCCATAACTCGTTTGCATGATTCATTTGCTAATTGATTGTTGGTTAATGCATTAAAATGGTTTAGGCTTTGCAGTTTGTAATTCGCTCTGAGATTGAACTCGTTCCATTAGGTCATTAGATCGAGTCTAGTTCTTGCTTGAGGACAAGCAAGGGTTCGGTTTGGGGAAGTTTGATGCGTGTCTTTTATATGATGTTTTACATCCCATTTTACACGCATTTCATAGCTCATTCATGTAGTTTATGCTACATTTCTCCCTATTTCCGTCTACTTCCATATTTTGTACATTATTGCAGAAATGTGAAGAATCCAGCGGAAATCGAGCTAAATCCATCCCCGAGTATCCTGCATTGCATATGACGTGAAGTATTCACCCGAGGAACGAGTTTGGTGCGCAATTCAAGGCCCAAAAGAGAAGTCCACGAGTTTATAGAAGTCAAGTAGCAGCTCAAGCAGTCGATCGACCACCGCCATCGATCGATCGACCAACCATCGGTTCCGAAGCTCACATTTCATCAAGACCGGTCGATCGACCTGTTCTAGCAGTCGATCGACCCAATTGCTATTCCAGACGAGAATTAAAAGACCGTGAATCTTGAAGCCCAAAGTTATGTTAGGTTTAGGAAATAAAGTTACGTTAGTTGCTATATAACGTAACCTAGAACATCAAGTTTGGAACTCAGTTTTTACATCGAAGTTTTTTGTCATTCAGTTTTACTAGTTCAATAATCAGTAATTTAGGGTTCTTAATTTCGTTCTATACAAAATCGGTTTTCGGATCTTTCTTCTGCAATTTCGTTCGGTATTATTCTGTTCCTATTTCAGTTTATTGCTTTATTATTGTTCATAGATATAGAATTGCTAGTTAGTATCCCTAAAGCCAATTTATCGTTTTATGTTATTTGTTTATCTTACCGCATTAATCATGAATTCAGTAATTTTATGCCTTAGTATTATTGTTGTTATCACCCTCACCATGAGTAGCTAAATAGTTTGTGCTAGGATGTAGGTGAATTATGGCGTAGGCGGCATAGTATGAAATTGGACTGAATTCGCGTGTCAATCGATCGATCGACATACTTGGTCGATCGACCCGACCTCGTGAGGTTACCTTTCGTTTTAATTGATTTTAATGTTGTATTTAACGAATCGAATGCATGCGACCAGTTAGATGCTTAATTTATGACTGACCCATTAGATCGAAAGATAGGGAAAGTTGTTTGATCACCAATTAAGATGACTAAACTGTGCTGAGATCGAAAGATAGGTATAGTTTAGACCGTTAGTCACTTTTCAGGACGAGAATCAGTATTAGTGATATTAGGGACCAATAGCGAGATCGAAAGATGCTATTTGTTAAGAGTGGACCGAGAGGACCTCTTGTTTCCCGCCTCACTTGTGTTTGATTCAGACCGACTTAGTATGCTGCCGCCGAAGCTTTAATGAACCGACCATCCTAGTACCCCTTCTTTATCTGTTTAAGCCGTCTTTTTAGTTTACTGTCTTTATTTATTCTTACTTATAAACCAAACCAACTCAACCCCCACAATCGTTACCTTAGACTATAATTAGACAGCTAGAAATTACGTCTGCCTCCTTGTGGTTCGACCCTGTTACCACTAGCCTAGGTTAGTCTTAATAGGAAATTATAAATCTTATTTTTGGTACTCACAACGACGAGTATCAACGGGTATTGATGTAGCATTCTCAATTGAGAATAGCTATGTCTTGGAGTGTCACAATTTGGGTTGAGATGATGTTTAATCTAAACTAATCAACAAGATGAAAGTAAAGTAATGAAAGCAAAGCAAGGCAATTAAAAGGAGTTGTAAACAATTTATTAAAGGCATTAGGGTGTCATGGGTTCATAAGGGATTCATGGGAGTTTGATCATACAAACATGTTTTCAATTTTATAACAAGCACTTATTGTTGTGATGGGATCGAGTTAGTGTATATCTTACAATCCCTAAGAAGGTTTGGGTCCCGAAGCTGAATCGATTAGATTGTACAACACCTACAAGTCGACTTAATCCTTCCTATTCAATTTTATGCATGATCTAATGAGGCTCGAGTTGGTTTATAAGCTTACAAACCTAATTGAATAGATAGGTGATGGATCAAAAAATGCAAGGATTCATAGGCTCGCATTTTATCAAACATAACATGTGCATAAGTTGAAATCACAACAAGCAAGCAATTTAATTATGAAAACATATTAGATTAAGCATAGATCAATCCCCATGTTTGTTTCCCCTAATTTCCCATTAACCCTAGCTAAGGAAACTACTCACTCATGATCAAGTTTAACATGCTAATAAGGTTGTCAATCATACTAACAAAGCAAAACATGATGAATAAATGAAAGTGATTAACAATAATTAAATAAGATTAAGAGAGAATTATACCTATGAACATGATTCCAAATAATAAAGTAAAGAATAATAGAAGTACTTGATGTTGATGAAAGGTTGTCAATCCTTCAAATAAACTGATACGTGGGTAGAGGTCGTCGTACCCGATCAAACAATTTAACTCAACTAGTAAGGGTAGTCGAGGTCGAACCACAAGGAGATCAAGTTTGAGTATTAGTTTTGTCTTAGATTATAAGCTAGCTACGCGGATCATGAAATGGATTGATATTTTGCTAATCGACTAAACTAAATAAACTAAAATGCAATTGAACTAATTATGGAAAATAAGCAAGAAAATGAAAATGATGTAATTCAAGGAATTAAAAGCCTAGGACCCGATTTTCACCAACAATTCGTAATTCCACATCACGATTCCCTAGGCTAATCATAAGGATAGACAAGCAAGGGGGAGAAGGCTCTAATTCGCCTACTAACTCCCTCTCGGGCTCATAATAGGACACTAGCTCTACCCACCAACCCCCCTCTCGGGTTCGAAGGTCGGAATCCCTAACTCAACACCCAACTACCCCAAAAACGTGCACATTCCCAAGGTGGTCAAGAACTTGGTCAAGGTCATTAAGCCCCCATCGTATTCCGGGTCATCCCACTCCCTCTCTCGAGGGTCGATTTCAAACGCTAGTCTAGAGGCACCCTCCCTCGATTCTCCCTTTCGGTCTCAACCTTGGTTGGTGACAAGGATAATTTCCGGGTATCCAAATTACAACCTAACCAACTCTCGTTGGTGGACAAGGGTCACAAGTCGACACTACCCTCAAATCAATCCTTAAACCATGTAATTCCTCTAAACTACCCTCACCAATTTCCCCAAATAATTAGCCTGTATGAGATTCAATTAATGAAGTTACTCATGTCGGGTCAAACCGAGTCCTAGTAGAAGACTACTCACTAATCATGGTGCTAAGAGCAATAGAAACAACAAAGATGGAGTCTTTAATCATGAACATGGTGTGAAAATGGATTCTACAATTAATCATGCAAATATCCAACACAAATTATGAAGAAAGACAAATTAAACTAAAGATGGGTGAGAATTAAACTAAAAGACACAACCTTTAACACAAACAACTCAAAGATTCAATCTTTGACACAAGAAAGTTAAAGACTCAATCTTTGAGAACAACAACAATAGAAAACAAAGAAAAGATGAACAAGAAAGAGAATAACATCAATTAAACAATAAGAAGTCTAACATGAACAATTAAACAAGAATTAAGAGAAAAGAAAAATGTAAACAAATGAAATTAAAGAGAGAAATAAGAGTAAAGAATTATACCAATAACATGGGAACTTTGAATTGATGGAATGAAGAACTTGATTAAACTAATTAAGGAATGATTACAAATTTTATTGAAGAAATATTGAAAGGAAAATATTTAGGGTTCTACAAATATTGAGAGAGTAAGGGAGACTAATTTCTAATATAATTCTAAGGTAGTCTAATTGATGGTAAGTGGGTAGTGTAAGGTAATGTGTATAAGGGGTGATGTCTTTTATACTAGTAATCTAATAATAATAATAATTAATAATATTAATAATAATCTAATCTAACTAAAGAGGCACACCAAACGAACGACACATGAGTCAAAACAAAACCAAAAGGGGAAAGGGGATTAATTGGTTTATACAAAAATCACTAAACAAGACAAAGGGGGCATAACACGCGTGAAACCCACAGCGAAGGGGGCTGGGAGCCGGTCCACCGGCCGCCGGTCAAGTGACCGTCTGGGAATCCCCTGGAAACTTCAATGAATTTAATGGTTCTCCCAGCCGGTGGGGGTGTCGACGGCCGGTGGACCGTCTGGGAGAACATTTGATGCGAGAATGCGTTGCGAGCCGGTTGGGAGCGGTGACCGGTGACCCGGCTGGGGATGCAAGATGAGTTGATGTGCGTTGTTGCTGCTGCCATGGTTGCACTTGAACGGAGGTTGATGATGAAGGGTGTTGATGGTGGGTTGTTAATGGTGGCAGCGGTGGTGGCACGACTCAACTCGGATTTCGATTCCGAGTTCGAATTCGTGAAGGCGGAGTCCGTCTTGTTGTTGACTGTCGGGCTATTGGCTGTCGTTGGCGGCTTCACCATGGTTGTCGAATTGAGGGAGGTAGATGAACGGTGATGGCGTAGTGGTTGTCCGAGGTTGAGCACGAAAATGGTGATGATGATGAATGTGATGAGCAGGGTGATGGCGGGTAAATGATGTCGTGTGAATGGTGATTGAATGTTGAATTTTTGATTAATGGTGGAAATGGTGGAGTTGGTTAATTTCCGGTGGTTGTTGATGGAGTTTGCAGTAGAATAGAAAAGACAAAGAAGTGAGTTGGTGACTTCATCAAACTTGTCGATTATTTGGTCAACATGACAACATGACTTGTCTTTATGACTCCACCCTCATCTCTTTACCATTTGACTCCGTCTCATTGTTCCGTCTCACCTACAAATCATAATTAATAAAATAATTAATATAATGATAGAATAATACTAATATTGTATAAAACCCGACTAAATATTCAATATAACTACGAGGACTAATTATTATAAATTAGTAAATAAATGAGCTAATTAGACAATTAAGCACGCAAAATCGAGTCGGAATCAGGTATAAATGCGGGGTAAAAGCTACCAAAATACCGCTCATCAAATCTCCCCACACTTAAACCTTACTCGTCCTCGAGTAAGCTCATTAAATAAACTAAGACCCTTAATATAAAATGACTAACTAAACTACTAATAACCGATGAAAGACAATTAACGGGCCTTCTCCGTCCCTTCAACTCACACCAAAACACAATGAGGTATACATTCCGATGCAAGGCAAGTGGGGGCTTGCGGAAAATTTTGACACATCCAACATTTAAGCACGAATCAACATATAAGATGCATCACAAAAAGTCAAACCGCTTTCCTCATCTAAGCGGCCGTTTTTCTTTCAACAATTGAACAAAGAGAGTTTTAGTGGAGGATGTCGTCTCCGGGTCTTACCAAGGTGTCAATTCCCTAATTCTAGCTCAAGTAACCAATATTGACAACACGGGGTGCCTAAGAAACAAATTCTAGGCGGGAAAGGGGAAGTACTTCGCTATACTCCCAAGAATGATACGACACACGCAAGATTCGACTCCATATCAAACCTTTGACCAAAAGGAGATCCAAGACCGACTCTCACGGGTTTCACTAGTCACTCAAATGAAAGAATGGGGTGATTTTTGTGACAAAAAGTAACCAAAATCACTCTCCTAACTCGACTTGCGAAGCATGCCCGCAATCTAATATGGTACTCCATCCAATATCCGCAAGAGAAATGCCAAATGATGCACATACAAGAGACAATCGGGTTGTAATGGGGCTCGGGTTCGGTAAAAAGGGATCGGTGCAAGCACCGTTTTATGACATGTGAGGTTATCGGATCGAGTAATCGCCACATCTAACCAATTAACTAAACCGTACCAATGCAAATGAATTCCTTCACAAAATATGGCAAGATTGCCATCTCCAAAAATCATTCAATACTTCTTCAAAACAAACTCAATTTGCAAATTATCGACCCTTTATTTGAGACAAAAATATACATTCTTTTCCTTTTGCTTTTTCATTTCATTTTTCTCCTTTTCTATTTGTTTTTCTTCTTCATTTTTTTTTTCTTTTCTTTTTGATTTTCTTTCTTGCATTTTTCACGACTTGTTCACCTCTTATTAAACAAAAGTAGCCAAAATTGCATTTCACTCATGTGGCATTAAGATCATACACTTCAAGATGAGTCAAAATTTCGACCCAAATATACTCCATAAAAGAACCACAATGACGAACTACTCAACCAAGGTGAGTTGTTTATGGGATGTAGTTATTTTGTTGGCAATAGAAATGATAAGGCTTAGGCTCAAAATGGGTTAACAAAAGGAAACAATTGACTCAAGGGCATAACAAAAGCTTATTTGGCTATTGTGAGGTTACTTTATTTGAACAAAATTGTCTCAATATGCACACCGACACTTCTACGGTAAGGAATGAGCACCATACTTATGCGTTTTGACATGACATACCACGTAAGGAGAACTACTCTTATGACCTAAACGGGACCGGTTTGATGGACCGGCCATATGGAGGCTCTATCCTCACATTTTAGTAGCTATGTCGAGCCTAGATCAAGTCTCGGGTCTAACACGGTCTCACAAGGTGGTCGCAACTTGGTTGTTAAGCTAGACTTCCGGGTTTTCGCAAGCAAAAACCCTAACATGTGTCATCAAGAGGCACGAGCTATCAAGATGGAAATGACACGGGCAAAACAAATTATCATCATTGGCAACATATGCCCTCCACATTAAGACCCTCTATGCAAATATTTACAAACAAGATGTGACGTGTATGAAATGCAACTAATCATATGAACAAGCTATGTGAATGCAAGAGTGAACATATATATACATGTCTAGTCTAAATGCATACAATATCTAGTCCTAACAGCACACCAACAACACAAGCATATCCAAAACGGTTCCCAAAGGGAACACCCACATCACATATCCCATCCTCCTCCATGCAAATATATACAAAAGGAAAAGGAAGGATAAAGGAGAAAGAATCGGAAGAATTTTACCAAGCGTCTTCTCCGATGATTCATGTGTTGCCTATCAAAATGGTTAGGATAAATGCAATATATATAATATAAACAATACAATATTTTTGAAATTTTTAAATTTTTTTATGCATTTTTTTTTGAAATTTTCTCAAATTTACAAGTAAATATATGTACGAATATAAACAATATACACAAGATGGATATTTTCCTCCCCACACTTAAAATTTACATCGTCCTCGATGGAACGAAATGTAGGGAAGAAATAGGAAAAATAAAAGACATGTTTTTTGTATTTTTAAATAATAGAATTTCCTCCCCACACTTATTTATTTACATGATTTCCTATGGAAATAAATGTGTGGAGGAGATTCGGAAATGAAATACATGTTTTTGAAGATTTTTGAAATATAAAATTTCCTCCCCACACTTATTTATTTACTATGTTTCAAAAAGAAACAAATGTGTGGAGGAAATTGAAATTAAATGCATGTTTTTGGTTTTTCAAATTTTTTCAAAGAAAAGAACATGTTTTTGGGTTTTTAGAAAAATTTATCAAAAAGAAAAATAATGCATAAAAAGAGAACTTGGGTTGCCTCCCAAGAAGCGCGGTTTTAAGGAAACCGCCAAACCTAAGCGTGGTCCCAAAACTATCCGGGATCCCAAAATCTATGGGCAATGCCACTCATCGTCTTCCCATCATCATTTAAGCTCACATCTTTAAGCTTCCTCCTTTCATCTAGAGTTTGATCATTCTCCACCTCACTTTCAAATTCAATGGTGTAAAACATGTCCTCCTTTGTGGGAGGAGGGTGATCAAACCCTATAACACTTGGGCAATCAACAACATTGGAGACTTCACTAGTCTCCTTGCCCTTCACTTCCTTTTCACTCTTATCCTCAAAATTCTCACTCAAATAATCATCAAAAGTCAAATGAGGAGCCAAAATAACCTTCTTGAAAGGATGGTCACACTCATCCTTCTCAATCATGTACTCATAAGATGGGGTAAAAAGGTCAAGAGGAAGAAAATCAACGGAAATAAGAGAATCAACCTCAATAAAAGGGATAGACGTCGAGGGTTCTTGGAAGAATCTCTCAAAGGTGGGTTCTCCAAAAGAAACAATATCCACAATATCATCATCCCACTTCACCTCAAGACTATCATCAAACATGTTTAGACTCTTTTTTTCCCAAGACTCGTTGAAAATACCACTCTCCTCAAAACACTCTTTACTCGACTCCTCCACCATCTCATGATCTACCTCAAATGACATACTCTCATACTCACATATGCCATATTGCTCAACCTCATCCATAACAAGTGTATCACTCGGCTCACCCAACTCATAATCATCATGAAATAACATGGTCTCAAACTCACATACACCAAATTGCTCAACATCATCTTGGACCGGAGAAGGAGAGTCATTAACCACATTAAAATCATCAAGAGGTGACATATTATCATCATAAGAAATCACATAAGACTCCACAAAATTATCACCATTAAACATGTTATCATTTTCCAACAAAGACATTGAAGATTCATTCAATTTATGTTCAAAGGTGGGAGAATCAAGAGACACAATCACATTATCATTAGGAACAAATTCACAAGACTCTACAAAACCATTATCATTATCACTCAAGACATCACTCTTAAAGTTCTCAACATTTTTCAAATCACTTGAACTATGAGTAAGAGCGTCGTTGTATTGGTTTGTTGTTTCAATTAATTGTTCAATCATGATCTCAAGGTTTGATTTAGGAGGCGAGGTATTCAAATCCCATTGGTATGTGTCATTAGCCAACCTTCTAAAAAGTTCCCAATTCTCCAAATAATTTGTGTCAATGAATTGTCCACCACACATATAGTTGACTATGGTCCAAGACTCTTGATTCATGCCATAATACACAACAAGGCAAAGTTCCCATGTTTCAAAACAATTACCAAATTGACCAACATATTCACCAAGCCTGTCAAAATAACAATAAAATGGCTCATGCTCAAATTGTGGGAAATGAAAACTAGCCATCTTATCACAAGTAACAAGTAACAAATACGTAGTCTAACAAATCTAAGACTCAACAAATATCAATCCGTTGATCTCCCCGGCAACGGCGCCATTTTGATACGTGGGTAGAGGTCGTCGTACCCGATCAAACAATTTAACTCAACTAGTAAGGGTAGTCGAGGTCGAACCACAAGGAGATCAAGTTTGAGTATTAGTTTTGTCTTAGATTATAAGCTAGCTACGCGGATCATGAAATGGATTGATATTTTGCTAATCGACTAAACTAAATAAACTAAAATGCAATTGAACTAATTATGGAAAATAAGCAAGAAAATGAAAATGATGTAATTCAAGGAATTAAAAGCCTAGGACCCGATTTTCACCAACAATTCGTAATTCCACATCACGATTCCCTAGGCTAATCATAAGGATAGACAAGCAAGGGGGAGAAGGCTCTAATTCGCCTACTAACTCCCTCTCGGGCTCATAATAGGACACTAGCTCTACCCACCAACCCCCCTCTCGGGTTCGAAGGTCGGAATCCCTAACTCAACACCCAACTACCCCAAAAACGTGCACATTCCCAAGGTGGTCAAGAACTTGGTCAAGGTCATTAAGCCCCCATCGTATTCCGGGTCATCCCACTCCCTCTCTCGAGGGTCGATTTCAAACGCTAGTCTAGAGGCACCCTCCCTCGATTCTCCCTTTCGGTCTCAACCTTGGTTGGTGACAAGGACAATTTCCGGGTATCCAAATTACAACCTAACCAACTCTCGTTGGTGGACAAGGGTCACAAGTCGACACTACCCTCAAATCAATCCTTAAACCATGTAATTCCTCTAAACTACCCTCACCAATTTCCCCAAATAATTAGCCTGTATGAGATTCAATTAATGAAGTTACTCATGTCGGGTCAAACCGAGTCCTAGTAGAAGACTACTCACTAATCATGGTGCTAAGAGCAATAGAAACAACAAAGATGGAGTCTTTAATCATGAACATGGTGTGAAAATGGATTCTACAATTAATCATGCAAATATCCAACACAAATTATGAAGAAAGACAAATTAAACTAAAGATGGGTGAGAATTAAACTAAAAGACACAACCTTTAACACAAACAACTCAAAGATTCAATCTTTGACACAAGAAAGTTAAAGACTCAATCTTTGAGAACAACAACAATAGAAAACAAAGAAAAGATGAACAAGAAAGAGAATAACATCAATTAAACAATAAGAAGTCTAACATGAACAATTAAACAAGAATTAAGAGAAAAGAAAAATGTAAACAAATGAAATTAAAGAGAGAAATAAGAGTAAAGAATTATACCAATAACATGGGAACTTTGAATTGATGGAATGAAGAACTTGATTAAACTAATTAAGGAATGATTACAAATTTTATTGAAGAAATATTGAAAGGAAAATATTTAGGGTTCTACAAATATTGAGAGAGTAAGGGAGACTAATTTCTAATATAATTCTAAGGTAGTCTAATTGATGGTAAGTGGGTAGTGTAAGGTAATGTGTATAAGGGGTGATGTCTTTTATACTAGTAATCTAATAATAATAATAATTAATAATATTAATAATAATCTAATCTAACTAAAGAGGCACACCAAACGAACGACACATGAGTCAAAACAAAACCAAAAGGGGAAAGGGGATTAATTAGTTTATACAAAAATCACTAAACAAGACAAAGGGGGCATAACACGCGTGAAACCCACAGCGAAGGGGGCTGGGAGCCGGTCCACCGGCCGCCGGTCAAGTGACCGTCTGGGAATCCCCTGGAAACTTCAATGAATTTAATGGTTCTCCCAGCCGGTGGGGGTGTCGACGGCCGGTGGACCGTCTGGGAGAACATTTGATGCGAGAATGCGTTGCGAGCCGGTTGGGAGGCAGCCGGTGACCCGGCTGGGGATGCAAGATGAGTTGATGTGCGTTGTTGCTGCTGCCATGGTTGCACTTGAACGGAGGTTGATGATGAAGGGTGTTGATGGTGGGTTGTTAATGGTGGCAGCGGTGGTGGCACGACTCAACTCGGATTTCGATTCCGAGTTCGAATTCGTGAAGGCGGAGTCCGTCTTGTTGTTGACTGTCGGGCTATTGGCTGTTGTTGGCGGCTTCACCATGGTTGTCGAATTGAGGGAGGTAGATGAACGGTGATGGCGTAGTGGTTGTCCGAGGTTGAGCACGAAAATGGTGATGATGATGAATGTGATGAGCAGGGTGATGGCGGGTAAATGATGTCGTGTGAATGGTGATTGAATGTTGAATTTTTGATTAATGGTGGAAATGGTGGAGTTGGTTAATTTCCGGTGGTTGTTGATGGAGTTTGCAGTAGAATAGAAAAGACAAAGAAGTGAGTTGGTGACTTCATCAAACTTGTCGATTATTTGGTCAACATGACAACATGACTTGTCTTTATGACTCCACCCTCATCTCTTTACCATTTGACTCCGTCTCATTGTTCCGTCTCACCTACAAATCATAATTAATAAAATAATTAATATAATGATAGAATAATACTAATATTGTATAAAACCCGACTAAATATTCAATATAACTACGAGGACTAATTATTATAAATTAGTAAATAAATGAGCTAATTAGACAATTAAGCACGCAAAATCGAGTCGGAATCAGGTATAAATGCGGGGTAAAAGCTACCAAAATACCGCTCATCATAAACCCAAATAATCTTCTAATTACCAAAAATAAAGGAAGAACAATAGAGAAATTAAGGAAAGATTAAGATGTGATTAATATTGACAAATGTATTACAACTAAATTAAGACTAATTTGAGAGAATTACAACTTGATTAAGAGATGGTTAAGAAGTGATTAAGAGAGATGATAAGAGTTGATTAAGGGATCATGCTAATCTAGGTAGTACAAAGGGGTATTTATACTAAAGATTAGGTACAAGGATTAAGGTTACTAAGTGCTTAAATGACTATTAAGACACTAAGAAAAGTTGAGGAAATGCTACTCCCGAGGGAAATGAGTGGATCCTCCTTGCTAATCCTGCCTCGGTCCGCTCGTCCTGTGGTATGTCACGGGCTCTTCTGACTTGTGATCCGCTCGGATCCTGGGTGAGACGTTCGGGTCTTGGCACTTCAAGCCGCTCGTCCTGGGAACAAGACGCCCGGATCCGGGTGTTCTGGGACGCTCGGATCGTGCTCGATCCGCTCGATTTCCTAGATAGAGTGCTTCTCTTCTTTTCCTCCTTAACAATCCGCAAGGATCATGTCGGGGATGCAAGGATCCTTTCATTATTGCCCATTTCACTTTATTATCTACCTAGGCCTCTAGTGTTGGTCTTCTCTTTGATGCTTGGTCATTAGGTGCGATCCATTTAGCTCCATTTCGCCTCATAAATGTAAGGTTAGTAATCCTTTCCTATCAAGGAGACAAAACCTCAAAGAATATGCAAAATGGGAAACTAAAGATAGTAAATGACCCAAATAAGTGCTATAAAGCATATGAACGAGGTAAATTCGGGAACTAAATGTGCTCAAATATGAGTCACATCAAACATTCCCAAACCGAACCCTTGTTCGTCCCGAGTAAAGAGGTGACTAAAACTAGGACCTTTATTTAAACTAACCTACTAATATAGCCGATATGAGACAATTAGCGGTTCTCACTCAGCCCCTTTAACTCACAACAAGACAACCATGAAGTAGGATACCTTCTTGCAAGGCAAGGTGGGGCTTGCCAAAATGGCGACACATCCAAGCATTAAGCACACAAAATCAAGTAATGGATTTATCTACAAAAATGAATAGCCACTTTCCTCATCTAAGTGGCGGAAATTATCTAAAAGGGAAGCAATATAAGGGTACACATTCCATTATAGATACGGTTTCTTCAAACTACTAAGCCTAGAAGGATACCAATAAATCACCTCCAAGTTGTGTCAAGTTAGGGTACCTTTGTCCTCAATCGTTAAATGCTTTCGTCAAGAGTAGTCTCCCTATGGTGTTAGAAACACTGGAGGATCGCGAAATTCCCCTTTTTGCCTAGACAAAAAGAAGGGTCGTCCCTTCTCTACCATGTACAAAAGTGGATTCGATAGATAAAGGGATCAATGTGTTTTGAGTTTCATATGGGAGTTTGCTTTTGATGTTGTTGTTATTCCCCCCAATTTCTTGTGGCATTTGACATTTTTGAGAACACTTTCTTTTTGGCATTTCTTTGATGTTTGGCATTTTTGATACTTGACATTTTTCAACTTTTTGCATTTTTGAACATTTTCAAAGCCACTCCAATTAGTAACGAGGGTGCTTATATTTGAAGCATAGGAGCCTATTTTTGCTCCTCTTTTCTTTGATGCATTTTGCAAACTTTTTGATTTTTCATTTCAATGCTTGAACTCAATTTGATAAATTTTTGTGCCCATTCCCTTTTGTTGATAAAATGTGGTAGAATATGGAAGATAGTTGCATGGCTTCAAAGGTCACCTTGGAATAAACGGTAGCCAAGGAGTTATCACACCACAAGGTACTCTTGACTAGGCCTTATTCCATGGGTCAAAGGATACTAGCATGACACATCTTAGGGTGTTTTATAAGGATTATAATAAGCAAAGTCTTAAGAAGAAAAAAGTATCTACAAGGGCCTTATATACACTTGTCAAGCTTCCCAAATAGATGTTTTCACAAAATTTTTCCTAAAATACAACTATATGCCATGATGCAACTAACATTTATACAACCTAATGCATATGCTTCTACCAACTAGTATGCCATATAAGCTAAATGCAACTCCTACAATCACATTGGTGCATACCGCATCAATCAAAATAAAGCCACATAGTCATTAACATAGAGAGGAAAAAGGAGATTGGAAAGATCATACCATGCGGTCTTCATAATCCTCATGCCTCGGACGGGGCGTAGTCGATCAATGTGAAAGAAGGATAAATAAACAAACAAACAAGTATATACAAAATATACAATCTACACTATAAAGGAATGGACATGTTTTTGGGTTTTTCAAATTTTTCAAGTTTTTATGGTTTTCGTTTTTGTGAAATAAAGGAACATATTTTTGTATTTTTCAATTTTTATAATTTTTGATTTAAAAGTCAAGTTAGAATTTCCAATCCCCACACTAGTATGGGCATTGTCTTCAATGGCCAATACGATAGGAAATTATGCAACCTAAATGAGAATGCATGATTTCTACACTAATATGCAAACTCTATGACATATACACTAGTGATGCAATCTAAGCTACACTATATGATGCATGAATTTATTGGTTGGAGAGCTAATTTAGATTAACTCCCAATGCTTGTGCTTGAACTTCCCCAAACCAAGTAAGACACTATTTCTAGTGTAAAAATGGGGGAGTTCATGCACAAGTATACAATGCATGAAACTAATTGTCATTTTGGATTTTCAAAAGTGGGAACAATATGAGACACCTCAATGAGACCGAGGTGGGAGTCCTCTAAGTGTTGCTAGGACTCAAAACCAATGATCAAGATTTAAAAATTGTAAACAAGAGACATAAACAAAGCTAGAAGAGGTGTAGAAAACTCACAATGGATTGTGGTATCCTCCAAAACCTTGTCAATCCTCAATTGTCGCTCATTGCGACATCCTCATCACTATCATTGTCATCATCATCAACTTCCTCATTATCATCATCTTCATCTACCTCCATGGACCCAGAGGTTTCACCTGTAACACCCCCTCATACCAAGGTGCCTCACCAGGACCACCCTACCATGAAAGTGTGTTACCATCTCGGTTGCCCGAGGTTAGTATATATCAAAAGCGTCTGAACTGAGCACATTTATTAAAATATCTTAAAGTGTAAAAGCTTACATCAACCAAATCTAAAACTGATTCAATAAAACAACTCCAACGTCTAACAACTAACGAAATCAAAACTAAGACTCGGACGGTGATGCTACGACTGGTGATGACGACACTCCCATGACTGCCCCAAGCTCACCACTAGCAATACCTGTCAAGCCAGCTCACCATCCCCGAATGGATCACAGCAGATATAAGACAAACAAACAAGGAATCCAGCTGATCATCCTCCACCCCCAGTCTCCCGATCTCACACAGTAACCGAATACACACCGAAGTGTGTAGTCCTGCCAGATTACCAATCGCAACAGGTAATCCTCGCCGCCAGTGGGTGACCGCAGCCGATCCCACCTAGTCCAGCTCATCAACGAGAGACTAACAATCCCTGTCCCTTAATGTGCACATCCCCTCCTGTGGCGGGTTCGACGGAGGGCGAACTAGGGTGTGAAGCCACTCCCGCAAGTGACTCCACCACAATTAAAACACACAGCATCACAGCTGTCACAACATCTCCACACCAACACCATCACAACAACGCCCGTACACCGATGATTAGCAGATAACAATAATCACAACACAATTATGTCTTAAACAATGAACTGTAAACTAAGTAGGGAGAACCCTACCTTAGCAATCAACGGTAGTATGAAACCGAATAATCAGAAAGGCTCCTCTATGAAGTCTTCTCCTATACAATAACCATATAACACAAATACACATTGCACAATCCCCCCATATATCCCAAATTCCATACACACAGTAACCCCAAAAGAATATAAATAACTGTTGGAGCTTGTGTCCTCCACAAATTAGCGTGATAACATTTGTAAATCTCTTACAGGTTCACAAGGGTATACTTCGTATATTTAATCAGTTGATTAACGTTTACCTAATAACGGTTGGCTTGCTAGAAAGTTTGACGTTATTATCATACAGATGGCGGTGATCAACTGGTCCCTAAAGGTCACACCTATAGGATGTGTTTGAGAGATGTGATTATAGAAATATGATCACATTGATGCCTAATATGACTAAACAGTTAGTCAATGTGTTGATGAGACAATTATTTAATGAAGATTAAATAATATTAGTTGAGACGAATTAACTGTCAATTCGTAAATTGAATATAATAAGTTATATTTAATTAAATGTATGTAATGTTAGCTTGGACGAATTAATCTGTTAATTCGTAATTAAATGTAATCGGTTATATTTAATATCAACAAGATGAATGTGTCATAGTGGTAATAGTGAGGGTACACAAACCAAGAGGTCATGGGTTCGATTCTCACTAGATGACAATTTAACACATTTTATACATTTTTGGAATAACCAAAATAAGGAAATAATACTCCTTATTTCGGTTATATGGGCCGAAAATAAGGAAGAAAATATATACCCTATTACTAACCTAATTCACGGTTTAAGTAGGTTAGAGGGAGATTATTTTTAGACCTAATTTTTCTACTCATTCTCTTGCCTCTTCTTATCAATAAAAACACAAAAACCTAAATTTTTACAGAAAATTTTAGATCGATTCTAGCATAATCAATAGGGCATATCTCATATCGTATTGGGTGAAACTGATAGGCGAATATCTATTTTGATATTGTTCTTAGGCCGTATTTGCTAGGACCGAAGGTTATTTCCGAATCCTTTAATTTTGTTTATGTATTTTTATTTTATGACTAGTATCGTCTTCATTAAATTCGTTATTATCCTTAATAATAAGGGAAGTATACAGATTATTTCCCACAATAACAAGGGGATAATACTTACCAACAGTAGAGTGATAGATTACACGCAAGGACCACGACGATTGCACACACAATGAGATTATGGAATGATTTGGGGAGTGATTAGAGTGTGATTAGGGAAATCGTAAAGTGATTAGGGTAGAAATGACGTTTTAGAAACTGGCTTTGAATATAAAATAACCCTAAACACTCCCGCCTCAAACCGCTGAATTACTACTCGCCAGACCGGATACTCGGTCGAGTAAAGTGTATAGTCGGCCGAGTATCCTCTACTCGGTCGAGTATTCACTATACTCGGCCGAGTATTCCTCGGCAGAACCAAAACAGACTACACCATTAGCACTACTCGGCCGAGTAGACTCTACTCGGTCGAGTATTCAATTTAAGAAAATCCGTAGTATTACAGTCTTCCCCCCTTAAAAAGAACTTCGTCCCGAAGTTCACACACCACCCTAAAACAAAACACCACAAAACGCAACAAGACACCACAAAACACAAAAGACTTCCCAAACAAGCATTTATCAATGTCAAAGAATCAGACAAAGCACCACAAGACTCACTAACCCGACTCAAAATAAAACAAAACACACACGCGACCATCTCCTATCCCCCTAAAAAGACAATGGTTACGTCCCCGTAACCAAACATACCTGATAAAAAAGACTAGGAAAACGTTCCTGCATGGCTTCTTCGGGTTCCCATGTGGCTTCTTCCACATTGTGATTAGACCAAAGTACTTTGAGTTCTGGCGGGGATGAGTCATCACGAGTACTAATAGAGATAGTGTGTAGCTGACGAGTTGTATATTATTTTGTTAGTTGGTTGTAACGCTTGTAATATAACTATAATCGTTCTTTTATCGACTTTTGATGATTACTTACCTCAGGAAACCGAGATGGTAATGCCCTTATATGCCAAGGAAGGCCTTGTTAAGGCTCCTCAGAATATGGGGGTGTTACAAAGTGGTATCAGAGCGACGATTTTGGAACCTGTAACAAATGAACCTAATGAACGTTGTGAGTCTAATAAAATAAACCTGGTGTATGTGTAATGGGAGCCCCAGCTGATGCTAGATTTTGGGTGAGTAGGCGCCCTCATTTCAAAATCTTGGCCCCATTTTACTTAAGCCAGTCACTGGGTATGGGAATGTGGAGTCCATGAGTATGTGCTTAACGTGTATGTGGACTGCGTTGGAACTATCTGTAGTTGAGTCTTTGTTGAAATCGATGTAGGCGTGATAGTTGCACCCGGATTGTGTATGGTGAAGTTTTGGTAGAATGAGTGAGTATATGTGGTGAGAATGAGAAATGGAAAAAAGTTTTATTTAATAGAAATGCGTGAAAGGTGGAGGTGTATGCCGTAGTATAAAAATGGTCATGTTGGTGTTTGCTTCAGGTTGATAGTAATGGTGATCCTATATGAGTTTATAAGTCCTACCGTAGCTATAATGATGATAGTTAAAGAAGTGTTGAGTTGTAGTATGAGAAATAGCAAATAGTGATGCATGTACAATGTTTAATGGCCGAAAGTTCCGCTTGCATGGTGAGTAATTTGTGTAGAATAACTTGTATGTGTTGAACTGGAATATGATAGTAATACACTTGGATGACATGTGGGAATTTATCGTTAATTATATGTTTTAGATTAACGTGAGTATAAGTTGATAGCCATGTAGTAAGACGAATTCAGAGAAAATACTATGGTATAATTGTGTGTATGAATGACTCGGTAGCAGGTAAACCGAGTTGTGTGAATTTCTTGTAGCGTAATATAATATGAATCTTATCTGATGAGACGGTATGATATGTTTGAGTAGTAATGGTGATATAGAAGTGAATACGGTGTCGGTGACGACTTAAATTTAGTTTGGAATCGACACGTGATATTGTTTTGCAGGAACCTTCAATTGATTTTGTATTTCTGACCAAGTACTCAACCTTACTTGACCGAGTGCGAGTGCTTACTAGACCTAGTAGACCTCACTCGATCTAGTTAGGAAGCTATGACGTCGGGGTGTAGGAATTCTTTGCAGATACTCGACGAAATAGCACCTACTCGATCGAGTAGAGGGCACTCGATCGAGTACCCTAGGCGCTCGATCGAGTAGGCTACAGTACAGAGGCTTTTACGGGTTTCTTAAAACCCTTATTTCTTCTCATTTTTCTTATTCTTTCTTCTTTATTCGAACCCTAAGCTCTAAAATCTCTCAAAAGCTCTCATATTCTTGTGGTTGTGGTGATTGATTTGGGTTGTTCTCTTTGTTTAATTCCGTTCTTTTAATTTCCATCTAATTAAGGTATGAATTTCTTCTCTATTTACATGTTTTCATCACTTTGAACCTATTAGAATGATAGAATAGTCCGAAAATTTCGATTCATATGGACAAAAATTGCTTGTAATTGTTGTAATGTGATTCATATGCTTCCCTTTCATGATTATTGATGTTAATTGTGCTAAAAATAGAGTAGAAATTGCAAAATTGGGGACGAATTTTTCTAGGGTTTGCAAAATCAAAATTGATTTTGGTTGTTTTCTACATGTTGGATGATGAAATTGAGTACTATATGTTGCATATAACATGTTGGGAGTTGTATTTTGTGGTTTTCACCTTAACACTTGCCTTAAAACTCCGTCTTAAAAGTGCCCCAAATTAAAATTCGTTTTCTATAATTGAGATTTTGTGTTGGATATGAATGTATATGCAAGAGTTAAATTTTTAATTTAGTAGTGGTGATGTTAATTCTTGATGAATGTGTCAAAATCGTTACAGCTGTAGAGACCGTCCGACTAGTTTAATTGAAAGGTTTGCTCATAATGTTAAAGGTTGGTGATGGCATGTATTAAGTTGCCTTTCTATGAACATATATGAACGTTTCACATGTTAGCAAGTATATATATGTGGAGTAGCATTTGATCCATGTTTTGGATAATCGTAGTAGTCGGATAGATCATATTCATTCATGCTAAAATTTTCTTTTTTTTGGTGAAAATGTGAATATCATTAAAATCAAATATAACCACCATACATCATTCCAACCTACAATCAAACTACTCTTCTTAATCTATTACATTGATTTTGTGTAACCAATCCAGACATTTCGACCTCCCCTTACCAAAGTCTCCTCTTGTCACTCTACAAATGACCAGCTTCTGTACATTCTTAACAACTCATGCTAAAATTTTCACTGCTATAGAGATCGTCTGAGTTACTATAAACTGAATTTATGTATCAAATTGGAAATTTGTTGGTGAAAGTGTGTACCTATATGATTATTCAATGTTCAGTTGTGTAAATTCTATGTTTTAAGTGCCTATGCAAGTTTGTTTAAATTGTATGCTGAAATAGATGCCGAGACTAAACATAGGGACCCGTCAGAGTAAGAGGGGGAAGGCTTCACAGCCCGAAGTTGGGGAAGGTAGTGGACCCGTGGTACCCGCTGTACCGGAATACCCTTCGGTGGTGTTTGTAGACTTTAAACAGAGGGAGAGATTTGTGGCGTTGCAGAAACGCAAGATGAGACCCACCCGTTGTGTGGATACCATACTTCTTGATGACTTGGGAATTGAGACGGATGTCCGTCATATCTTTGAGACCCTGGGGTTTATGGGGTTGTATCGGTTGAGGAAGCATTCCTACCCTTTTATGACTTTGGAGTTTATGAGCTCGTTTAATTACGAGCCAGCTGTACAAACTATTGAGTTCCGTCTTATGAACACGAGTTTTGTGTTGACCATGGACCTTTTTGCTTCTCACCTTGGGTTGGCCAAGCCTCCCAAGGATTCCATCAGTGAGATTCCAACTGAGTGCAGTGTTTGCCGCCTTATGCCTTGTCTTTCCGGAGAGTCAGCTCCCACCTCCAGCAACATGTTGATTAATGATGTTCAACATGTTACTTTGAGGATTTTCCTTCGTTCTATTTCGAACCTTCTTTATGAGAGGCCGGATATGAGTAAGCTGAACAATCATGAACTGTTGCTTTTGATGTCTTATCTTAACCCGGAGCGGATCGAGAGGGTGGTCTTCAATGCTCCTGCCATGGTCTGTGCTAGCCTGGCCTTGATGGCTACTTCTACCACTCGGCACTTGAGTTGTGGTGCTCTTGCCACCCGGTTAGCTGAAAAGCTAGCCTCCTTTGAGGCTTCTTCTGAGTACGTTCCCCTAGCCAAGCCGGTGCCTACTATGGACAAAGACTACTACCTCGACCTGAAATGGTTGAGAACTTTAGCCGAAGGTAGCCTAGCTTGGAAAGTGTGGGGTATGAGCTGGATGAGGATCCCGGCTCCTGAGCATCTCCCACCGACAGAGCCGTTAGACCCGGTGGTGATAGATGTTGACTCCGATGAGGAGGAGGAGGATGATGGTGTGCCTCGGCAGTTGCAGACATACCTCATTGATGACACGATCCTTCAGGTGATGCCCGAGCCAAAGAAGGGGGAGAACGTAGCAGCAGTGGAGGAGAGACCCAGGTTGGGGAGAGGACCTCGTCGATTGAGGGAGAGGACAGCTGAGACTAGACCACGGCCAGCAGCACCCTTTTCCTTGTTACCCCTACCTCAATACCCCGGAGACGCGTTCGACCTACTTGGCAGAGAGAGTGTCATCCACTTTGACACTCCGGAACATGCATGAGATGGCGTATGCTCAGGGGATTGGGACCGAGGGACCACACCTCATGTGCTGGAGCGGAGTTGGGGACTATAGTGGGGTTACGGGGTGGACCAGACGGCATGGGGGACACCACAGTCCTTTGCTTTTGGTGGCTTGACCCCATGGTATGTGAGTCCTGAAGCTGGGGCAGGGGTTGATGCGAGTATTGGGTCATCGAGAGCAGGCACCTCGGGAGGAGATGGTGGTGGAGATGAGATGATGGATGAGCAGCAGCAGCAGCATGAGTGATACTCCTTTTTCTTTCTTTTGTTTATGGTTGATGATGTTGGATGATGGTAGTCGTTCTTAGTTGGAACTTTTATTTTGGTTTGTATGGATGGCCATAATGCCGGATTTGCTTAGTTTGAACTTGTTTACAGAATTTTGGGGGTCGGGTTGTCATCCCGACTCGCGCGTATGTGACGTTATATATATATATATATATATATATATATATATGTATGGTTTTATGACAGGAATTTCTAAGGTTTTGACCTGCGGTTACTCGACAGAGTGCCCCACACTCGGGCGAGTAACTGCAGGTGTGACAGGAATGAGGTACTCTGACCTCAGGGCTACTCGATCGAGTAGCCAAGACACTCGATCGAGTAGCGGGCACTCGATCGAGTACCTTATATACTCGATCGAGTAGCACTGTTACAGGAACTTTTCGTTAAATAAAATTGTTTAATGGTTATATAATTACATGTTTTGGTGTTTAACATGGTTATTGATGATTAGTAACATGTCTGAACCGTTAATTTCATATGTGGGAAGTCGTGTTTGGATTTTGAATGCGTATTCATAACAAATAGCGGAGTAGTAGTTGGTTCTTATTGCATTCATTTTACATCCGTAATGTCTACTAATTATATTTCACCGGAGTTGTGTCCTTCCATATACAAATACATATGGTATATACATGCATTCTTGACGGTGGCAAGTTATCCGAATATGGTTGCACATGTTTTTATGGTTTAATGGTTGTATGATTAATGAGTAATGTCAATAATGAATAATATGGGTTGGATATATGTCAAGATGTAATAATAAGTAATATGTGTAGTAATTTGGTGGTGAACTTCGGGGACGAAGTTCCTTTTTAGAGGGGAAGAGTAATGTCGCGAAATAAAAAGGCCGATATTGCAATTATTTTATTGTTTGTTTATAAGGTTTTCTATTACTTTGGTTACATTTCTTGTATGAAATTATAACTGTTTGCACTTGTTCGTTGAGTAACTTGTATGTTGAAGTAAAGTTGAATAGTATGCTTAAAAGCCGGTCATAGAAAGTTAGTTATGAAGTCATGTGTTGGGAATAGAACCGTATCGTTGGATAACATAGTTGATGGTTGTTGCTAGTGAAAGTGTAATCTCGTAAGGTGTCGGGTAATCGTTGGTTGTGCCGGTTCGTGTTGTGAGGTTGGTATTTCAAGTGGTAGTTTGTAGAGGTCGATCTATGTGGAGCGTTAGACAGTTGATGATGATGACACGGGGGGGGGGGGGTGTTGGAGCTTGTGTCCTCCACAAATTAGTGTGATAACATTTGTAAATCTCTTACAGGTTCACAAGGGTATACTTCGTATATTTAATCAGTTGATTAACGTTTACCTAATAACGGTTGGCTTGCTAGAAAGTTTGACGTTATTATCATACAGATGGCGGTGATCAACTGGTCCCTAAAGGTCACACCTATAGGATGTGTTTGAGAAATGTGGTTATAGAAATATAATCACATTGATGCCCAATATGACTAAATAGTTAGTCAATGTGTTGATGAGATAATTATTTAATGAAAATTAAATAATATTAGTTGAGACAAATTAACTGTCAATTCGTAAATTAAATATAATAAGTTATATTTAATTAAATATATGTAATGTTAGCTTGGACGAAATAATCTGTTAATTCGTAATTAAATATAATCAGTTATATTTAATATCAACAAGATGAATGTGTCATAGTGGTAATAGTGAGGGTACACATACCAAGAGGTCATGGGTTCGATCCTCACTAGATGACAATTCAACACATTTTATATTTTTGGAAAGACCAAAAATAAGGAGAATATACTCCTTATTTCGGTTAGATGGCCGAAATTAGGAAAGGATTATTCTTTCCTAATTGACTCCAAATTTCGAATCAAGATAAGAAAGAAAGGGAGAGAATTATTCTACCCTAATTCTTTTTCTTGACCTAGCCTCCTCTCTCATCAGAAAAAACACAAAACAACTAAATTTTACAGAAAATTTTAGATCGATTCTAGCACAATCAATAGGGCATATCTCATATCGTCTTGGGTGCAACTGATAGGCGAATATCAAGTTTGATATTGTTCTTAGGCCAATTTTGCTAGGACCGAAGGTTAATTCTGAATCCTTTATACTTTGTTTATGT
Source organism: Silene latifolia (assembly GCF_048544455.1). Lineage (NCBI taxonomy): Eukaryota > Viridiplantae > Streptophyta > Magnoliopsida > Caryophyllales > Caryophyllaceae > Silene > Silene latifolia. Next base: position 115,559,951 of record NC_133538.1, read on the forward strand.
ATTTTGTTTATGACTATTGATCATCACTGTTAAATTCGTTATAATCCTTCAATATAAAGGGAAGTATACAGATTATTTTCCACAAGTGGTATCAGAGCACTAGGCCACGAATTTTGATTTTGATGATTTTCATAAAATTTGTATGTAAACATTGACAAATTTCCGAAAAAAAAAATTTAGTTTTTTTCGGCTGAAATTTTTTTTGGCCATGAGTTTTTTTTTTATTCGGCCTGTTTTTTTTCTTTCGTTTTTCTTTTGCTTGATGATTTATTTCCAATTTCCTTATATCATATCATTGTTTTAATCAGTTAAAATCATCATATGAAGAATTGGTAGATTTTGATTTAATGCAGATTTAAGTTAAAATACAAATATAATCGTCATGTTGATGATACAAGAACTTGTTTTTGCTATATAGTTTTAGCATATAAGATTAATCATGTTTGTTAATTCATTTGCTAAACCATGTTCTATTAGCAACTGTAAACTTTGTTCTTCATCAAATTCTTGTATTAGGGCTTTATGCCGCAAAAGGAAAATAATTTTGACGGCTCAATTTTTTTTTTAGGGTTGCCGTGAAAAAAAAAAACTGGTTTTTGGGTTGTTTGTTTTTGCCGAATCAAAAAAAAAAAAAAAAAAGGGAAAGTGTTTAGTTTTTGCCTTTATGCCGCTTATTTTTTTTTGGCTGTTTTTATTATTCCAGCCGTGAGCTGGGAATTTATAAAAAAAAAATTTTTTTTTTGTTTATTTGGTTCTGCCGAGACCAAACAAGAAAAAAAGGAGTTTTTTTTTTATTTTGGCCGATTAGATATTGTGAAACGGTTCACAATTTAATGATATCATATTTTTAAAGCAGTTTAAAATTTTGACGGATAGAATTCATATTACAAGTTTAATATGGATTAAGAATGAAATTAATGTGATTAATTGCGGAATTGTCACTTAATTTAATTTAAATAGGTGGTTTGGATAAATTAATCAACATAATTAAGGAATTGTGTCATGTATGTTTAATTTATTTTTAGTTGATGCATTTTAATTTTGTTGAATGAATCGAATGAATGAATTTTATTTACGTATTTATTTTTGCAATCGGTTGTAAATTGTAATACTTAGTGTGGCCTTAGTCAAATTATGTTTTCGTAATGAAGGAAACATGATTTTTATGTAATTATGAGATCTCGAATCTCCTTTATTTTAGTTTTGGGTTTTGAAATTAGAATGTAATAAATAGGTCAATTATGTAATTTTATTTATTGTAATTTCAAAGAAGACTAAAGATGGAGATTGAAGCTCACTCCCGCTACATGGATCAAGATGGAACATCAAGACAAGCTTCTCGGGTCCAAGGATGGATTCCAAACTTGTATTTATTGTTCATTTTGATAGGATAGGCCACACTAGGACTTTTCTTTGTTTTTACGTTTTCATTATTATTGCTTTTCATTCACATGTTAGTTAATGCATCATATTCCGCCTAAAACCAAACCACCTACTACTAAAATGCATGAAAATTGACTCATATAGGTTGTATGTTAGTTTTCATGGACATGCAGATGTCACGGTCTTTAAGCCACCGCCTTAGTTTATTCATTCTCGCATGCTAGATTATAGTTCACTTAAAATGAATTAAAATAAAGTTGATGGGATCTTCCTCTAAAACGGAAATTGAGATTAGTCTTTATAAGGGCAAACATCTATGAATCCCTTCTTCGTCGGTAGGCCTAATATGACCCCTTCTACATTGGGTAAGTAGTTGTGTTGACTTAGTTTACCTCAACATCATAGTCCGAAGAGTTTCTCGTGATTATGATGGACTAAAGATAGTATTTACAGAAATTTATCGACCAAGAATTCTAACGGTAGAATTAGCTAAAAGGTTAGCTTATCAATTTACAGAGAATTGAGTCTTGGGATCATTTATATAATTCTTAAGGGAGGTCAATTGTATAAATGTTTTGAGTCTTCGCGTTATGACATTAGTTCATTAGACTTAAAATCAAAACGATGCACATGCTTATTATTTTCATTCTTCTTTCGCAGATGTAGAACACGATTATTTTCGATAATCTTTGTTACAACAAATGGCTGGAAATAACGCAATCCCAATGCCTAGTGCCACACTAGATCGTTCATCCTGCCTAAAAGTATTCATGGAACAAATGAATCGAGTCCACGCGAAGAAGAATGATGGGTCCAACTGCGGGATCGGGAGGCGGCACTACGGAATCTTTTGCCAATGCGACGGTAAGCTCGGGTATTTAATCGAGCCAATCTGGGTCAACCCAGGCCCAAATTCAGAAGCCAACGAGTCACGCGCTTATAGTGATTTCGTTATGGAAGCGGGTGCGATAAAGAACGTACTCATCTTTGCAATGGAAACCAATTTGCAGAGACGCTTCATTGCCCAAGGTGCAAACAAGATTTTCACCACGCTCACTAATGAGTTCTCAAAGGCACCGAGAATCATTACATATGAGCATACCTATCGCTTCTTTGATGCGAAACTCCAGAAGGGCCAACCGGTTAGCCCACACATTCTTCACATGATTGAGAATGTCGAGAAGTGGAGGCACTTTGAATTGTAAAATCGGTGAGAGCATTGTCATTGACCGAATGCTTCATTCTCTTCACAATGGTTTTGCCCTTTTCAGGGCGAACTACTACATGAATGACTTGAAAAAGAGTCCTCATGAGCTACACTCCCTTCTCGTACAGACCGAGAAGGATATGAAATTGAGTGGGAGCATGAAGCAGGATGTTCTCACGATTTACAACAAAGGTAAAGGTAAGGGCAAGGCTCATGACGACCTAGCTGTAGGTAAGCCAAAGTATAAGAAGCCAGGAAACGGTAAGAGTGCGCCTGGTGAGACTAGTGGCTCACAGGGCAAGGCAAAGAGCAAGGGCGGTGACATAGAGTGCCACCATTGTTAAAGACTGGACATTGGAGGAGGAACTGTCCCGTCTACCGTGAGGACATCAAGGCAGGCCGCGTCGTTCCTGTTGGTATGTCATCTTATATTCATATGATTGAGATTAACCATGCAAGTTTCGGAACTTGGGTACTAGATACTGGTTGTGGTTCTCATCTGTGTAATCATTTGCAGGGCCTAAAGAACATCATACCTCTCGAAAAAGGTGATGTGGACCTGCGAGTCGGGAATGGAGCACGAGTTGCTGCTGCCTCGAAGGGAACATATGTAATCCAACTCCCTAGTGGTTTTGAGTTATTTTTACCCAGTTTATCTAAGAACATTATTTCTGTTTCCGTACTTGCTAAAGACGGTTTTGCATTTTCAATAAAGGATAATAGTTGTATTTTCTCTTTTAATGAAATGATTTATGGCAAAGCAGTTTCCATGATTGGAATTTACATCTTAGATCAAACCACTGAAGTATTACACATGAATAATAAGAAATTAAAGGTTGGTGACAAAGATCAAACCTATCTATGGCATTGTCGAATGGGACACATAAATGAGAAACGCGTGAAGAAACTCGTCGATAATGGGACTATTCCCGCATTCGATTTTTCTACATATGGCACGTGTGATTCATGTCTCATTGGCAAGATGACTCGAATTTCCTTCAAAGGTGTTGGAATGCGCGCTAGTGACCTATTAGGACTCATACATACGGACGTATGTGGACCTATGTCAATTACCGCTAGAGATGGCTATAAATATTTTATCACTTTCACGGACGATTTGAGTAGATACGGATATGTCTATTTAATGAAGCATAAAAGTGAGTCCTTTGAGAAATTCAAGGAATACCAGAATAGGGTACAGAACCAACTGGGTAGAAAGATTAAAGCTCTCCGTTCAGATCGGGGTGGCGAATATCTTTCAAATGACTTTGATCAACACCTGAAAGACTGTGGAATCGTTTTGCAATTAACTCCACCTGGAATACCTCAATTGAATGGTGTGTCCGAACGGAGAAATCGAACCTTACTTGATATGGTTCGATCCATGATGAGTCACACGGTAGTGCCTGATTCATTATGGGGTTATGCTCTTTTGTCGGCCGCTCTTATACTTAACCAAGTCCGTCTAAAGTCAATCGACAAGACTCCATATGAAATGTGGAAGGGAACGGTCCCTAACTTGTCCTTTATTCGGGTTTGGGGCTGCGAGGCTTATGTCAAGTGGAGACACGAGGATAAGCTCGGCCCGCGATCGGTCAAGACATACTTTATAGGTTATCCAAAAGGAACATTTGGTCATTACTTCTATTCGCCTACCGAACATCGAGTTTTTGTTGCGGCTAGTGCGACGTTCTTAGAGAAAGAATTTCTCGAGAACAAGACGAGTAATAGAACCTTCGAGCTGTCGGAGATTCCAGAACCAACAACCGAGGAATAGATGGAGGAAGCTGTACCTCCAACTGATGATACGGTTAATATTCCTGAGGAACCTAGGAGGTCGGGTAGAGACTCTCATCCTCCGGACAGATACATTGGTATGGTCGAGGAGAATGACGTTTTACTTCTGGAGAGTAATGAACCCGCAACCTATAAAGGTGCTATGGCCTGTTCCGACTCAAAGCTATGGCTTGAAGCCATGCAATCCGAGATGGACTCCATGTATGAGAATAACGTATGGGATCTAGTTGATTTACCTAATAAGGTAAAACCTCTATAGTGCAAATGGCTTTACAAAATAAAGCGTTCTGTAGACGCGCAACCAGATATCTGTAAGGCATGACTTGTGGCAAAAGGTTTCACTCAAGTGCACGGATTGCATTATGATGAGATTTTTGCACCTGTAGTAATGCTACGTTCCATTCGGATAATCTTAGCGATTGCCGCATTTCATGATTATGAAATTTGGCAAATGGATGTGAAAACCGCCTTCTTAAACGGTTATTTGGAGGAAGAGTTGTACATGGTGCAACCCGAAGGTTTCATAGATCCTGAGCATCCTAAGAAAGTATGCAAGCTTAAGCGTTCCATTTATGGACTTAAGCAAGCTTCTCAGAGTTGGAATCATCGTTTCGACCAAGTGATAAAAGAGTATGGTTTGACTCGATCGGTCGAAGAACCATGCTTATATATCAAGTCGAGTGGGAGCAATATTGTATTCTTGATATTGTATGTCGATGACATACCCTTGATTGGGAATGACATTCCTCTCCTATCTTCGGTTAAAGAATGGTTGAAGAACCATTTCCAGATGAAAAATCTGGGTGAGGCACAACGCATTTTGGGAATCCGTATCTACCGAGATAGATCACGACGGACGTTATCACTTAGTCAGGAGTCTTATTTGGATAAGGTTCTTGAAAGGTTCAGCAAGACCAACTCCAAGAAGGGGAACCTTTCTATGACGACTGGGATGCAGTTGAGCAAGTCTCAGTCACCCACGACGCCTGAAGGGATAGAGCGCATGAGTCGTGTTCCTTATGCATCTGCAATAGGATCGATCATGTATGCAATGATATGCACACGTTCAGACGTGGCATATGCATTGAGTATGACGAGTCGGTACCAAAAGACTCCAGGTAAAACACACTGGATAGTACTCAAAAATATCCTCAAGTACCTACGGAGGACTAAGGATTGAGTATTGACTTATGGAGGCGATACTAAGCTATGCGCAACCGGTTACGCAGATGCTAGCTTCCAAACGGATCGAGATGATTTAAAATCTCAGTCCGGGTTCGTCTTCACTCTTAATGGTGCTGCGGTCACCGGAAGAGTTCCAAACAGTGTTGTAGCGATTCTACTACTAAATCCGAGTACTATGCCGCTCGGAGGCAGCAAAGGAAGCGATATGGATGCGTCAATTCTTACAAGGGCTTTCGGTAGTTCCTAGTTCGATTGACTCGATCACCATCTATTGTGACAATAGAGGTGCCATCTTCCAGGCTAAGGAGCCAAAGTCTAGCAACAAATCTAGACATGTACTTCGGAAGGCTCACCTGATCCGTGATTACGTGGAGCAAGAAGAGATAGTGATTGACAAGATTGCGACGGATGATAACATCGCAGATCCTCTCACCAAACGGTTGAATTATGATAAGCATGTAGGGCATGTTAATTCCATGGGAATTAAACATGTTCCTGAGTTGTAGTACTTGATTATGGATTTGATACATTATCTTTTTCATATACCATTTATAACTTCATCGTTTTATATATAATATTTTGTTTTTCATGTGGATTGTACTGACAACTTTGAACGCCACAAAGTGAACTGAATTACATTATATTTGTTTTCGTCCGTAATCGCCAATGTGAGCTGATAACACCGGCTATTATATTCTGCAGTCGATTGATGGTGGGTTCAACGAGCCATAAGTCAAACGGTTAACTGATTGATCACAGATGCGAGATTATGACGATACCACGTAGGACAACTTTTTGTGACATCGTAATGGAGTCCTAAATGTTTTAAAACATTCGGTGCCAGGTCGTGGATAGGACATCCATTGTGTTCCTAGAGTCGATTCTTTTAACTATCGACTGTCTCTTGAGATTAAGGCAGTTTTTGGGTGACTTTGGTTTCTTTCTCATGGTCTGCCGTAACTGGAGGCTAAGTAGATTTTTTCTGGATAATTTCATACTGTGCTTACATCTGCAGGATTCGAGTTGAGGAAAATATCCAACCCTTATCAGGTATAGTTATTTCTCAGGGTCACTCGAGGAGTTGTAACTGAAATGCATGGCCATGCTCGAATGTTGATTCGTTTATCAGTTAAGTTACTCTCTAGTCGGGGAAACCACTCTTGATATTGATCGCTTGCAAAATACGACCTTTGTGAATTCGGATTTGCAAATTGTTTTACATTGAGTGGGAGAAATTTTATAGGATATGAGAATCGGTTATCGCACATACACTTGTGAGGACAAGTGGGAGTTTGTTGGAGCTTGTGTCCTCCACAAATTAGTGTGATAACATTTGTAAATCTCTTACAGGTTCACAAGGGTATACTTCGTATATTTAATCAGTTGATTAACGTTTACCTAATAACGGTTGGCTTGCTAGAAAGTTTGACGTTATTATCATACAGATGGCGGTGATCAACTGGTCCCTAAAGGTCACACCTATAGGATGTGTTTGAGAAATGTGGTTATAGAAATATAATCACATTGATGCCCAATATGACTAAATAGTTAGTCAATGTGTTGATGAGATAATTATTTAATGAAAATTAAATAATATTAGTTGAGACGAATTAACTGTCAATTCGTAAATTAAATATAATATGTTATATTTAATTAAATATATGTAATGTTAGCTTGGACGAATTAATCAGTTAATTCTTAATTAAATATAATCAGTTATATTTAATATCAACAAGATGAATGTGTCATAGTGGTAATAATGAGGGTACACATACCAAGAGGTCATGGGTTCGATCCTCACTAGATGACAATTCAACACATTTTATATTTTTGGAAAGACCAAAAATAAGGAGAATATACTCCTTATTTCGGTTAGATGGCCGAAATTAGGAAAGGATTATTCTTTCCTAATTGACTCCAAATTTTGGTCAGTATAATAAAGAAAGGGAGAGAATTATTCTACCCTAATTCTTTTTCTTGACCTAGCCTCCTCTCTCATCAGAAAAAACACAAAACAACTAAATTTTAAAGAAAATTTTAGATCGATTCTAGCACAATCAATAGGGCATATCTCATATCGTCTTGGGTGCAACTGATAGGCGAATATCAAGTTTGATATTGTTTTTAGGCCAATTTTGCTAGGACCGAAGGTTAATTCTGAATACTTTATACTTTGTTTATGTATTTTGTTTATAACTATTGATCATCACTGTTAAATTCGTTATAATCCTTCAATATAAAGGGAAGTATACAGATTATTTCCCACAGGGGGGTGGTGTTTTCGACAATAGTGACCTATGTCGGAGGAGTTGTGATGCCGCTTTGTTTCCGTATCGTGAGCTTTGGTTAGGTGAGTTGAACTTCGGGGACGAAGTTCTTATTAAGGGGGGAAGACTGTAATACCCGCCCTTTCGGGGACCCGTTGACCAGCGTTGACCGACCTTGGAAGCAGTGATAGTCCTTAGAAGTGCGTACCAAAGTTATCCCGTGTTTTGAGTTAGGGGTGGTACTCGATAGAGTAGAGGCTACTCGATCGAGTAGCTTAGATGCTCGATCGAGTAGGGGCCACTCGATCGATTAGGTGGGCCACTCGATCGAGTAGCGTGTTTTCAGCGAGGGTTTATAATCGTGTTTTGTTAAATCCGCAAATCATTTCCGCCTCTTTCTCCTTAACCTAAATGTCGCCCTTTCCTCTTCCCTTCACCATATGTCCTCCATGGAAGCTCTTGAAGGTCCTTATGCCTTAGGAGTGCATAGCTTGAGTCGGGTAGCAGTCCTTTGCCAAGTTTTCCTCGTGTAGGTATGTCATCATCATCATCTGTGTCTTGTGTTTTCAGTTAGGATTAGAATGATAGTAATAGATGATTGTATTGTATATATAGGTGTTGCTTGGTTGCTGGATATTGCGTGTGTGGACATAGAATCGTTGCAGTTGCATAAAGGTAGGTTCACCTACTCAGTTTCTGTGGATGGTCTAGTGTGTCAGTTGTTGTGTCGTGGTTGTTGTGTTATAGTTGTGTTTGTGTGGCAGCGTATATGCGGTAATCGGTTGGTGTATACAGTTTGTTGGTTGTTGTTGTATTGCAGCTGTCTGTGATTGGTTGTCTCTGGTTCTCGAGGTGCATCCTCGGCTGAGTGGAGTCACTTGCGGGAGTGGCTTCACGCCCTAGTTTTGCCCTCCGTGGAACCCGCCACGGGAGGGGATATGCACATTAATGGGACAGGGTTTTCGCTCGGTATGACGAGCGGGGATTTGGTGGGTACGGCTGCGGTCCCCCACTGGCAGGGCTGGTCCAGTGGACAGTCGGTGACGGAGATTGATTGGAGTGGGTGTGATTGTGTGTGACTGGTTGTGTTTGTAATGTGATGGTGATTGTTGTTGGTTTCGTTATGTCTTATCTCAGTTACTGACCTTGTTTGGTTGTCTTGTTTGTTTATGTGTCTGCCGTGATCCCTTATGGTGAGCAGTCAGTCTTAGCAGGTGTCAATGTTGTTGATGGCTGGAGTTCTGGCGGGGATGAGTCATCACGAGTACTAATAGAGATAGTGTGTAGCTGACGATAATATATCTTTTATCGACTTTTGATGATTACTTACCTCGGGCAACCGAGATGGTAATGCCCTTATATGCCAAGGAAGGCCTAGTTAAGGCTCCTCGGAATATGGGGGTGTTACACACATGACCCAGAAAAGCCACCTCTCCCAGCCAGAACTCGCACTTAGATAGCTTGGCATAAAGTTGATTCTCCCTCAGAGTCTACAAGACTATCCTCAAATGCTCCTCATGTTCTTCCTTAGTCTTAGAATAGACTAAGATGTCGTCGATGAAAACAACCACAAACCTGTCCAACGGTGTAAAGATCCGGTTCATCAAGTCCATGAAAGCTGCTGGTGCATTGGTCAACCTAAAAGGCATCACCACGTACTCATAATGACCATATCGAGATCGAAACGCTGTCTGAGGAATATCCTCATCTGCTATCCTCAGCTGGTGATAGCCCGACCTCAGATCAATCTTGGAAAACACACCCGCTCCACTTAGCTGATCAAACATGTCATCAATCCTAGGCAAAGGGTACTTGTTCTTCACTGTGACACGATTGAGCTCTCTGTAATCAATGCACAGTCTCATACTCCCATCTTTCTTCTTCACAAAATGAACCGGGGCTCCCCACGGTGACACACTAGGCCTGATATAACCCTTGCTTAGCAACTCATGTATCTGTTTATTCAACTCTGCTAACTCTTTCTGTGCCATACGGTAGGGTGCTTTGGATATCAGACCTGTTCCCGGTTTAAGCTCCACGCTGAAGTCTACATCTCGCTTGGGCGACAAACTCGGTATCTCTTCAGGAAAGACATCATCAAACTCTCCTACCACAGGTATCTCAGCAGCTGTCAGCGTCTCTACTCGGCGATCTCTCACATGACAAAGAATCAAGTAGCACTTCTTCCTCAAACATGACTTTAAAGTCATCACAGCTATGAACTTACACTTAGGTTTCACCACGAACCCTCTATAGGACACCCTAACACCCTTAGGACCCTTTAAGGACACTCTCTTTTGGTGACAATCTATCTTGGCATCATACTTACCCAGCCAATCCATCCCGACAATCACCTCAAACCCATCCATAGGAAACTCTAACAGGTCTACCGGTAAATCTACCCCTCCAACCACCATAGACACTCCCTTATACAACTTGAGACATGACATAGACTCCCCTGAAGGTATAAACACATCATCTTTTACAACCTCAAACTTCCCCAAACCCATGGACAAGGCATGACTCTTAGACACAAAAGAATGTGTAGCCCCTGAATCAAACAAAACAAAGGATGGTACATTATGAACAAGAAAGGTACCGGTAACTACATGAGCATCATTCTGCGCTTCCTATTTGTCCATCATAAAAAGCTTCCCACTGTTTTTCTGTCCTCCACCCTGAACCGAAGCATTGGAGGTACTTGGCTTGGTTGTTGAATCTTGGATGGTGCTGTTGTTCTGACGCTGATATGACCCACCACTACTGCGGTTATAACTGCCCTGGTTGCCCTGTCCACATCTGTTACCCCATGATCCACCCGGTCGGTTTCTAGCAAAACTCTGAGTTGGCCCCTGAGAGAAATTCCTCTGCTGAGCTTCTGAACCAGTGACGAGCCTGTAACTCGTGCATTCCCGTCTCCTGTGGCCTACTCCACCATAGTTGAAGCATGTGAGGCTGAAGTTGTCACTCAGATTCCGACCTCCAGTCTTTTCCCAACCACGAGATCCCCCTGAGAAACCAGCTCCACCAGAAAAAGCCTTAGCATGGTTGAAGTTTCCCTTCTTGTTGCCCGACTGACTATTGCTTCCACTGTCAGCTTTCCTCTTCTCAGCAGCAGTCCTCTCATTGACGTCCCTTGAGAGATCTACCATTATCTCAGCTTGGCCCGCTCTTAGGTACACTTCCTTAAGGTCAGTAGCAACCCCAGCTGGCATACGACTCACGATCTTGGCAGATAAACCCCTCTCAAAACGGAGGGCCAAACCCTCTGTCCCAACTACATATCCTCAACATAACGAGATAGCTCTAGGAACCGATGATAGTAATCAGTGACTGTCATCTCTTCTGACATGGTGAAGGATTCAAACTCGGATCTCATCTTGTGTCGGATATGCTCCGGCACAAACCGCTCTCTCGTAGCGCTCTTCAGACCTGACCACAGGATAGATCCCAAACCCTCAGCCTGGTAATAGGCTCTAGCATCTTCCTTGACGTTTTTCCACCACACAGCGGCTTCACCTCTCAGGTAGTATACTACCTGCTCAACGATCATGTCTTCGGGACACTTAACCATTTCCATGAGACTTTCAATCTCACGGTGCCACTTCTCGAGCAGCTTTGGTTCCCCCACCCCTTCATATGTGGGAGGGTTGAAGCGAGAAATGATGATGCTGAGCTGAGTAGCATCCACCGGCTTCTCATTCCCCTTTCCCACATTTCTAAGAGCTTCAAGGAGAGCCTCTTGTTGCTCAATTATACGAGCAACCTCATCAAGGGGCTTGGATCTGTGCGGGGGTTCTTTTGGGCGGCATTTTGAGCTGATAAGAAACAAGGAAACGTAAGCACAAAAGCCTACGGCTCAAAATGTATCAATCCTCCACAAAAGAAACACTCCGCCGAGTATAAGACAATACTCGGTCAAGTACCCCAGATACTCGGTCGAGTAGTCGACTCCAGTAACCAACGTTAAAAACCCAGAATGCATACTCGGTCGAGTACAAACATCACTCGGCTGAGTAGGCACTACTCGGTCGAGTACACTTACTTACTCGGTCGAGTAAACACATACAGTAGCCATTGCTACTCACTGCCAAACAAAACTCGGTCGAGAGCTTGGTTACTCAGCCGAGTACTCCCTCCTCGGTTGTGTACCTGCCCTGCTCGGCCGAGTCATACCAAAGGCGGGTTAAAACAATGTACAGTCCCCTATCATGCTTTCTATTCCCTCATCAAACATATAACAACAGGAACTTTAATGCCACGTTATAAACACACAATCATGCCAATCCAATTCACCAAATTCACATGCCCGTCCCTTTTACTACTTTTCCTTTCACCATACTTATGAATTTCCACATACAAATTTCCAATCATCTCTTATTATCATCATGCATCTTCACATGCATGGAGATATATGACACAACTCTCAACACACTTCCCCATGTGACCGGCTCGAGTTAATGAGGGCTAAATTACGACTCCGGGACGTCTCCCGAGTCTTTGCGGTAGCTCCAAACAACTCTCCCCGGGTTCATTTTATTTAAACTCCCTAAGTTCATTTGATTCATTTGTTTAGGTGCCGGAATCTTTAGCTCTGATACCACTTTGTAACACCCCCTCATACCAAGGTGCCTTACCAGGACCACCCTACCATGAAAGTGTGTTACCGTCTCGGTTGCCCGAGGTTAGTATATATCAAAAGCGTCTGAACTGAGCACATTTATTAAAATATCTTAAAGTGTAAAAGCTTACATCAACCAAATCCAAAACTGATTCAATAAAACAACTCCAATGTCTGACAACTAAAGAAATCAAAACTAAGACTCGGACAGTGATGCTACGACTGGTGATGACGACACTCCCATGACTGCCCCAAGATCACCACTAGCAATACCTGTCAAGCCTGCTCACCATCCCTGAATGGATTACAACAGATTCCACAAACAACAACGGGGTCAGTATTACTCAAACAATATAAGACAAACAAACAAGGAATCCAGCTGATCATCCTCCACCCCCAGTCTCTCGATCTCACACAGTAACCGACTACACACCGAAGTGTGTAGCCCTGCCAAATTACCCATCGCAACAGGTAATCCTCGCCGCCAGTGGGTGACCGTAGCCAATCCCACCTAGTCCAGCTCATCAACGAGCGACTAACAATCCCTGTCCCTTAATGTACACATCCCCTCCCGTGGCGGGTTCCACGGAGGGCGAACTAGGGTGTGAAGCCACTCCCGCAAGTGACTCCACCACAATCACAACACACACAGCATCACAACTGTCACAACATCTCCACACCAACACCATCACAACAACGCCCGTACACCGATGATAAACAGATAACAATAATCACAACACAATTATGTCTTAAACAATAAACAGTAAACTGAGTAGGGAGAACCCTACCTTAGCAATCAACGGCAGTACGAAACCGAACAATTAGAAAGGTTCCTCTATGAAGTCTTCTCCTATACAATAACCATATAACACAATTACACATTGCACAATCCCCCCATATATCCCAAATTCCATACACACAGTAACCCCAAAAGAATATAAATAACAAGGGGATAACACTTACCAACAGTAGAGTGGGAGATTACACGCAAGGACCACGACGATTGCACACACAATGAGATTATGGAATGATTTGCGGAGTGATTAGGGAAATCATAAAGTCATTAGGGTAGAAATGACGTTTTAGAAACTGACTTTGAATATAAAATAACCCTAAACACTCCCGCCTCAAACCGCTGAATTACTACTCACCAGACCGGATACTCGGTCGAGTAAAGTGTATACTCGGCCGAGTATCCTCTACTCGGCCGAGTATCCTCTACTCGGCCGAGTATCCTCTACTCGGCCGAGTATCCTCTACTCGGCCGAGTATCCTCTACTCGGTCGAGTATTCACTATACTCGGCCGAGTATTCCTCGGCAGAACCAAAACAGACTACACCATTAGCACTACTCGGCCGAGTAGACTCTACTCGGTCGAGTATTCAACTTAAGAAAATCCGTAGTATTACATCACCATATTCATCATCACTTGAACTTTGCACTTCTTCCTCTTCTTCCTCATGGCAAGAGTTACTACCTCCCCCGTCATCAACAACAATCTCCTTCCCCTTAGCAACTTCACTATCAATGTTGGCATCTCTAGAAGCATTTGGGAAGAATACCTCCCTATCCGCACAACTAGGCAAAAGACATCTAGGATCAAGTAGTCCTTGCCTAGTTAAATGAAGGAGGGGCGGATATTGAGCTCGATAAGCATTGACCCGATCCTCATGAGCTTCCCTATGCATATGTTGCAATAGTTGAGTCAAATAGTCGTTGCCTATTGATGCGTGTCTATAATATGATGTTTTACATCTTTATTTCCATGCATTTTATGTCTATTATATGTAGTTTATTCTACTATTTCCCCTATTTCTGTCTACTCTCGTATTTTTATGTAATATTGCAGATTATTACGGAAATGAGCAGAAAATGAAGCAAATCTTGACCCCGAAAGCTAAGCTTAGGAAGGACATGAATATTTGACTCGGACTTGAAGTTTAGAATGCATTTCAAGGCCTGAAAGGTGTATTTGCGTGAGTTTTAGAAGTGGATTATCAGCTACAGTGGTCTATAGACTGACCTACATGGTCTATAGACCGTCATAATGCTTCTCGACATTACAGGCTGTTTAAGATGGCTATATCTCGAGTTCTAGAGCCGATAATCGAGTGATTCAAATTGGAGGTGAAAGCTTATCCTCTTAGCTTTCCAACGCCGCGTAGAACGCCTGATTTGACCAAGTAACGAAGAAATGGCAGCTGTTTTAAGATCGGTGCGCGCGCGAGAATCGACGAATGCAATTACAGTACATGGTATTTGTTGGTCGATCGACTGGTCCAAGTGGTCGATCGACCACTCCACGAGTCTGACGAGAATTTAAAGACGAGATTTAGCTTAAGCCCATTGTATATTAGGTTTAGGAATAAGAGTTGCGTGATATTCCTATATAACGTAGCTTTAGCTTTTAGTTTTATCATTCAGTTTTCATCATCTAGTTCCAAAAATACAGTAGCTATGTCGTAGCTTAGAATTCTCAATAAAGTTCCTTGCTTGCTTTCGGATTCAATTATTGCCCTCTACTTCGGTATTATTTCATCCTTAATTTCAGTTTCTACTTTATTTTGTCATTAGCATAGAATTCATAGATTAGAATCCCGAACCCTAGCCTCTTTATTGCGTTTTATTGCCTTAATCATTCAAATTATGTTTTCCCATATCGTTTATTTCAATTTCGTTGTTGTTATCAATTTTAATATGCGTAGGTAATCACCCTTTGCTAAGATGTGAAGGAATTTGTGGCGTAGACGACGTAGAATAGGTAGACCTGTTTTGGGGTTCGGTCGATCGACTGATGTCAATAGTCGATCGATCGAAAACCTGGTCGATCGATCATTTCCCCGAGCTAGTCGATCGATCGCATCAGCGTAAGAATTAGCATTGTTCAATTGATTTAATTGCAATTTTTGATAAAAGACCGAGAGGCTATTTGTTAAATTCTTAGGAATTGACCGACCCAATAGATCGAAAGAGAGGGGAGGGCAATAGACTACCAATTGAACGACTAAATTATACTAAGATCGTAAGATAAGTAAAATTTAGGCATTAGGAATCACTTTTCAGGGCGTGAGCTAGTATTAGTGACACCTAGGGACTAGTAGCTTAGGCTGAGCGGCGTTACTTGTTAAGTTGGACTGAGAGGACTTCTTATTTTCCCATCTTATGTGACTATTTCAGACTTACCTAGGACTTGCGTCGTCGTAGCTACAGTGAACTGATCGTCTTAGCATCCTTTTTATTATTGATTACATTTTTTATTTATTTGCTTTAGTGTAGCTTTTATTTTTATTGCCATTAGTTAGTTATAAATCAATCCAAAACCCCCTCATTGTTACCCTTAGACTAAAATAGAAAGCAACTAATAATTCCCTACCTCCCTGTGGTTCGACCCGTGCTACCACTAGCTTCTGTTAGTTTAGCTCGGAATTATAAATTTTTTTTTGATACTAAACGACGGTATCAAATTTTGGCGCCGTTGCCGTGGAGGCAGCGCTAATTTTTAGTTATTTTTAATTTTAGTCTTTCTTTCTTTAGTCTCAGGGAACCTCGGTTCCTTGAGACCGTTCTCATGTCGTTCTATCTGAGATTTCCGCAGGAAGAGAACGAAATTTTTGGCGCTTATTTCGCCAGGCTTATGGAGTGGGTCGAGCCCAGACGAGATGCATTCTCTGAACTCCAAACATGCTTGACTATCATCCATGGAGTGACTGACCCTACGCGAGCATACCTAAAATCTATTGGTAAGGGGGATTTCACAGGACTCCCCGTAATTGGGGTATTAGAATTTTTTGATTGGTTTGCTGCTGAAACTCTTAAACCCAACTTTTCTCTCCATGTTGACTCAGATGAGGGGGTGGGTGAGACCTTAGAAACCAACCTAGGAAATGCTGATGGAGACATAGAGGAGACCATTAGCGTAGTTGACAATCTTTTTTATGAGGATAGTTTAGAACCCCTTTATGATTCTTGCACTGATAGTGAGGATGATTTGAAAGATCTCTTTGAGAATCTCCATCTTGACAAGTCTAGCGATAAGGAGAGTGAGGAGGTAGATTTAGACAGTCTTGAGGTCAAATGGGATACTTATGATGATATAGATGATGAGCCTATTTTAGGAGACCCGATTGACCCAATTGACTTTACAGCCCCTTGCATCTGGGATGATTATACACCTTCTCCTTTAGCCGACCAGATTCCTCCACCTCACAGTTCTTATCCGTCTGCGCATCCGGATTCTACTCGCGTTATTTTTGAGTCAATTACTCCTGAGCTCTCTAATTCTCCACTTGTGGTTAACTTGAGCTTTTATATTCCGCCCTTAACTGGAGGGCAGAATTATTTTGTGGATTATTTTAGGAGCAGCCATAGGAAATTCGTTAGGCTTAAATGTTTCTACATTTTGATTTCCTATGTTATTTCTATCTTATGGTGCTACTTACAGTTTTGTGTAGCACATGCGCAGGTGTATGATAGGTTGTTGAGAGCCTTGAGTTGTTTTGATTGGGCTCCATTAGAGTGAGATGCTGAAGAAAAAGAGGTCGAGCGGGACCTGTCTGAAACCAGCGCTAGCCGGGAGGCAACCCGGATGTGTTTTGTTTTTGTTTTGAATAAAACTTCATAGTTGTTTAGAAATAAAAACTCTTAGTGTGTGCTTAGTTTAATTTCCGTCTTTAGACTTTACATTTGGGTTTAGCGCAATTTTGGGCGCGTTTTATGTGCATTTACAGGTTATTAAACCAAGTTAACTCAATTCATTGAGTCAATTCGTGAGCAGGAACTGTTCACGTCAGGTAACTTGGTCGATCGACTGATTAGAGTGGTCGATCGACTGATTCGCGCAGCACAGAAGCTTCTGTTCCAGGTAACTTGGTCGATCGACTGGTTAGAGCGGTCGATCGACCACTGTAGCTGCTATACCTCATTCTTTTATTTCTTGCACGTAATTTACCTTTCCAATTTTGTTTTCTCGGATAATGTGTGGTATGTTTTGTTTCTTTTCAGGTATCTATGGTAGCACTGCTGGCTACTGAAACCTCCTAGCTCACGCTGGTTTGGGGAGGTTTCCTTTTGCGCTTAAAATCTTGCAAGTTTCCGAGTCCCAATTTCATGTCTTATTTAGTTTCTTATCGCAAAATCCCATTTTCCTTTGTTTCTTTTCTCACATGATTTCGCACAATGAGGGCATTGTGTGATTTGGTTTGGGGAAGGGTTTTGCGTTGCATTTCATTCTGTTTTGCATTCACGTTTACATTTTTGTCTTGCATTTTTTTTTTATTTTCCATATATACAAAATTTCAAAAAATTTAAATTAGAAAAAATTCAAAAAATTCAATAATATCACGTTTAATTTTGCATATTAGGTTGAGTCAGATTGGAGTATTCATTACTGATAGTTGTCATTTGCTTAAACCCTGCATTTTATCACATCTTTTAGCAAAAGTTTTTGCAATATCTCGAATTTCGTTTCAAAATTTGTTGAACAATTAGACTTGACTTGAAATTTTGGCAAACTACAAAACTTTCTAAGAATTAGAGCTTTATAAACCGGTGTCATTCATGACCAGTTTCATTTAGGATTGTGAGTAGTTACTCCCTTCATGTTGTCTAACATTAATTTGCACAAGTATGACATTTAATTGCTTTTTGCCTACATACATTCGGGTTAGTGGTTGGTATTGCATGTTTGGAGAATTCTTGCGAAAATCCCTTTTATTCATTTTACGCATTAGCTTCACATTAGCCAAAAATTGCCAGTTGACCCTTTAGCTACAGTCCATAAACTAAGCCTACCCTTTGCTGAGCTAGTTTAGTAGTTTTAGTGGTATTCGTTGTATTGTATCAATTTTGGCTCGATTTGCACTCTATGAAGTTGGTAATGAATGAAGGAGAAAAGAAAAAAGAAAATTGAAAAAATAGTGACTGCCGGAAAAAAAAAACGGAAAAAAAGAAAACAAAAGAAAAAAGAAACGGTAAAGAAAGAAAAAAAAAAGAGAGAAAAAGTTTACTCCTATGTTTGCTTTATATTTTATGAGGAGTGGTATTTGGATTAGTGAAGTGTTTGCCTAATTCATTAAGGCATTTGAGTTTATTTCATTGAGTTAGAAGTGGATGTTTTATTCGGTTTGTTAGGATGCTAGCTTGGCTATTTCCCTCTCATTCCCATATTGTTTTGCCTCTTCTTACCCATAGCCTCACTTATCCATATCTGTGCAAGTATTCGGCATGTGATGGACCCTGAATGGTTGGAATGTATGTGCACGGTAGCTAGAATTACTTATCATACTATATTGCATGCATGATCATGTTGGTTGAGTCTAGGTGAGCGACTTTTGTCTCTTTCTCTCTTACATATAACTTGCTTACCATTTGCTTTGTCGAGAGAAGAGTGATCCGGGAGAGTCCAATCTTGAAAGTCTTGCAAGGTCAAATGTTCAACATCTCTTCGAAATATGCATAAATTCGTTTGCGTGACATTGAGCTATTAGTAGTTGATTCATATCCATTAAATTGGTTTAAGTAGACGATTTTCATTTTGTCCATGTTTTGCTCCTTTCTATCTAGATTTAGTTCTGCATTTAGTTTGCTTGGGGACAAGCAAAGGTTTGGTATGGAGAAGTTTGATGCGTGTCTATAATATGATGTTTTACATCTTTATTTCCACGCATTTTATGTCTATTATATGTAGTTTATTCTACTATTTCCCCTATTTCTGTCTACTCTCGTATTTTTATGTAATATTGCAGATTATTACGGAAATGAGCAGAAAATGGACCACATCTTGACCCCGAAAGCTAAGCTTAGGAAGGACATGAATATTTGACTCGGACTTGAAGTTTAGAATGCATTTCAAGGCCTGAAAGGTGTATTTGCGTGAGTTTTAGAAGTGGATTATCAGCTATAGTGGTCTATAGACTGACCTACATGGTCTATAGACCGTCAGAATGCTTCTCGACATTGCAGGCTGTTTCAGATGGCTATATCTCGAGTTCTATAGCCGATAATCGAGTGATTCTAATTGGAGGTGAAAGCTTATCCTCTTAGCTTTCCAACGCCGTGTAGAACGCCTGATTTGACCAAGTAACGAAGAAATGGCAGCTGTTTTAAGATCGGTGCGCGCTACGAATCAACGAATGCAGTGCATGCAGTGTTGTGGTCGATCGATCGGGTCAAGTGGTCGATCGACCACTCCACGAGTCTGACGAGAATTTAAAGACGAGATTTAGCTTAAGCCCATTGTATATTAGGTTTAGGAATAAGAGTTGCGTGATATTCCTATATAACGTAGCTTTAGCTTTCGTTTATCGATCGATTTTCATCATCTAGTTCCAAAAATACAGTAGCTATGTCGTAGCTTAGAATTCTCAATAAAGTTCCTTGCTTGCTTTCGGATTCAATTCTTGCCCTCTACTTCGGTATTATTTCATCCTTAATTTCAGTTTCTACTTTATTTTGTCATTAGCATAGAATTGATAGATTAGAATCCCGAACCCTAGCCTCTTTATTGCGTTTTATTGCCTTAATCATTCAAATTATGTTTTCCCATATCGTTTTTTTCAATTTCGTTGTTGTTATCAATTTTAATATGCGTAGGTAATCACCCTTTGCTAAGATGTGAAGGAATTTGTGGCGTAGACGACGTAGAATAGGTAGACCTGTTTCGGGATTCGGTCGATCGACTGATGTCAATAGTCGATCGACTGAAACCCTGGTCGATCGACTGCCCCAGCTAGTCGATCGACTGCATCGCGTAAGAATTAGCAATGTTCAATTGATTTAATTGCAATTTTTGATAAAAGACCGAGAGGCTATTTGTTAAATTCTTAAAGATTGACCGACCCAATAGATCGAAAGAGAGGGGAGGGCAATAGACTACCAATTGAACGACTAAATTATACTAAGATCGTAAGATAAGTAAAATTTAGGCATTAGGAATCACTTTTCAGGGCGTGAGCTAGTATTAGTGAGACCTAGGGACTAGTAGCTTAGGCTGAGCGGCGCTACTTGTTAAGTTGGTCTGAGAGGACTTCTTATTTTCCCAACTTACGTGATTATTTCAGATTTACCTAGGACTTGCGTCGTCGTAGCTACATTGAACCGATCGTCTTAGCATCCTTTTTATCATCGTTTACATCATCAGTTTCATTTGCCTATTTATTTATTTGTATTTGGTTTAATTATAAATCAATCAAAACCCCCCTCATTGTTACCCTTAGACTAAAATAGAAAGCAACTAATAATTCCCTACCTCCCTGTGGTTCGACCTTTACTATCACTATCTATAGTTTTAGTTCGGAATATAAATTTATTTTTGATGCTAAACGACGGTACCACCTATCACGACACTAGTGCCAATTGGTGTGAATTCATGGTAGGCAAATGGATATGGTGGAGTCACAATGGAGGAGGAGGTGGGCTCGGCATGCGATTCCCTATGTTGCTTCATAATCATCTCGGCTTCATCGGAGACGGCTAGTAGGTAGCTTGGACTTCGGACATTGATGCAGCATATCTTGCTAGGCAAGATGAAGGACTTAGCTTCTTTAGTGAGCCACTCATACTTGTTGTCAAGATTATCATTCCTGACCCATTGGAACTTGTTGATCATAGTGGCCAAATCAAGAAGGTTGCCTCCCTTAACTGGTTTATATGTCTTGTCTTTGTTGAAATCCGGGTTAAAGTGTTTGGCTAACCATGTTACTAAGCCTCCATTGACAATAAAAGCCGCTCCTTCTTTACCATTATCAATATCAAGCCACCGGTCAAGTAAGAGTTGAAGTATGTTGTATTCCTTGGTGAACTTTTTATTGATATTCATGGTAGGTTCAAGGTAGAGAAAACCGAGCTCGATAAAGTGATTGGTGCCTTTTCTTGCAATCAAAGTGTTGCCCACAAACTTGTGCCATACCCTTATACCCGGATGGTGGATATATAGAACATGGCACTCCCGGAAAGACTTAAATTTTCGCCCGGTGATTGCTTTCCAAAGGGGTGCGGCATCATATTGTGAAGGCTTTTTCTCATAATGATAATGTTCTTCAAGACCAAACACTTTGCCAAACTCACTCATAGACATTCGTCTATCCTTGTTCTCAAGGCGGAATTCAACATTTTTCCGAGTATATACCTTAGTCACCTTCAAGGAGCTTACAAACTCCATGGTAAGGGAAAGGGTAAGTCAATTCTTGCATTTCAAAGAGGGTAAGTAATTTCATGGACTCGAAAAATGTCTTACTTCTCCCAAGCACACCCAATTTATCTAAGGCATCTTGACATATAAACTTGATAGCAATAATGGTCTTCTTAGTAAGGGATACAAATGCTTTCCTATGAGAATACGGATAATCTTGTAATTGTTCTATGACCGGAGTAGGTGTAGCTTCCACCATAGGAGTAGCAATTTCTTGAATCTCCACCCTTGATTGATGCACTACCATAGCCTTTGAGGCAAGAAGAGCTTGTTGCTTTTTGGATAGATTTGAGATTGTGGGTGCCTTGTTTCCACCTTTTGTTCTTGCCATGTTGTTCTCCTTGTCAAATTTGTATCAACAAACCAATATTGTGCTTGAATGCTCCTTGTTTCCTCAAGATTCAATCAATTCCCAATCGATTTTAGGATTTTCGAAATTGTGCTAAAACCCTAGAAAATCGATTCAATTTGTGAGGATTTTGATGTTTGGATGGTCTTTTGTTGATAAAGGAGTAGTTTAATTTTGATTTGAGGAAGTTTTGCTTTGATTTTGGTGAATTTGGTTGAGGAATTTGTGTTTTGTTGATGAGGGGATTGAGGGTTTTGAGGGAGAAAGGGCGTGTGTTTGTATTTATAAAAGATAGAAATGAATTGGGGAAGGAAGGAGGATCCCGTGTTTTTGGTTAAGTAGCAGCAGGGGACGAGTGGCTTGGAGTGGGGACGCTCGGATCTTCAGTCAGTATGCTTTGGAATTTCAAACCCGTGCTGGGACACGCGGATCTCTGCCAAGAAGAACGGATTCCTGCTGGGGGACGCTCGAATTTATAAACAGCGTGGAATGATAACTTTGACAGCAGCCAGGACGTGTAGATTTCTCTCAAGGCGAGCGACTCATGGTCTGGGACGCTCGTCCTATATGTGATATGCTCAGATTTTGCAACAGCCCCATTTCTTCAATTCCAGCACTCCCAATACCCACGTCCTATAGCTAGGATGCTCGGATCAAAGCCAGCTCGAGCGGATTCCCTTCTGGGATGCTCGAGTTCTCCTCTGCACCTACGAGTTCAATTCCACCCGTGGGGGTCTTCATTTCCCGTATCATTCTTTCTTCATTTCTTTGCTCAACATTGTGGGTGCACTATGAAGGCTCGGTTTGCCTAGGCATTTGCTATCCCCACACTAAATTAGACACTATACATCGAAACACATTAAAATACCTCCCTCATTTTCTCTCATAATGAAAATCTTGAACAAAGTATGAAATTGTAATTCCAAAATTGACAAGAATGCAATAAATGAAATAAAATGCTAGTTAAAGGGTTAGAATATTTACAAATGGTGGTTTAGGGAGGACTCCACCAAACTCTCATTCTTGAATGAGATGTCAAGGGGGCAAAGCCAAGGTGTTTTTGATGTTGCTCAACACCTTGTAGAAGTAATCGTAGGCTTGTTCATTTTCATTGTAAAGATCTTGCATATACCTTTTCACATTGTGTTCTTCATGGTGGTGATGACTTGAATCAAGATGATGACAAGGATCACCAAAGCCTTGGTCTAAAGTCATAGCATTGCCGATGTAGGGATTGACTAATCCTTCAAATTCGTCATCTCATTGACCACAAACTTCATCTACTTGCTCCCCAATGGTATCATGAGTTGACAAGAGCAGCTCCTCTTTCTTGTTGTCACGGCCAATGAGGCCTTCTTCCGTACTTGTCATGATTGGTGGTGAGCTATTCAAGCTCTCATTGTCGTTGAAATTTCCTTGCTCTCCGGATAGAGCATCTTGAAGATTATCCACTTTCTTCTTCCATATGGGTGGTGATTATTTACCCATAGCTTGATCTTTGCATTGAGATGCAAACTTTTTACGATCATTTTCTCGGCTATAATGGTCGATCATGAAACATGGCTCATGTAGTCGGGGAGCTCTCATTGTTTTGTCAAGGTTGAAAGTGATTGTCTCATCTCCCACTTCAAGTATAAGCTCTCCATGTTTCACATCAATTACCGCTCCCGCAGTGTGCAAGAAAGGTCTTCCTAAAATGATAGGAATGTTGGAATCCTCCTCCATGTCTACAATAACAAAGTCTACTGGAATGAAGAATTTGCCAATTCTCATGGGTACATCTTCCCATACTCCTAAAGGTATCTTTGTTGATCGATCCGCCATTTGAAGCGTAATGTTGGTGCACTTGAGTTCTTCCATTCCTAGCCTCTTGCACACCGAGTATGGCATGACACTTACACTTGCTCTAAGGTCACACAATGCTTTGTTGATTGCAGTGTCGCCAATGGTGCATGGAATAGAAAAATTTCCCGGATCTCTGAGTTTTGGAGGGAACTCCCTTGTTGAATAGCACTACTCACTTTGGTAAAGGCAATAGTCTCCAGCTTTCGGATGGATTTCTTCTTGGTAAGAATGTCTTTCATGTATTTTGCATAGGCCGGAACATAATTGATCAATTCCGTGAATGGGATTGAGACTTCTAAGTTCTTCACAATCTCCATGAACTTTCCAAGTTATTCATCAAACTTAGGCTGAGCTTAACGACTTGGGAATGGAAGTCTAATCACAATAGGCTCTTTTTCCTTAGCCTTCTTTTCACTCTTCTTCTTTGAAACATCATTGGTGGCGGGTTCTTCTTCCTTAGAGTTCTCCACAACTCTTTGCTTGTCACTAGCATTCTTAACATCTTCATCAATTGGCCTCTTTGGCCCTTCATATCTTGTACCACTCCTTAAATGGATGACATTCACCGTTTCATGTCTAGGGGGATTACCTTGAGGTGGTAATTGCCCCTTTTGTCTTTGAGAGTTAGAAGATGCTAATTGAGTCATTTGAGTTTCTAGCATCTTGGTGTGGGATAGTATGTTGTTGATGGTGACGTCTTTTGCTTGGCTATATTTTTGCATTTGGGTGAAAAATTCTTGTTGATTCTTTTGCATTTGGAGGACCGCTTTTTGAACATCAAAGCTTTGGTCATTGGATTGATTGTAAGAAGGTTGATTTTGATAACCTTGGCTTTGGTTGTAAAAGGGTCTTTGAGCTTGATTTCTCATTGGGGGTGGGGTGTATGTTGGTTGAGGGTTTTGAACATTTTGGCTCTTGTATGAAAGATTTGGATGGAATTTGGTATTCTCATTGTAATAGTTGGAATAAGGGGTACCACTTTTGTATGCTTGGAAAGCATTCACTTGTTCATTTATTCCCCTACATTCACTTTGGTCATGTCCCAAAGTTCCACAACTCTAACATACTCCACTTGGAATTGAGGATGATGCCACCATAGCATTAACATGTAGTTTGGGTGATTTGGAAGCTTCATCAAGCTTAGCCATGGCCATCTCAAACTTGAAATTGATGGTGTCAATATGAGCACTTAATTGAGCACCTAATTGAGTGATGAAATCTACCTCATGCTTTCCTCCTCTAGTAGCCTGTCGAGCCCTACTATATTGTGAATTTTGAACCGCCATCTCTTCGATTTTGGCCCATGTTTGATTGTCATCAACTTTGGTGAACATTCCATTGGATCCCATATTGAGAATGTTTCGGGAGTCTTCATATAGACCATTCCAAAATTGTTGCACAAGGAACCACTCACTAAGTCCATGGTGTGGACAAGAACGACAAG
Source organism: Silene latifolia (assembly GCF_048544455.1). Classification (NCBI taxonomy): domain Eukaryota; kingdom Viridiplantae; phylum Streptophyta; class Magnoliopsida; order Caryophyllales; family Caryophyllaceae; genus Silene; species Silene latifolia. Next base: position 115,585,237 of record NC_133538.1, read on the forward strand.
TGTCCTTAAATCTCTCCCATGCTTCATACAATGATTCCTCATCTATTTTCTTAAACCCGGTGATTTGGGCTCTCAGCATGTTAGTCTTCTCCGGAGGATAAAATTTCTTGTAAAAAGCAAGTGCTAGCTTCTTCCATGAGTCAATACCAAGGGTAGCCTTGTCTAGGCTCTTCAACCATTACTTTGCGGTACCAATCAAAGAAAAAGGAAATAATACCCATCGGATTTGGTCTTGAGTAACTCCGGTTTGAGAAATCGCCTCACAATAGTCACAAAAAGTCTCCATATGTGAATGAGGATCTTCACTAGGCATCCCTCCAAATTGACATCTCTCAACTAGTTGTATGAATGCGGATTTGGCAATGAAATTACCGGTTAAATGTGGTGGTGTAGGAGTACCATTTGGTAGGTTCTCCTCGTTTGGTACGGAATGTGATGAAAATTTAGGCATTGTGGGTTGATTTTGTGGTGGGTTTTGTATTGGGTTATCGTCTCCTTCTCTTGCAAAAGGGTTGGTGAACTCAATGTTATTTGGTTGAATGTCCACAATCTCTCCAATACCTACAACTCTTGAAGTACCTCTAGCAACTCTTCTATTGTTGGTTAAGGTTCTTTCAATCTTGAAATCAATAGGTAATAAATTACCTTGTGATCTCCTAGTCATGCAAAATATCAAACAACTTGAAAACAATTAGAACAACCTTGAGGAGATTGACTTCCCCAAGATAAAGAAAGATACAACTAAAAACAATTATTGAAAATCCAATCAATTTAACACCGTCCCCGGCAACGGCGCCATTTTTGGTTCGGTTTTAAACTCGTCGTCAAAAGCTACCAACAAAAACAATATTTATAACTTCACAAACTACTCTTAGTAAAGAGGTAAGTAAAGGTCGGATCCCAAGGGACGTCCCATTGATGTAGGATTCTCAATCGCAAATAGCTATGTCTTGGGGTGTCACAATTCGGGTTGAGGTGATGTTTAATCTAAACTAATCAACAAGATAAAATTAAAGTAATGAAAGAAAAGTAAGGCAGTTAAAAGGAGTTGTAAACAATTGATTAAAGGCACTAGGGTGTCATGAGTTCATAGGGGATTCATGGGACTTTGATCATACAAACATGTTCTCAATTATATAACAAGCACTTATTATTATGATGGGATCGAGTTAGTGTATATCTTACAATCCCTAAGAAGTTTTGGGTCCCGGAGCCGAATCGATTAGATTGTACAACACCTACAAGTCGACTTAATCCTTCCTATTAAACTTTATGCATGGTCTAATGAGGCTCGAGTTGGTTTATAAGCTTACAAACCTCATTGAATAGATAGGTGATGGATAAAGAATGTAAGGATTCATAGGCTCGCATTTCATCACACATAACATGTGCATAAGTTGAAATCACAACAAGCAAGCAATTTAATTATGAAAACATATTAGATTAAGCATAGATCAATCCCCATGTTTGTTTCCCCTAATTCCCCATTAACCCTAGCTAAGGAAACTACTCACTCATGATCAAGTTTAGCATGCTAATAAGGTTGTCAATCATACTAACAAAGCAAAACATGATGAATAAATGAAAGTGATTAACAATAATTAAACAAGATTAAGAGAGAATTATACCTATGAAGATGATTCCGAATAATAAAGCAAAGAATAATAGAAGTACTTGATGATTGATGGAAGGTTGTCAATCCTCCAAATAAACCCAAATAATCTTCTAATTACCCAAAATAAAGGAAGAACAATAGAGAAACTAAGGAAAGATTAAGATGTGATTAATATTGAGAAATGTATTACAACTAAATTAAGACTAATTTGAGAGAATTACAACTTGATTAAGAGATGGTTAAGAAGTGATTAAGAGAGATGATAAGAGTTGATTAAGGGATCATGCTAATCTAGGTAGTACAAAGGGGTATTTATAATAAAAAGATTAGGTACAAGGATTAGGGTTACGAAGGGCTTAAATGACTATTAAGACCCTAAGAAAAGTTGAGGAAATGCTACTCCCGAGGGAAATGAATGGATCCTCATTGCTAGTCCTGCCTCGGTCCGCTCGTCCTGTGGTATGGCACGGGCTCTTCTGACTTATGATCCGCTTGGATCCTGGGTGAGATGCTAGGGTCCTGACACTTCAAGCCGCTCGTCCTGGGAACAAGATGCCCGAATCCTGGCGTTCTGGGACGGTCGGATCATGCTCGATCCGCTCAGTTTCCTGGACAGAATGCTTCTCTTCTTTTCCTTCTTAACAATCCGCAAGGATCATGTCGGGGATGCAAGGATCCTTTCATCATTGCCCATTTCACTTTATTATCTACCTAGGCCTCTAGTGTTGGTCTTCTCTTTGATGCTTGGTCATTAGGTGCGATCCATTTAGCTCCATTTTGCCTCATAAATGCAAGGTTAGCAATCCTTTCCTACCAAAGAGACAAAACCTCAAAGAATATGCAAAATGGGAAACTAAAGATTGTAAATGACCCAAATAAGTGCAATAAAGCATAGGAACTAGGTAAATTCGGGGACTAAATGTGCTCAAATATGAGTCACATCAACAACCCACTCATCCTTTGCATGGGATGGAAGGAGATGTTGATCGATCGATGTATGAGGCGTCTTAGGAATTTTACCGTTAGTATGTTTGTCATATAAATTGCATATGAAATTTAATTGCATATGAATCAAATTGCATATTGCACACAATCATCTACTTAATTAAGTCTAATTATACATATAATATACATGCCATAAGTTCATACAAAAAGATATCTTACCAAGTTTAATTGTACATACCATAAGTTTAATAAGTTTATACCATATCTAAGTTTAATTACACAAACCATAAGTTTATAATTACAAATATACATACCAATTTAACTTAGAACCCTAAAAGATCATCTTAAAGTAAATAAAGTCATGGACAATATCCCCTCTTATAATCTTTATCGTAGAAGAGGTTCTCAGTACGCACTTGGTCTTGAATACGTTCAATGGTCGGGCCTGAGTGGAACCACCAGGTATACCATCCCCTTGTTACCTTGCTCACAGAACGTTTCCACCAGTTGCACCTGGGTATTATATAACCCACCATCAAGTTCTCACTAGAAACCACTTCGTAAGCGGATGATCTCTCATCCGTCCCTTTGAGGATGACCTTTCCATTGGGATACGCAACTGAATTTGGTATATGCCTAGCCCTTCTAAGAAATCTTTCTTCCTCTAATTTTCTTATTTGTGCCTCCCAAGGACAATCCGGATTTGAAACCGCTTGTCTTTTATTTGGATGGTGAAACTTCCACCAGTTAGAGTCGTACTTCCTCTTTCTGTACATATCCATTACGAGCATCCTCTTCGACTGATTCCAGTAAGATCAAACATGCATAATGATTAACGACATACATAAAGTTAGTTGCAAATCACTACACTATAAATCACGACAAACATGCATATTTGGGGATTTTATTTTCTTATAATCATAAGAAAATCCGACTTACTTAGCATACTTAAACATATTCAATAATATGGACGCGCGATTAGATGAAAAACGAACATGCATATTTGGGGATTTTATGTAGGATAAAGAACAGACATGCATATTTGGGGATTACATTTCATATAATCACAATCATCAATCCTTTAAACTTAAACATCAATATATGAAGAACATGCATATTTGGGGGATTTTATGTAGCATTAAGAACATACATGCATATTTGGGGATTACATATCATATAATCACAATCATCAATCCTTTAAACTTAAACATCAAGATATGAAGAACAAGCATGCATCATCGACTGACTAAGCAACAATAATCCATTAAACTTATACATTATATCAATTTAGGGCAAAATTTGTATACAAAGAACAATATTCTATCAAGAACTTCATCTTCTACTGATTAAGAACAATGATCCTTTAAGATACAACATACTCCGTACATACTTATTAAATTAATAAATAAACATATTTAAGTTTAAAGTGAGATCAAATCTTGTTGATGATGATGAAGAAATAGGCGTGATGTAGACGTTATCAGAGGTATGGAGAATGTCTCTTCAACTTCTCAAACTGTCTGCGCAGTCAGTTTATATGTGGAAGTGGAAAAATAAATGAATGTGTGTCAATTTGTCGTGTAATATTTAAATGAACGATTTGCATTTTTTTTATTCATTACAATATGAACATGATTACTATAGGATTATACTCCATAATTTTGGTTGTTTATAGACCTATCTAGAAGAGATACACACCAAATAAAAAAGAGATAAGATCTTAACAATATTCCGTATAGTACCAACTGCACCATGCTTTGCAAACCAGGGTAGTATTTCTTCTAGTTTCCCTATCGCATCTTGGCATGATGTAAGATAAGATAAGGTCCTTCCACGAACCAACTTTGAAGGCGGGTGATGTCTTGTTGCATCCCTTAACCTTATATTTCTTTGGTATATGGATAAAGCATGGTTTCCAACACATTCTCTTTCTGTTGGTTGGGTTAACACCTTCCATTTAGGCTTTCTCGGGTTTTTTGGTTAAGGTATGTTGGTTAAGAGAAATAAAAATTGCTATGGTGACACACACACACACACACATACACACACACACACACACACACACACACACACACACACACACACACACACACACACACACACACACACACACACACACACACACATATATATATGAGATGAAGATGGTGTCTTTTCATTTTTATACTCCATATTAAATGGCCAGTTTTTATGAATATCGTATAGGTTCAATGTTCTATTTAATTGGTAATTAAATTGAAGAGGTCTAATTAGTCATATTTGTTTGTCATATGATGATAAAGCTCCATTTATTACATAAAATACAAACGCCGTCTTTACGTGGAAATATAATACGATAATTTAAAGTGTATAAAAACAAATTTATATAAAATTAGTACATACGAAGTATCTTGTTAATAGACTTCTCCAATCAGTTTTTTAATGATGTAACTGCTCCCGTTATTTTGGTGACCCAACATAAATCCTAACACAAACTTACGGCACATTTTACCATCTTTCTCAAGTTCAGCTGGGTTTCCATCAGACGGATATAGTAACTTAAGAAAACGGTGCCCGACGTAAGTTGCTGAATCCCCCTCGATTGACACTCCTTTCTTCTCCTTCACCTCCCATTTACTGCACTTGAGCGAAATACCACTGACCAATGTTGTTGCTTTGTCTAACATCCATTTCTGCAAAAACATATAAGAAAATTCCATCTATTAACGTTGTGCTATTAAGGCTTTAACAACACATAACATATACGAAGCGTTATTAGGATATTAATAACCCTTGCTTACCACAGCTTCATGAATATTCGTGTTCTCAACTGAATCCTCGGTTGTGTTGTAAGCATGTATTGACTTTTTACTCTTGTTCACCAAATACAACATCCATAGGACATCAAGTAATATAGGTACATGGAACTAGTCAATAAACATGGAAGGTTGAGGCACAAATTAAAACAAATACGAGTGAGGCACCGATAAAACCATTATGTATGCAAAATTATGCAGAAAAGGCACTTATATGTGTTGTCTCACTTAGTTTAAATCCCTTACTTATATCTTTCTTTAATAGGGTGGCCAGTTTTGACATGAACTTATGACAGCCTCGACCCTTGACAACCATCTCAAGTATCTCCCCCTACATACATTAAACAAAGATGTAGTTCTAAGATTGTACATTACAAAGTTAGGTTGAATATGTCTCACACTTTACCATAACGTTTGGACAGAGTATGTAGTGTTAAGTGTCAATCGGATCTTCCATAAATAACGTATAATTGATTACCCTTGCCAACGCCTCCATTACCTAGTAAAAAATTATTGAAATTCTGATTTAGTAAAACTTAAACAATCAGCTAGGGTAATTAAGATGGAAACCGCTTTCAACAACCTCTACACCAATGGGTTGTTCTCCGAAATAGTATGGCGAACACGACTGACCGACAATTCAGTTTCTCCTTCATTGAAAATTTTGTCGTCTCTGCACCTAAAAAATAAGAATTTCGACGATAGCAATGTACAGAAAGTGTGGAAATACGAAAGCAATTAAAGAATCCTAACAATGCTCATGCACTAAACCATATGCACCTTTTGCAGGATGTAGAAGTATACGGCGTAGGAATTTGTTCACTCTTGCATTGATAAATGTATTTAGGTCTCCATCGTCATCATTACTGTTATTTTTTTTCCTTTTCTGTAACCTTTTTAACTTGCTTACGTCCTACCGTTGTTCGCTTTACCTTCACCTTCTTCAAATCCTCATCAGCAGCCATTTCCTTAGTCACCGAGCACCCTTTACCTCCAAGCCACTTTGGTCTACAATAGCGTGGACTTATTGGGTAAGGTTGCCCGTATACGACATCCCGAACAATATCAAACCTTCCAAACTGATCCTCTGAATCACCTACCCTATCAGCTGCTATTGCCTTTGAACATCAGAGTGTTGCCATGCACCCAACCTTGGCTCATCAAACTTCCAACTATGGCCCTTACCCTCAAATTTCAACCTATCAAGATAGATAATTTGCAAGTACAACACGTGACAGACACAATGCACAATTATGGAGTATAACTTTTAGGCAAAATTAACAACCATATCTGAAACAATTCAAATATAATGAGGAATCACTTACCATCAAGACTAATGCACAACCTGAAATACCATCACAAGTACCTTCACCAGTATATTTCACCATCCACTGTAAAATAAACTTAGACCAATTCCATTTCCAATTTTCTGAAACATAATCGTAAATAACCGCTCGTAGCAGCTCTGGACTGGCGTCGTTGCTCTTCGTAGTACATAGAAGGACACCTAATATATAAAAAATGAAATACCGCAAGAAAACTACTCTATTTTTGACCTCAGATATACATGCAGTGTAGATGAAGTTGTAGGGGACACCACCATAACTTTCATAGTATTTCTTCAATTCTTAAACTCTAGACGACTTGAAGACGTTTCTTCAAAGTCGAAGGCATCATCACCATATGGTAAAACAAGCACCCACCTAATCATTTCATCATCAACTTTAACAATATAATCATCCCGAGTTTTTAGTTCACAGGATCTAGGGTTCCACCTACGACTCAACCATGACAGGAAAAAACGGACCAGTGACTTATTTATTTTGATGTTAAAGATCGTCTGAAAAATGGACTGCTTTACCTACTCGATTTGATTATTATTTAAGTTGACAAGGAGCTCCATTACTTTATGAGGATAAATGCGAATTGGAAGATACTGAAATTAAAGCAAAAAAATTGGGTTTTTTATTAAACAAATTAGAATTAAATAAGTAGAGAACACTAAAATAATACTAATTAAAATTAGAGTAATTTAATAATTACTCCCTTTTAGAAACCTCTTTTCTAAAATTACTCCCTTTTGAAAACTTTTTAATAATTTACTCCCATGAAATATTCTCAGGTAAAAAATTGCACCCAATTTGACACTCCGGTGACATATTCCGTCAATATTTGAAATTTCTGATTTTAAGTCTATTTTTAAGACGAAAATGCCCCTACCTCTTCTTATATACTCTTATAGGTCTTCTCTCTCCTATAAATTCTTCACCTCACTTCATTCATTCATCCTATTCTTATAATTTCGCATTTTTTCCCCAATTAAGGTATGTTCATCTTCTTCTTCTCAATTTTATTTCTGTTGTAATTACTAATTAGTATAGTGTTCTGCAAATTTGCGATTTTGTTTCAAAAAATTATGCAATTAGGGTTCATATATGCGATTTTATGCCATTGAATTAGTAATTTGCAATTTTTGATTTTCTGCAATTAATTTAGGGTTCATATTTTCTGCATTTTTGTTTCAAAATTTAGGTGAGAACACGTCAATGGAAAGCAGCTATGAAAGTAGTCATCATAGTGTTGTTGATGAGCAACCCAAAAAGTGCATGTGCGGTGTCCAGGTTGCCATTTTGACGTCTTCCACACATGACAATCCAGGGAGGAGGTTTGAAAGGTGCAAGTTTTCTAACCCATCAGCTGGTATGAGGGGATGTTGTTGGTTTCGTTGGCACGATCGTGTTCAAACAGAGTGGCAGAAAGACATAATCAACAAGATGAAGATGGAGAAAAGAGTGAAAAAGTATGAAGTTGATTGTTTGTCTAGTGAAATTCAATGGTTGAAGGATGATAGGAAGAAGCTTCAGTTTGAGATTGAAAACTTGAAGAACAAAGCATTCATGTCTAAGTGTGAAAGGGTTAGTTATTGCAAAGGGTTTCCATTGGCAATTGTTTTTGCCATTTTCATTGTTTTGATCATCGTATGTACTAAGTAGGCGAAAGTTTGGATGAATGTAATGTTACGAGTACTCTAATGTTCAAGAATTTGGCGGTAATGATAATGGTAGCATTTGGTTATGTGCGAATTTGGTGTTAATGACATAATTTTGCATTTGTAGCCTTTCACTAATTTTATGGTTTGATTGTTCATTTCTCACATTTATACAAGTAAATGCACTTCAAAAGTAAACAAATAAACCAGAAATTCCCAAGGGCTTGTTCAATTAACAATCATCTAAACAATTGTTACTGCTTGAAAGGCAACTGCTGCAGTATACAAACAAACCAAACCAACTGCAACACACTTTCATCTCAACAAACAGCCTAAGAAGACTGAAATTGACATTCACCAAATAAACTTCATTGTTCAAAGATAAAATGGTTCAAAGGATACTGATAACGAAAGAGCATAATGAAACTTCATTGTTCAAAACACAACAGCAAAGCACGATTGTAAATAAAGTTCAAAAACAACATCATAAGATCAGAGCAGGTTGTTTGAAGCTTGGGACAACAGATCAGTGAATGACATAGAAGTGGGTGGTGCTTGGTTGGGTGCATTTGCAGCAGTGGAGGTACTTGGGGAGTTGCCAGTGTGGTGTGCTGTTCTCTAGGTCTCTTTTCTTGCAGCCCTTGCCTGTCTTTTTTTGCCTTTCATTCTTTGCATACTCACTTCTACCAAGGGGCCTTCCACTAGGAGTTGCACCTGGATTTGGAGGTGCAGGGGGGTTTTTGCATGTTCTTTTGTAATGGCCTAAGCCACCACAGTGGCTACAATTGTTGGTCCTCTTCAACCTCTTCACTTGTTGGTCTTCCTTTTCACCGGCCGACTTTCTTCTCTTCTTTGATTTTGGTCTTCTTGGCATGGTCCTTATTGGTGGTGGTAGTGGCTCTGGTAAACCTGTTGGTTCCCATTGTTTGACACCAGGCATAGAAGAAACAGAGTGGGCATAGGTGAGCATGCACCTCTCCTTTGAGTAAGCCTCATCAACATAGTCTCTGGGGTCCATTCTCTTTTCAAGCATGCATGCCATTGCATGGTGACAAGGTAGACCAGTTAAGTCCTAATACTTGCACCCAAATGACTCGGTGTTTAAGTTCACAACAAATTGCTCTCCTTTCAGCTCAACCTCAAACTCACCATCATCAGATTGCATAAAAGTAGCAAATCTGGCCTCATCCTTTGCCCATTCCAAGTAGTTGGTCACATATGGCATCAACCTCTCATCAACTTTCCTTCCACCCTCTCTTTTTTGACAAATTCTTTGCATTACATACCTCCTCATCCATTCTAAATGTGTGAGTATTGGTTTATCTCTTTCTTCTTTCAGAACTGCATTGAATACTTCACACACATTGTTCAGGAGAAGGTTTGACTTGTAGTTTACATCAAATGCATGCCTAGACCAATGTTGAGGGGGAATGTCATTCAAGTAGTCATGTGCCTCCTTTGATAAGAACTCCATGCCCTTAATTTCTCTCTTGAAATCTGTAATGATGGAGTTTGAGTTTAAAAAGCATAAATTCTGAACTAGCTAAACAATTTAAACTGAAATAGAATAGAATTGAACTTACCCTTGTCAATGCTCTAGCTGCTGCCCAAAATGTTTCCTTGAATGACTGACCACTCTACCTGAGCTTAAAATTAGCCCAAATATGTCTTGCACAGAACCTTATATTGGCCTTTTGAACCACATTAGCTAGGGCATCTACTAAACCTTTCTGCTTGTCTGACATAACAGTTAAGCGTTCCCCATCCACCTTCTCAATGTCATGGCTTAAGAGCTCTGAAACCAGGTCCAAGAATCCCTGTTCTCTACCTATACCACTGCCCATACTACTGGGTAGATGTTATTATTCCCATCTAACCCAACTACCACTAGGCACATGCCAGGGTATACTCCTTTCAAATGACAGCCATCAATCCCAAGTATAGGTCTACAACCTGTTTTAAACCCTTCTTTTCAAGCTTTCAGGCATGTGTAAAACCTCTTGAATATAACAGGAGGCCTATCAATATTATCACAAACCACAAAAGCTGAACTGCCAGGATTATATTTGATTAGAGCTTCTGCATAATCCCAGACCCTGGCACATTGGTCATTGCCATTCCCATGGATAACCTGCTTGGCTCTTGACCTTCCCAACCAACACTTCATGTAACTGACATAAACTCCAAGATCCTTTAACACATGGTTTTGAAATCTTTTTATCTTCCAATCCAAGTTAGTTCTCCAGAACTCTAAGTACTTGTCAGCAAGGAACTCAGAACCAACCTTTCTATTGTAATTTGACATTACACACTTATGCTTCAACCTCAAACCTTTGATCTAAAATGTCTCTTGGTCTCTCAACTTCCTAGCATGCACATAAAACATACAAGGATTATCAACCCCACATACACACTTACCCAATTTCGACCTTTTCTTGTTCCACTCACATTTACACCTATTGTAGCATTGTGCTGTCACCCTGTCCCTTCCATTGTGAGAATACCAGAAATCATAAGCATTCTTCACACTATGATGGATTAAAGCCTTTCTAAATATCTCAACACTTGGGAACTTTAAGCCTTTGCTGATTTTTATACTTTTCCCAAAATCAAAATCAGGATTAAAAGTAGGGTAGTAAGGACATACCTCATCATCAGATCCCTGAAAACTCCTTAACTCATCTGAGTCACAATCCACATCTGAACTGACATTAACATCTAAGTCATCAACTCCAACTAAAACCTTCTCATTTGCTTTTGAACATTCACCAGCTTCTTTATTTGCCTTCTTCCCCTCAACACCTAATCCAGCTTCCACTCCCTTTAATATTGAGTCTCCCTCTTTTTCTCGATTATTAATGAAATAATAAAATGTATTCAAACCAAGGTCAAACTCATTCAAACCAAAATCTTGATCACTCAAACTTGCTTCACTAACCTCAGAATCACTAAACTCAGACTCATCATTATTCTCATCACCCTCATTTGCTTTCTTTGCAGACAATTTCTTCTTCCCTTTTTTCACACTCAGCTTCTTTTTCCCTTTACCAGTTTTTTTTCAATCCACCTACCTCCTCATTTCTGCTTTCACTGACCTTAGCCTTCCCTTTTCTGTCACCCTTACTCACCTTGTCCTTCTCTTTGCTGTTGACCTTGACCTTGCCTTTGCCCTTACCCTTGCCCTTACCCTTACCCTTTTCTGTCACAACAACAGACCCATCACTGCCCTCTTCAATGACAACCCAATCTTCTCTTTCCCTTATAATAATCCCAGGCTGAGCACCAAACTTCAGATTCCTCCTCAAAGGCAACTTCTCCCTTTGAGTTGGGACATTGATAATTTGTAGATTTGAGGTAGTTATCTGTTTTTCAGAATTTTGTGTGGTAGAGTTTTGTGTTGTAGGTTTCCTTTGTCTAGGGCTTTTTCTAAGGGGTATGGCAGAAACTTCATTTGGGGTCGGTAGCTTTTGTATGGGTGCTTTGAATTGTAAAGAGTCATTAAGGCTTTTGTGGGCCCCTTTCAACTGTTTTTTGGAAGATAAAGTATTGATTCCCTCCTCAGAATCTTTTTCCCCTAGGCCCACCTTCACACTCACACTTTCTGTCCTTTCTAAAACAACAGATGCACTAGATGCTGTCCTTGGTATAGTAATCCACACACTTACTGTATGGGTTGTCTTGCACACAGTCTTCAAAATATTGATAAGATCAAAACTAGAAACCAATAACCCCTTCCCATGTGGATCACTAATACTCCTCATTGGCCTTCTATACCAAATCTCATAGTCCTCCCTCCTAGTTAAGCTAGTAGCCAATTTCTTAAAAAAATCAACAGTGAGATTTTCTAAGAGAACACCATGCTTAAGGTGTACAACACCACCAACATACTCAAATTTACCATTCTTACACACAAAATCACCCCCATGAAAGGCATGAACAGTTACCCTCTTGTAGGTTATTTCTGAGGTTATTTCCTACAATGTTACCTCAGCAATTAGGGATGTGAACTAATGAAATAGTTTAGGACAAAGCAATTAGGGTTGGGGGTTCAAAACACATAAATTAGGGTTTCAAACCCAGAATTTAGGGTTTCTAACCCAGAAATTAGGGAAACCCCAGAAATTTAGGTTTCAAACCCAGAATTTAGGGTTTCTAATCTAGAAATTAGGGTTTCAAACCCAAAAATTAGGGTTTCGAACCCAGAAATTAGGGTTTCATACATAAATATTTGGGCTATAAACCCAGAAATTGAGGAGTAATCCACATCAATTAGGGAAATCAACAAAGTAATTTGCCAAAATTAAAACCAGAAATTAAACAACAAAAAAAAAAATTAGACGCAAATTAAACCCAGAAATTGACTCGCAATGAACCCAGAAATGAATACACATGCAATTAAACTCAGAAATTAGAGTTTAAAACAAAGAAATTAAAGCAATGAACATGAGTAGTGGGAGGAAACTTACAGTTAACAATCTGGAATCGTCACAAATCACTGAAGGAATCACCAGTGCTCTAATTTGAGGGAAAAATTTTGAGTAAAAATTTGAATTTTTGAGTAAAAATTAGACGATGAAAATGATAGAGTGAAGAATGAGATGTAAAAAGTGAATGTGAAGAGGCAAATAGGTGAGGTTGGGTTAATGATAAAAGAGGGGCAAAGCGGTAAAAAAACATGACTTTTCACCTTAAAGTTCAATTGGGTGCAATTTTTGACCTGAGAACATTTCATGGGAGTAAATTATTAAAAAGTTTTCAAAAGGGAGTAAATTTAGAAAAGAGGTTTCTAAAAGGGAGTAATTATTAAATTACTCTTAAAATTAAAATATTACCTTTCTCGGCCCAGACGATTTGTCAAGCTTCCTTGGCCTCCCACGCTTTCTTGGTTTATCGATGCTTCTATTCTTTGAATGAGTGTCCTTCAAAAGAACCAGTGAGCTTAATTTTAGTACATCTCCTCCAAATGATTAGCACAAGGAGTGATATGAGTATGAAATTAATTTCAAGACATACAGATTTGGTTTCTTCTCCTGACTCTTCGTCTCTGGATTTTGATTCGTCCTCTTCGTATCCGGCATCAGATTCCCCGTCGTTGTCAAGCTGCATCGTGAATACGGTTGTTCAATTATAGCTAAAAATATTAACTAATTAACAAATGTAAAAGTGTAAATAAAGTGTGGAAATACGTTATTGTTAACGTCTTCATCTGCTTTATTCGAACATATTACTTCGTCTTCTACTCCTTTGTCACCCATGTCTAGTCCCTTATTGATATCTCCACAACAATCTAGAACATTTCCCCAATATTCTCTGCCTACATCCACTATGTTTCCCCTATTTATTTCCCCTTTATTTTTTAACAATTTTTTTCACTTATACCCTTGAACTATTGCAACTATAGAGGAATAGATTTAGTGAAATAGAGGGGCATTATTGTCAACGAAACTTTGTATAATATATTTTACTTTACTAAGTAGTTTAGTAACTTTTTAAAAATGTTTTATATACTACTTTGGACATTGTCTGGTACCAATCACAGAGATTAACTACACGGGAATCATATTACCCAATTAACATCGATGACGACTACAAAATGAAACCAGCTCAAGGGTGTCAACATTATAGTAATAATCTATATATGAAATTACACTCCTCAAATATGAAGTACTATGGAGTATGGGGTTCACAGATATACTACTTTGGACATTGTCGGGTCCCAACCAGAGGGATTACCTACACGAGAATCATATTACCCTCTTAAAATCGATGAAACCGGCTCATGGTTGCCAACATTGTAGTAATAATCTATATATGAAGTTACTTTAGCTCATTCTCGAAATCGGCTCTGATACATCCGAGCTTAAAAAAATTAATCCTCGGAATTAGCTAAGATTAGGTTGAGCTCAGTTATAAATCATTATATTCTATAATTTATTTTAATAAAATTAAAAATAGTTATTTTAACCCTAGAAACCCTAGTAACTGAACTTATTTATCGTCAGAATAATTTAATAGTTATATATAATGTAACCTTGTTCAACTTTCTATTAAAGAGTTTCATAACCCACACTTTATTATCAACTCCTCATATTTTACAACTACCCCAATATTACATCCAACTTAAATATATTATCAGCTAGCTTTCCAAAAGGATGTTCAATGTCGACAGTGACGAATTGTAGCACCCCCATACTCCAAGTGCCTTACCAGGACCACCTAAAGCATGTGAATGTACTTTAATAAAATAGTTTAAATGAATACATCAAAACCCAAAATTGTAAAGTATGATACAACCGTTCCAAAACCAAAACTAACTAATGTAAATACAATGTTCGACATAACAGCATAAGACTTCTAATAGACTCGTGGTGACACATGCCCAGCTATCCCTTGCGCATCCAAAGTATACCTGCTAGACAACTGCTCACCACCCCCGAGTGGATCACCACAGTTTTTAAAACATTTAAACGGGGTCAGTTACTGCATAAACAATATAAGATAAACAACAACAGATACACAATCACAATCTCCAACACCGTCACATCACCAATCATCTGAATACACACTAAAGTGTGTAGCCCTGCCAGAATATCCATCGCAACAGATATTCCTCATCGCCAATGGGGGACCACAACCGTTCCCACTAAGCCCCGCTCATCTCAATCGAGCGAATAACCCATGTTCCTTAATGGGCACATCCCTTCTGTGGCGTGTTCCACAGAAGGCGAATCAAGGGCGTGAAGCCACTCTCGCAAGTGACTCCACTCAGCCGAGGACGCACCACGCAAAGCACAGACAGTTATACGACCAACAACATTATACTATCAACAATCACCAACTCCAAATCCAACAACGATATGATATATAACAACCACACTATACAATCACAATATCAATTCAAAACAACGCCAATACCAATTATGATATAATCATCATGCCAATCAACCATCTTATAATCATTTATACAATAACTGAGTAGGGAAACCCTACTTGGAAAAACAACCACCAAGATCGTCACAATCAGCTAATCAAAATCGTTCTTCAATGAAATCACCTCCTATAAACACACAATCATACAATCACAATCACAATATAAGATCAACAATACTCCCCAAAACCCCAAATTACCCAATTAGGTTTTCAACTAAAATCAATGAAACGATATCAAAATCATACTAGAAGCTTACCCACAATACGACGGTCTCAACGGCGTAAAGAACACAACGATCCGACGACTCTAGCCCTTAGGATTTGCTAATAACTCAATGAATGAAAGCTACGTAACTTCTTTTTCTCTTGAAAGGTTTAAGAAAAGGTGAAAAGTGATTAAAAAGAATGACGGAGTCCTTCTATACTAATCACGCGTTAGTAACAAAACCCGATTGAAATAACCCGTAAGACTCACTTACTTGATTGAGTAAGTCACTTACTCGATCGAGTGCCCAACATACTCGATCGAGTACCCATCAGGTAGCCTACTGTTTTGTATAAAAACATACTTAATCGACAGAGTAAGCCCCACTCGATAGAGTACCCATAGACATAGAAAACCGTAGTATTATAGTCTTCCCTCCTTAGAAAGAATTTCTCCCCGAAGTTCAACTCGTAGTCAAAAACAAACATACCCACTCGACCATGATGCAACAACGCAACAAAGACTCAAAACAAAACCTCAACCACAACAACTTATACCGACTCAAAACAACCTACCTCCGCAACATGGCTGTAATACTCCGTATTTATAAGTCTTGGGGTACTCTATCGAGTAGGCCTTACTCTGTCGAGTAAGGGTAAGTTGCGTTTTAGAAAAGTTTCTGACCTGTAGGGTACTCTATCAAGTAGCCTTAGGTACTCGATAGAGTAAGGGGGTACTCTATCAAGTAGCCTTAGGTACTCGATAGAGTAAGGGGGTACTTTATCAAGTAGCCTTAGGTACTCGATAGAGTAAGGGGGTACTCTATCAAGTAGCCTTAGGCACTCGATCGAGTAAGGGGGTACTCGATCGAGTACCTTGGGTACTCGATCGAGTGTCCGGTTTTACGGGGAGTTTTCTCGGGTTTTGTTAATTACGCGATTAAGGTATTTAAACATATTCGTAATTGTTCTAAATCACTTTTTACAAAACCTAAAACCTGTTTAATAGAGAAAGCAACTAGTCTTCTTCCTAATCGCGTTCTTGACAATTCCCAGAGTTCAGACGGTCAGTTCGTATCGTAGTTCGTGTCGTTGGATTCCTTGCGTCGAGGGTAAGCTTTTAATATAATTTATATAATGTTTTGTTAAGATTGGTGAAACCCTAATTTGGGAATTGGGGGTTTTTATGAGTAGTATTTGAATGGTAGCATCTATGTGTTGTATGATAGGAGGAGAATTCGTAGAGGAGCCGTTTTGATACAAATTGTAGATACCGTCTGCGTGTTGTGCTTTCCGGGTAGGATTTCCTACTCGCATTAGTCCCATAATGGGATATTGGTGATGTCTTTGTAGTTAGTTGTTTGATATGATGATTGTGATTGTGATTGTGATTGTGATTGTGGTTGTGGTTGTGTTTGTTGATGGTTCTCGAGATGCGTTCTCGGCTGAGTGGGGTCACTTGCGGGAGTGATCTCACGCCCTAGTTTCGCCCTTCGTGGAACCCGCCACGAAAGGGGATGTGCACATTAATGGGACAGGGTTATCGCTCGGTATGATGAGCGGGGCTTAGGTGGGAACGGCTGCGGTCCCCCATCGTGGCTGGTCATGGTCCAAAGTGGACGGTCGAGATTGAGATGATGGGGAATTGTTGGTGGTGTGTGTGTGTGTGTGACAGCTCAGCTGTCTGTTTGTCTTATTATTGATATATATATATAAGTTGTGTGATTAGTACTGACCCCGTTTAAATGTTTTAAAAACTGTGGTGATCCATTCGGGGTGGTGAGCAAATTGTTTTAAGGTGTATATCTTGATACGCGTGGGATCTAGCTGGGATGGAGTCATCACATATCAGAGTCTTTAGTCTTCCGCTGTGTTTATTAGAACAGTTCCTTTCAGTTGGTTTATAGTTTGAGGACAGTTGTATTTTGCTTACAGTTGGTTTTGTAATGTAATCACTTAAACCTATTTAATAAAGTATATTTCTTCATTGTCTTATGATTATCATGCCTCGGGTAACCGAGATGGTGACATCCTCATACCTGAGTGGTCCTGGTAAGGCACTTGGAGTATGGGGGTGTTACAAATGGTATCAAAGCGACGATCCTGAAACCTGTAACCAATGAATCTAATGAATCTAGGGAGTCAATTAAAATGAACCCGGGGTAAAGGTTGTAGGAGCTAATGCAAAGACTTGGGAGACGTCCTAAAGTCGCGAACTCGCCCTACAATTTTGAACCGGTCACCATGGGATATGTGTCGGGATCGTTATGTGCTTATTGTGTGCTGTGTGTATTTATGTAGTAGTATGTTGTATGAATTGATGGATGAAAGATGATAATGACGTGAATTGTATGTTGGTTGATTGTAAAGCATGAAAGTATAATTATTGATACATGTTATAATTACGGAAGGAAAAGTGTTTTGTCTATATATATATAAAGCGATGTGTAAGTATACATGTTGTTGTTGTCGTGTTGACTAAAAGTACAGAAGGTTAGGAGTATGAATTGAACATGTGCTGGGTGAATATGTTGAACGTATATGGTGGATAAATATGTGGTATGATGGATGAATTAGTGGAAAAGATGAATCATCGTGGTAGTAACATTTGAATAGGGGACTTGATGTCATGTATTTGTGATTTTGTTTACGAAAAGTGATAGAATAAAAACATGTGGGTAAGTCATAATTGGCAAGTTAGATAAGCTAAGTGCATGATGAATGTTGTTGTTTGGCTTTTGAAAATAGTAACATATGATTATGGATACTGGTTTTATGAGTTTTGGGTTGTTTTCGTTTAACTTGGTTGTTGTTTAAGTTGTTTGGAAGTAAAAATCAAATAATTATGTCGTCTGATTACAGCAAAGTTGTATTTAAACTGTTATAACTTGAGATGCGTAAATGATTTTAATGTGATTCCAATTGGAGGTGATAGCTTGTTCTTTTACGATTCTAACGATAGGTCACACGTCCAAAACGACCAAGAAATGAGTGAGTTATGACTGTTTTACTGGCCGGACAGTCTTGAGAATTGGGGTACTCGATCGAGTATCCTTGGTACTCGATCGAGTAAGGGGGCACTCGATCGAGTACCTTAGCTACTCGATCGAGTAGCCCTAGTAATTTGTTTTACGTGCTTCTGATCTTCACCTACTCGATCGAGTAAGTCCCTTACTCGATCGAGTGGCTCAGATTTCGATCTAGTGACCCCTATTTTGGGTCATATGTTTATCTTTTGACTTCGTTGCATATTATGTTTAATTCAAAGGCGTTATTTTGCTTCTTTATGCATTGTTTTACATGTATGTTGGTCTTGACGTGTAAGTTACCCAATTTTGTGGTGTAAAGAGTGGCACCTATGATGAGTATGAGTTCGGTGGGGAGGACATGATTTATATGTGTTGGGATTAGTAAGACTTAATTGAGGCATAGAGCATGTTGTGTGAGACGAGATGAGTGACATGATTGTATGTTGAGTAATGAAAATGTAAGTGAATGTGGGCAAGGCATGATGTAAGTTTAAGGAACGTGAGAATGAAAAGATTAAAAGAAAGGATGTGGATAGTAGCAACCTGAGATGTATAATAAATTATGGAGGGAGATGGTTAGAAATAGTGTTGAGTAAGAACATATGTAATGAAAGGTCGTTTGAAAATAGTGGTATATAGCGAACTTAATGGGACATGTCGCGACGTGGATTTGCAGGTAGTGACTGAGTTTGGAAATTTGTGTTATCGAGAGACGAAACTACTGTGTGATTTCCTTGGGTAATTAACGGTATTAAATGAATTATGATTTCTAGAGATGTAAAAAAGGAGATGCAATTGTTTGAACATTAAACGTTGATTCTATGGATAGATTAGTGGCAAGTGTGAGTGATAGCATAATAAGAGAAGATCCATGGTAAGAAAGAGTGGGATGATGTCGGTAGAAAGTAATGGAATTTGAGTTTTGGAGCAACGAAGGGGTAACTGGATTTCTAAAGAGTTAGCTAGAAGGAATAAGGAGTTGAACTATTAATTGGTATTATTGAGTGTAAAGAGAAAAGAAGGATAAAAGTAAGCTGAGGAAAATATTCACCGGAGTTATGTGATATAAAGGTAAGGAATCATCGAAATGTGTGATATTATCATGAGGATGTTAGTTAATGGTTATATGGGAGCTTCAGGACAACATGTTTAATAATGAGTTTCGAGAAATTAAGGAAAGTAAGAAGTTAGTAGAATATCTACATGATATGAGATTTTGGTGGAGAAATGGATGATGATTCAATTAAGGAAAATATTGGGAAGAATGTTGAGGTAATCTTGTTCATGAATTCGATGTTCGTTGTTTGGGATGTTAACCAAAGATAGAAAAGAAATCATGATGTTTAGAGATGAGTGAAGAGGTTTGATGTCCGGACAGTGGTAGTGTTATGGTCTTTGACTAGTGGTTAAGGGTAAGGGTATATTAGAAAAGTGGCAATTCTAAAGAGGCTGATTTTGTAAAGACTGAATTGATAAAAGTATGGTTGTCAGGAAGTATAAGACATAGTCTTAGGAGGTGGTTTCTCATAATGAGTGTTAGTTGTATGGTTATGTATGGCGTAAGGTCTTTGGTGATGCGAATGGAAGAATGTGATGAGGGGCATGCGAGTTAAGCTCGGACAACAGGTAACCTTTGTTGAGTGGTAACTTACGTGGTCAGGATTGACTAGTTGGTTGTGATTACGGGTCTATGATATGTGTAAATGTTTGTGTGAGGTTCGACCTCACAAGAAGTGGTAGGTGTGATAATTATAAAGTCTGTTTTATGAATGTTACAGAATATATATGTTGGACACGGTAGTTTAATTGAATGATATCCAAAAAGGTAATAATTTGATTAATTTGACATGGCTAGTTATAATTTTATGTGTATTAATAACACATGTGTATTCCGTGAAATGGTAGAGATGACGTTCATGAGATGCTTATCTGTTTAATTCATATAATATGTTGCGTTGTGATTGAGTAAAGTGGATTTGAGTAAGTTTTCTTGTCCGAAAGGTTATTTCCGAGTCGATATTTATGGAATTGTATGTAGTTGTGATGTCTATCGATGTGGTTGTGGTGCCTCCGGTGGTGATCCGAGCACGGTATTTAGTATTGTGACGCGGGTATTTTCGCATTGTGGTGTGGTGTTGGTGGCGGTGTTGTGATGCCGTCACCGGTTGTGGTGGAGTAGGCGGGATGATTATGATACGAGTTTTCCAAAGTGCATACCAGTTATACATAGATTGTTGTTTTGTTTCTTTGTTGTTCTTTGTGAGTTTTGGTTGAACATGTAGACAGTTGTCTTGCTTATTGATGTTTTCTTTACCAGGTTAAGTTAAGAATGAGGTAGAGTATGATATGAAATAGAGTTGAATATGTTTTCGTTGTTGTCATGGTATAGTGATGTTCTATTGATGGGACACGGTTGTGAGAGGTTGTTCTGATAATTTTGATCTTGTTCTAGATAAGGCTTTAGTGGACATGGTAATGGCAAGTGATTCGTAGAACATGTGTAGTAATGATCTGATATATGCAGGTGGTTCATAATCCTTTGTTGAGACAGTGAGTGTAGGGCGTTGAGTAATTAGTGTTGTGTTAAGTTATGTATGAGGCTTGCGGTAATAAAAGAAAGGAACTTGAGGATCTAGTGTGAGTGTACGTAACAAGTGTGGATCGTGAGTTATGCTTTTGGTGGTAAGAGTTTTATGTAGTTTATATAGAGAGGTGTGTCATGTTGCGGTAATAGGGAACAAGTGAAGTTTTGGGTTAAATTAAGGATTTTGTGGTATAGGTTAGGTGGTGTGACGAGAGAAGTGAAGTATGAGAGTTGTTTAAGTAAGTGAGCCTTGGGTAGGTGCATGGCGAGTGTTTAGATTATAGGTGGATATCTTTGACATGCGACGGTGATGAGGATTATGAAAAGATATATCTAGGATTTAGTATTAGTGAGTTACGAGGACGTAACATTTATCTTAAGAGGAGTAGGAGGCGATAAAAGAGAGTTTCATGGTGGTGCATGTTGTAATATAATTGGAAGTAGAGTGTTAGCGTAGTGTAAAGGAGGGATTTGTTTTGTGGATAATAATTATAAAAGGCCATGGCCGTGCTTGTAGTAGTGTGATGCTTCAGAGTGTGGGAATATTTTATATAGTGTTGACAATGAAGGATGATGTTATGAGTCTGAGTAAACTTCGAGGACGAAGTTCCTTTTAAGGGTGGTAGAATGTAACATTCCGTTTGATGTCTAGGAGTGTCTTGATTTTGAATTTGATAGTGGATGATATTATGGAGCTAGCAGTGTTAGTGGATGGTGGTTGGTTATGTATGAAGTTGGTGTCGTGAGAGATATATATGTGGTGGATACGATATCGTGAGTCATGTTAAGGAAGTAAACATAGTTGGTGGAGTGGGTGGTAAGAGTTCATGTTTTATGTTTGGTCGAGTTGTTGAGTTCTTAGTTTTGTTGTTGTGTCTGGGTCGAGTTAGTATGGTTGTTTTTAGAGTATGGGTTGAACTTCGGGGACGAAGTTCTTTTTAAGGAGGGAAGACTGTAATACTCCGTATTTATAAGTCTTGGGGTACTCTATCGAGTAGGCCTTACTCTGTCGAGTAAGGGTAAGTTGCGTTTTAGAAAAGTTTCGACTGTAGGGTACTCTATCAAGTAGCCTTAGGTACTCGATAGAGTAAGGGGGTACTCTATCAAGTAGCCTTAGGTACTCGATAGAGTAAGGGGGTACTCTATCAAGTAGCCTTAGGTACTCGATAGAGTAAGGGGGTACTCTATTAAGTAGCCTTAGGCACTCGATCGAGTAAGGGGGTACTCGATCGAGTACCTTGGGTACTCGATCGAGTGTCCGGTTTTACGGGGAGTTTTCTCGGGTTTTGTTAATTACGCGATTAAGGTATTTAAAACATATTCGTAATTGTTCTAAATCACTTTTTACAAAACCTAAAACCTGTTTAAGAGAGAAAGCAACTAGTCTTCTTCCTAATCGCGTTCTTGACAATTCCCAGAGTTCAGACGGTCAGTTCGTATCGTAGTTCGTGTCGTTGGATTCCTTGCGTCGAGGGTAAGCTTTTAATATAATTTATATAATGTTTTGTTAAGATTGGTGAAACCCTAATTTGGGAATTGGGGGTTTTTATGAGTAGTATTTGAATGGTAGCATCTATGTGTTGTATGATAGGAGGAGAATTCGTAGAGGAGCCGTTTTGATACAAAATTGTAGATACCGTCTGCGTGTTGTGCTTTCCAGGTAGGATTTCCTACTCAGTATTAGTCCCATAATGGGATATTGGTGATGTGCTGTAGTTAGTTGTTTGATATGATGATTGTGATTGTGATTGTGATTGTGATTGTGGTTGTGGTTGTGTTTGTTGATGGTTCTCGAGATGCGTTCTCGGCTGAGTGGGGTCACTTGCGGGAGTGATCTCACGCCCTAGTTTCGCCCTTCGTGGAACCCGCCACGAAAGGGGATGTGCACATTAATGGGACAAGGTTATCGCTCGGTATGATGAGCGGGGCTTAGGTGGGAACGGCCGCGGTCCCCCATCTGGCGGTAGGTCCAAAGGACGATCGGTATTGAGATGATGGGGAATTGTTGGTGGTGCGTGTGTGTGTGTGATGTACTCAAATTTTGTCTGTTTGTCTTATTATTGATATATATATATAAGTTGTGTGATTAGTATCGACCCCGTTTAAATGTTTTAAAAACGTGGTGATCCATTCGGGGTGGTGAGCGATGCTTGCGGTATATCTTGGATACGCGTGGGATCTAGCTGGGGATGGAGTCATCACATATCAGAGTCTTTAGTCTTCCGCTGTGTTTATTAGAACAGTTCCTTTCAGTTGGTTTATAGTTTGAGGACAGTTGTATTTTGCTTACAGTTGGTTTTGTAATGTAATCACTTAAACCTATTTAATAAAGTATATTTCTTCATTGTCTTATGATTATCATGCCTCGGGTAACCGAGATGGTGACATCCTCATACCTGAGTGGTCCTGGTAAGGCACTTGGAGTATGGGGGTGTTACAATGGCTCACGATATTGTATCCACCACATTATATCCTCTCGACATTAACTCCATACATTACCGAATACCATCCACAACGCCGCTAGCTTCGTCTCACTAAGATATTATCCACTAGAAAATCCAATAACAAGACACTCATAAACATCAAACGGAATGTTACATTCTACCACCCTTAAAAGGAAATTCGTCCTCGAAGTTTACTCACACTCATAAACATCATCATCCAACTGTCAACACTATCGAACTCATAAACATCATCATCCAACTGTCGACACTATCGAAGTATTCTCCCATTCCTAAACATCAAACTACTACAAGCACGGCCATGACCTTTTAACAATATCCACCACAATACAAATCCATTCTTTATTCTCCATCAAGACTCAAACTTCCAAATCTACTACAACATGTACAACCATTAAACTCTCTTTGCTGCATCCTACTCCTCTTAAGATAAATGTTACGTCCTCGTAACTCACTAATACTAGATCCATAGCTATATCTTCTCATTATCCTCATCACCACCGTATGTCAAAGATAACCGCCTATAACCTAAACAATCACCATTCCTATATCCAAGGCTCTCTTATTTAAACAGTTCTCATACTTCAATTCATTCGGCACACCACCTAACCTATACCATAAAATCCGTAGCAAAATCACCACACCAACACTTCATTATCACCGCAAAATGACCTACTTCTCTATATAACGCACCTATCTCCAAAAGCATAACTCACGATTCACACTTATTACACACACTCACACTAGATCCTCAAGTTCCCCCTTTTATTAACACAACTCATCCACAACTTAACATGATACTAATGTCCAACACCCTACACTCACTGTCCCAATAAAAGATTATGAACCACCTGCAGCTTCCAGATCAGTACAACACATGTTCTACAAATCATTTACCATTACTATGTCAACCAAAGCCTCCTCTAAAAGAAGATTACAAGTACTCCAACAACCTCTCGCAACCGTGTCACATCAACAGGATATCACTATACCATGATAACAACGGAAACATACACAACTCTCTTCCATATCATACTCTACCCTCACTCCCAAGCTAAAACTACTAAGAAACATCAATAAACAAAACAACCGTCTATCTGTCCCAACTGAAACTTGCAGGAAACAGCAGTAAACAAAACAACAATATATGTATAACTGGTGTGTACTTTTGAAAACTCGTATCGTAATCATCCCGCCTATTCCACCACAACCGATGACGGCATCGCAAACCCGCCACCAACAACCGCACCGTAGCGTGAAAATAGCCGCTGATACGTGCATATTATATAGTCTTTTTAGCCTATTTCAGCACGTATTTCTATGCATTTTTGTACTGTTTATATAGTATTATGCCCCGAATTGGCTACTTTGGTTCGTTTTGTCCATTTTGTAGAAATGAACGCGAAAGTAGTGGAATCGTACCCTTTTTTGTCCTTTTTGCATGCATTTAAAGGAGACGGGATTTTCCTGAGTGAGATACTGCATTGGGAAGCGTGAAGGCACGGTTTACGAGGCAGTCGGTGACGAGATTGGGCTGATTTGAAGGAAGAAGACTCGATCGAGTGGTATTATTACTCGATCGAGCAGTTTCTATGGCCTTGTTTGATCGATCGAGTGGTTATTATGCTCGATCGAGAGGTGCTGAAAAGAGAGTTACTCGATTGAGTAACTATTCTACTCGATCGAGTAGATGTTCTGGTGTTTTGCTCGATCGAGTGAATTTATTCTACTCGATCGAGTAGTTTCTTATGGCGTGGGCTTTAATTAGCCCGTAAGCTCTTTTTAGCTTTTGGACTTATTTTGTTTTCTATTTAAACTTACGTTAACTAGGTCATTAGCATCATATTTTATCTTATCAATCATTCAGTTTAGTTTTGACAGAAAACTTATTACGTTACATTTTCCCTTTTTTCTGTAACTTTGTTCTCGGGATTGTTTTGCTCGGATTTTGTGTTCTTTACGCCGGATTCGCATGATTGTAATTCCTTTCTCTTTTATTAATAATAATCTCTCTTTTTCTTGCTTTAACTTCTTGCCTTGCTTCATTTACTTTCTGCCCTAATTTACTTTTTATGAGATTTAATCATTGTTTTAGTATGTTGAATGCTGGTTATTTATCTGCTGTTAGTTTTGATAGTTTAATTAGCGATATGAGTAGCTAAACTTCTTTCATGTTGGGATTAGGGGATCTACGGTAGAAATGTGACGATGTAGTAAATAGTTTAGACGAGTTAATTGTGAGATTCTGTCACCATAGCAATTTAATTGTATTTTACCGACTTAGTTGAGTGCACGCTTCTGAGTCATCCCTTTAATCTGGCTAAAATTAATCCTAGATCGAAAGATTTGACTAAATATTCCTGCTATGAACAGTAGACTACCCTGACGAGGATGAAAGTTAAGTTAGTGGTAATTTAGGATAGATAGTGGACCGAAAGAACCTTTCCATATCCGTCTCGCATTAGTTTGTCTAAGTTGTTTACAGTTGAGTCACTGGACTACCGTAGTGAACCGAAATCCTGACATGACCTCTCTCTATTTGATAGTTTAAATCTATTCTCCTGCTTTTACTGCTCTTTTCTCTACTTCTCTTTCTTTAAACCTTTAGTGAAAACAATTCAAACAACCCCCCATTTGTGACCAAATAGACAGACTTTTACAGATATCTTGCCTCCCTAAGGAGATCGACCTGACTTCCCTAGCTATATAGTTAGTTTAGTTAGTTTATTTTCGATAGGTATACAACAGTCATATCAAATTTTGGCGCCGTTGCCGGGGAGGCAATTGCCCTATCTGTCTTTATTCCGTTTATTTTATCCGTCTCAGGGAATTTTTATTCCTTGAGGCAGTTCTTACCTATTTTATTTCAGTGTTCTTTATGCCCAGGTCAGACAGGTTTGAGTTAGTTTCAGCTGATTCAGAGCCAGAGAGACTATTCAGGCATATACTCCGTCTGCAGAGGAAATCACGAAATGAAGACTTGAGTACTTTCGAGCCAAAGCTACATCACTCTCTTTTCGCAGAAGGCATTCCTATTCTTGCTGATCAACAAGTAAAGATGCCAAAACTTTTCAGTCATTCGGTACCTAAAGCATCCTCAATTCCAAAGGGTTTCAATGTTCAGACTGAGGATGGGAATACATTCGACATCCGTCCTTCCTAAATCAATCTGGTAGAAAGAAATCTGTATAGAGGTATGGCAGGTGAAGACCCGAGGAAGCACATGGAGGTCTTTACAGACTACTGTTCTACTATCCCCGCCACAAAGGGGGTAACTCAAGACAAGATTAAGGGAGTTCTGTCTCCTTTCTCTTTGAGTGACTCAGCTAGGGAGTGGCTGACTGATTTGGACCGCACAGCTGCAGGAGTTACAGATTGGGAGTCTCTTGCTCTTGCCTTTTACAAGAGATATTTCCCTCCACAGCGCACCAATCAGCTGAGGGCCAAGATTACCAGTTTCAGGCAGGCTCCCGATGAGACTTTATATGAGGCGTGGTCCCGATTCAAGAAATTGGTGAGGTCTATTCCTCACCATGGTTTTGACCCATGGTTTATATCTAACCAGTTCTAAAATGGGCTGTATGATGACCACAGAGCCATACTTGATGCGTCATCTAATGGGAGTTTCTAGGAAAATACAGATGATGATAAGGGATGTGCCCTTATTGAAGAGATGGCGAATCACAGTGCTGAGTATGGAAACCCGAGGGATGGTATCAGAACAGTTCATGCAGTTGATAAGCAGGTTGTGGCTCAGCTGGAAGCCATGAATGCTAGATTTGACAAGTTGGAGTTACATTCTGCTGGGGAGCCTCAGTCGGTCCATGTGCTTACTAGAGGGGAGACCGTCACATGTGAGAGGTGTGGGAGCAATGATGGTCACACTGATATTGGCTATCTTATGGAGAAGAAACAAGTCCTTGCCTTTCAACAATATAGGCAAGGAGGGGGTTCCTATTACAACAACCAAGGGGCAGTCCATCCCAATTTGAGGTGGACTAGTCAAAATGTGCTCAATCCTACCCCTCCTCCGCACCAGCAACAGCCGTATGTGTTAGAAAACTAGATCTATATACTCAACATATTCATATATGTTATATTTTAATTTAGTCATAAAATTAAATGGTGATCTTATGCATGAAAACTACAAAATAAATAAAGAAGAAATCATCATCTCACATTGATATTTCGGTTTATATGGGCACAAAAGAGTTCTCCTACTCTCTTGTTCTTGAGCTTTCCTTAGTGGATGAACAAGGATTCAAGAAGAGAATCCCTCCCAAAAGTAATATACCCAAGATAACAACTTAATAAAATTAATATTATTATTACTAGAATAATACTAATTTTGTATTAAAATTGACCCAAAAATATTATTGGACTCTCTAATATTTCGGTTTAGAGAGAAGGAAGAGAAGGAAGAATTTTTATCTTTCTAAAACTCTAATTTTAGATGATGAATGAATGAATATTCACTAATGTATTTTGTAGTGTATATTAGGTAAAATAAGAAGAAAAACCAAGGTGTTTTTCTTCTAAAAAACCGGGTGGAAGAGGGGAGAAGAGGGAGCCAATGCATGCACACGTTGTTCTTCACAATGATCACTAGGTTTGCATGGCTAGTATATTAGGGAAATCATTATGCTTACCACTCACACAATAAACATAATATTTCCTTAATCCTCCCATTATTTTCGGCTAACATGGATAAAATGGACTCCATTTTATCTTTGTCAATTTGTCAATTTGTCATATGTCACATGTCATATGTCACATTAAATTGTTATGTATTTTTAACATATTAAAAATCAACGTATTAACAAAAATACGTCATATACAAAAATCGACTTAGTAATTCATAATTACTTGTACCAAAATATTTTACCAATTATAAATCACAACATCTTGTATTTATAATAATTTATTCATTCAAATGCAATTGTTTCCTTCAACAATAATTTCATCTAAGTAATGAAATAATTCGATTACTTAGACCGTATCTTATTTAATCAAATTTCATTAAGACACGTAAATATTACTTCCAAAATCGTCCGTCAATTTTAAGTAATTTAATTGACCCGTATCGTCATACGATCAATTAAATGATCAACTAAGTGTGTTACCCTTTAGGTATGACCTAAGGGAATCAACTGGTCACCACCGTCTCACGACAGTAATGTCAAACTCTAGTCAGCCAATCATTACCGATATGTGTGGACCAGTTGACAGTAAAATATTACTTCCCAATTGTATTCTTTATAATGAGACTTAAACATGTGATCATCATGATCAGCAGTTGTGATCGCATTATTGTCGGAGGACACATATTCCAACAATCTCTGACTTGTCCTCGACAAGTGTGCGTCACCAATTTTCTTGTCCTATTACTATCTCCCACTCAATGTAAGGTGTCTTTCAGGTCGTACTTGCAAGTGATTATATCGATAGTGGTTTCCTCGATCTGGAGAATAACTGATTGACAGTATTTATCCACCATGGATACATTCCGAGCGTGGCCACGCATTTCCAGTTCATTACTCCTCGAGTGGCCCTGAGATATTGTTATAACCCTGACTAGGGGTGGACAATTCCTATTGCACTTATTCCCTTTGACTAGCCACAGCCATCATAACCCAAAATATGCCCATTTGACCCCATTTACGAAGGTCGTAGTAACACAAATCAAAGTTAATCTGAAACTGTGCCATCTTAGGCGAATAGTCTTTAGTCAAAAGAATCGACTCATTAGAATACTATAGTAGCTCTCGCCACGACCAGGCTATATAAATTTGCCAGAACTCTATAAGCGGTCATAAGGCCCGACAAAGTGTTCCTAACAGTCTGCCTATGTGATCGAATAGTCATCTCACATGACTCTATGGCATTTGAACTTGCCATCAATCGCATCACACTCTAGTCGCTTCGAGACGTCACCTCATGTAAGTAACTATGGGCAAATACAATGCTAATCCGTGTTTACTTTAACGGGGTTCAATTGTCTCTACAACCCGTTTGGATATAACAAAGTATAAGGTGAGTTAATAATAACTCAAATGACAAATGTCGACATCACACTCGGGTAGTCAATACCATATTACAACCTTGTGATGCATATCGTAAGTGTGTAAACACTTGTTTGATTGCAATAGAAGTTTAACATACCATGTGTCCATGTGTTCAAACTTCTTATAATCGCATTTTCCTTTACGTTCATGTTATCTTCTCATAGCATGAACCTTACCAAGTACACATCTAGGTTCCCAACCTCGGTTTCGGTTCTTTATCTTGAAAGAACTTCCTTGTCGATTATCACATAACAAACGAATTTGTGGTGAATGATATAACTTGTACTGTTCAAGTACTCCACCCACACACAATGCACTAGGTATATGTTTTTGTAGAATCTTGCAACAGTTGTCAAGATGATTAGCCTAGCACTTCTCACAAGTCCTAGCATTATAGGAAAAATTAGTGTTGAGTAACTTCTTATTCAACTAAGTATTATTCCAAAATTTTTATTTCTCCTTTTAGCTGAAAAGCTTTGGATTTTCATAAATCCTTACGTGTTGTTTGAATTTTAATATGTGCAATCTCTTGACACATAACAGAGTATTCTGTCAAACACCGAAATTGCTCATCGGATTCTCCTCGCGAATTCATGACGTTTCTTCTATGGCTTCCCAATGATCCATCATGCTCTTATGCATATGATTTATTTTGGACATGTGCATGATTATTCTAATGGCGGAAACATTAGTAACTTTTAATCATGTCATCAACTATTCTTAGGTTCAAGGAACGACCATGACCGCTAATGGCAATTCCATTTTCATTTACATGAATAACCTATGTTTCTCGTTGATTCGATGTGTATGTCTCAATACCTATCCAACATCTCATGATGTAGTTGGATTCATCATAGTCCATTTTCATCCAGAATTGAAAACTCAAATCTTCCTTTGTGAAGGAAGGTATTGGCTCGTCATTCTTTAATGAGTGATGAGTTACAAATTTTTATAAGATGATTGCTCCCACTAAATTCCATGTCTTCACATGATAATTTCCAACTCCCACTTAATTCCACATGATTCGCAATTGACTACTCAATTGAGATGTTTCAAAAATTGAAATTTATTGCTTTGTTAAGTTATTGAGATAAAACCATATATGTTCCCATCATATCCTTTCAAAATACCTATTTTGAAAAGGTCCCATCTTAACCTTTCTAATTCATTCATATCATAATGATGCGTAGCAATGTCATTATTTAAATATAAATAATATCTAATACACGTCCTTTCAAAATACCCTTTTCGGAAGGAGGTTTAACCAATTCACTTTCATAATGTGGTTAAGTAATGACTTTTGCGTGGTTAATATAACTTAGCAATTGAGGATATCGGTATATCAATCCTTGCAACCTCTAGTCATAAATCTCGTTTAGTTTCTAGGATGTTACTTGATTTATTTAGGCTCTTAAGTAAATATCAATATTGAAACTACTGGTCAAAATTTATCATAAACTAGTCAAAACTCTTGTTAAGACTTTATATTAGTCATTCTTGTTCCAAAACTTTCCTTTGGTCTCCTCGTGTAGTTATCTTGAGAACATATTCTTTTGATTACTTCACTTGGTCTCTTTTGTCATGTAGATCTATTCGAGACCATAGATCTCATCTATTCGTGTATACTATATAAATAGATATACTTTTATTCAAATCATTCTTCCTTGTGTAGATCTCATTTACACAAGTACACAAATTTATCTTGGTGTTCTTTGTGTCCTCATTTTTCTCCCACTCTATCTTTAGAATTAATACACTAGAGATTCAAAGATAGTATATGAGACACAAATAATGATTTTTGAAGTAGAAGGAGAACTATCTCATAGGTAGACTAATAGTTTTAGATTTGTAAGTGTACTTGGTGATTGACATTCCTTTAAGAGAGTTCATTAACTCAATATCACTTTATAAATGATCATACACAAGCCTTAAGCATGTGGACATATAATGAATCGCATTATTATAGTTGTCTATTAGATCACTTTAAGTGAATAATCATATGTTTCTATGAGCAAGCATGTAAATACGAACTTTAGAACAAGGATAAAAAGATAAAACGGGTGACTTGGGTTGCAAACCAAGCCACCATTATCCAAAATACAACCAATTATCCAAAATACATTCCCATGTCGAACACGGAAATTAAAAGGTTCTAAAATCCAAAACATAATTAAAATAAGACAATAAAAAGCGAAGCTCCATGAAAGCTATTCCTAGCTTCTTGATGGTATCTCAAGCTTGCTTTTCTTTTCCCTTGTCTTTACTTGGTGAAGGCCCTATTTACAATAAAAAGGGGATACATTATCACAACTTTGTATCACAATGCCATAGTTGAATTAGAAACATAAAAGAAAGGATAGTCATTTACCTACTGGAGTGATCTTTCCAGCTTTAATATCACCAAGGTATTTGGAACAATTTCTTTTCCAATGTCCAACACCATTACAATAATGGCATTTATCAAGAGGACCCTTCTTGATTTTGGAAGTGCTAGCTTCATAAGACTTAGCTTTGGTGAAAGTGGGAGCTTGCCTCTTATTCTTCTTCCCATTCTTTTTAAACTTCCCCTTGCTTTTGGTGCTAATATTAAGCACGTCCTTAGGTGGGTTAACATTTAACCCCATGTCTCTTTCGGCTTGCACAAGTAGCTTGTGCAACTCTTCAAGAGACACGTCCTTGTCTTGCATGTTAAAATTCACCCGGAATTGAACATATTCTTTGACCTTGGATAAGGATTGTAGAATCCTATCTACAACAAGTTCTTTGGGGATTTCAACCTTTTGAATCTTTAAGATCTCGACTAGCTCCATTAATTTGAGCACATGAGGGCTAACCTTTTGGCCCTCTTTGAAGTTGAGATCAAAGAATGCCGCGGTCGCCTCATATTGGACGATCCGCGGAGTTTGTGAAAACATTGTCACAAGCTTGGAGAAGATTTCATTAGCGGTGCCCATTTTAAAGGCTCTCCTTTGGAGGTACGCCTCCATCGCAAAGATCAACACATTTTTCATTGTGGCGGACTCCTTATGGTAAGCCTCATATGCTTCCCTAGTGGCGGCGGTCGACCTAGTATTAGGTTCGGGTGGAGAGGCCTCGGTGAGGTAACGAAGATTGTCGTCACCTTGGGCGGCTAGTTTGAGTTGGGCATCCCAATCAGAGAAATTTGACCCATTCTTTTCAAGTTTACATCGATCCATAAAGGATTGGAGCCATGAAGTATTAGTAAGAGGCGTGGCGTTGGTGTTGGGATTTGCCATTTGTTATGAGAAATAGAAATGGTCTACAAAACAAAAATAGAAGGAGTAAAACAAATGTCGTTTCAAAGATAATAATACTCGTAAAAATTAATTTAAACAAGTTTTATTGCATTTTTCTAGTGACCTCTACCCAACTAGATAAATGATTCCAAGACCCAAATTCATATCAACTTAGGCACGGGGTAGCCGATGAAACCCTTATCAATATAACTTGGTGGATTAACCTTTTAATCGATTCTACTTTTAGAACTCTTGGTCGATAAAATTACTCTAATGTTTATCTATAGCCCAAAACAAATCCGACAAGGGCACGGGGTAGCCGATGAAACCCTTATCAAAAACTTTTGTTGAGTTCAATCCAATTTTCGAATAAATGTGTCCATGATCCAAACCCATATTAACTTGGGCACGGGGTAGCCGATGAAACCCTCATCAACATGAATTCGGTGGATAGACATTTATCACCCACTTCCCCTACGTAACAAGGTTTGTACCCCGGGGTAGCCGAGTGCACTCCCTCGCGAAATAGGTTTTCATGGTTTCTACTATTTGGTAAGGCTATGTCTCAATTGATTGTTTTAGCGAAAGGTCATGTCAATTTATTATCTATCACGTTTTAAGTGAACTAAAGCGGTGAACTACGATAATTCTAATTGACACGGTCGATAAACTCGATAAAAATGATGATGCATGTTTTAGTTATGGCGATTTAGCGATGCATGCAACATATAAATAAAATGCAAAGCATAAAAAAATAAATCCTAGTATGGCCATCCTAAAATAGAAAAACTATTTAACTATTACATATTCGGAAACCAACTCCATTGGTCCCTTGAACTTCGGTTATTGGCACGCATCTTGAGGTAACACCGTCTTTATGTATCGCCTTCTTGAAGAAATCCGTCTTTATGGAACTCCGGAATAAATAAATTACATAATTTCCTATTATACATTTATAATTAAAATAAAATAAATCTATTAAATTACAAAACGGTGATACGAGATCACAATAAATTACAACCGAATCGATATTCCCATACATTTCGGGTAATACCAATTAAAAACTAAGGCCATACCAAGTAAAAATTACATAATTCAAAAATTACATAAAATAAAATTATGACAGTCATAAATAAAATGCAGCATTATAATATGTATGAACATGCCCAATTTTATGCTAAATCGCCTTTAAGTAGCCAATATCGTATATTACACGGTTTTTATGGATTTGCGTGATTCAACGTTTTATAATCACAAAAATTACATAAATTCATATTTATGCATAAGTTAATTACCCTAACTTCTTAGGACTCAAAAATTAATCTCCACTAGCTATTTGACCATAATTAACTCATATATGTTAAAATTGTTCATTAATGGACCTAAAAATACAATAAAAAAGCTATAAACTTCAAATAAATCACAAAAATTCCAAATAAATTCAAAATTTGAAATTTAAACTTATGAACATTCTGGAAAAATACCGTGACACTCATAATGTTCAAAAACTTAGGTTAAAATTTCGTAAAATTATCGAAAAAACTATGTTGCGGTTTATCGGATTTAACAATAAAAATCATAAAAACATGAGAAAAATTATATTCATCAACTTTTCAATTTTAGATCTGAAAAAGATAATAAAATGCAATATGTGACGTTTTTTCTTAGTCATGGAGTATGTTTTAGCAATATTTCACTAATTAAGTCACTATTTATGCTATTTTTCATCAAAAAATCATAAATCATGCATAAAGACTTCAATATAGCCTATTATTTTACACACATCTTGTAAAATCGCATGTGACAACATACTAAATTTCTATGACCATATTCGAAATTTATCTCATATTAACCTATTTTTCATCTAAATCCGATTTTAAGCATGAAAAAACCATATTTCGAGCATAATAACTCCAAAAATTCTAAAACTTTACAGGTCATTTTAAAATAAAACATGTGATAATATATCCAAAAATCACTGGAAAATACGAAGTTTAGCTAATTTTAGTCCGAAAATGACATTTTAATCATAAAATCATATTTTTAATGCCATTATATTATAAGATGAACAATAAAAATCCATAAAATAACTAAAATATCCTAAAAACATTTTAGGACCAGAAACTTTAACATGCATAATATTATTTCGTGATATATCATAATAACACAAATTTACAAGTTTTATATGTTAATCGTATAACTCGGAAAAACTATAACCGATTTGCATGCAAACAACCAAGGCTCGTGATACCGCTTGTTAGAAAACTAGATCTATATACTCAACATATTCATATATGTTATATTTTAAGTTAGTCATAAAATTAAATGGTGATCTTATGCATGCAAACTACAAAATAAATAAAAAAAAAATCATCATCTCACATTAATATTTCGGTTTATATGGGCACAAGATAGTTCTCCTGCTCTCTTGTTCTTGAGCTTTCCTTAGTGGATGAACATGGATTCAAGAAGAGAATCCCTCCCAAAAGTATTATACCCAAGATAATAATTTAATAAAATTAATATTATTATTACTAGAATAATACTAATTTTGTATTAAAATTGACCCAAAAATATTATTGGACTCTCTAATATTTCGATTTAGAGAGAAGGAAGAGAAGGAAAAATTTTTATCTTTCTAAAACTCTAATTTTAGATGATGAATGAATGAATATTCACTAATGTATTTTGTAGTGTATATTAGGTAAAATAAGAAGAAAAACCAAGGTGTTTTTCTTCTCAAAAACCGGGTGGAAGAGGGGAGAAGAGGGAGCCAATGTATGCACAAGTTGTTCTTCACAATGATCACTAGGTTTGCATGGCTAGTATATTAGGGAAATCATTATGCTTACCACTGACACAATAAACATAATATTTCCTTAATCCTCCCATTATTTTCGGCTAACATGGATAAAATGGACTCCATTTTATCTTTGTCAAATTGTCAATTTGTCATATGTCACATGTCATATGTCACATTAAATTGTTATGTATTTTTAACATATTAAAAATCAACGTATTAACAAAAATACGTCATATACAAAAATCGACTTAGTAATTCATAATTACTTGTACCAAAATATTTTACCAATTATAAATCACAACATCTTGTATTTATAATAATTTATTCATTCAAATGCAATTGTTTCCTTAAACAATAATTTCATCTAAGTAATGAAACAATTCGATTACTTAGACCGTATCTTATTTAATCAAATTTCAATAAGACACGTAAATATTACTTCCAAAATCGTCCGTCAATTTTAAGTAATTTAATTGACCCATATCGTCATACGATCAATTAAATGATCAATTAAGTGTGTAACCCTTTAGGTATGACCTAAGGGGATCAACTGGTCACCACCGTCTCACGACAGTAATGTCAAACTCTAGTCAGCCAATCATTACCGATATGTGTAGACCAGTTGACAGTAAAATATTACTTCCCAATTGTATTCTTTATAATGAGACTTAAACATGTGATCATCATGATCAACAGTTGTGATCGCATTATTGTCGGAGGACACATATTCCAACAGTTTGTTCCTCCACATAAGAATCAACAAGGCTTTCAGAAGCCTCCTTCCTTCCCTCCTCCCAATCATGGAGCATCATCTTCTGGAGGGGTGAGTGAGATTGGTGAGCTAAAGACTATGCTGCAGTCTTTTACAAAGCAGTGGCAATTGAGTGATCAACAGAAAGATGCATCCATCAAGGCACTTTAAACTCAAGTTGCCCAATTAGCCGCGAACCAATCTACAAGGAAACCGGGTCATTTACCGTCACAAACTGACAAAAATCCACATGAGACGGTAAATTTAATCAATTTGAGAAGCGGTCGTTCATATGAAGGGACCAGAAGTGTTGAAATTAGACCCGAGGAAGGAAATAATAGCTGATGAACAGTGTTCTGTCGAAGGAAATGAGCTGACGGCTAAGAAAGTGCTCGATCGACTAGTTTCTGGAGGTCGATCGAGCAGATTTGATGATGAAAGTACTCGATCGAGTAGAAATTCCACTCGATCGAGTGAACAGGAAAAGCCAACTGCTCAATCGAGTGATTTTTCTACTCGATCGAGTGATACTATTGAAGAAACTACTCGATCGAATGGGAATTTTGGTCGATCGAGTAGTATGGATGACGGACAGCTTGATTGAGAGCCTGCTAGTGCTCGATTAAGTGAGAAATCGCCTGAAAGACCTCGTTCGAGAGGAAAGAAGCGTCCAAAGGATACAGAGCTTGATCCGGTTGACACGTTAGAAGAGAGAAACAAGGGACTCGAGATACCCATCACGGTTCCCTTTCCGAGGTGTCTGCAGAATACTAAAGCTAATCAATAATTTGGCAAATTTGCCGAGATCTTGAGCAGCTTGCAGGTCACTGTACCATTCGTCGAACTGCTGACACAGGTACCCTCTTACCTTAAATTTATGAAAGAAATTTTATCGCGTAAGAGGCATATTAGTGATAATGAGACAGTAGCCTTGACTGAGGTGGGGTCGGCCCTAGTTCAGAATAAGTTACCTCCCAAACAGTCAGACCCGGGTAGTTTTTCGATTCCGTGTCATATCGGTACCCACTTGATTGATAACGCGTTATGCGATCTAGGCGCTAGCGTGAGTGTCTTACCGTTGTCTCTAGCTAAGAGACTTGGTTTGACAAAGTTTAATTGCACCAACATGACTGTCCAAATGGCCGACCGTAGCATATCACGGCCACTAGGTGTAATAGAAGACGTACCTGTGAAGATCGGGAGGTTCTTTATTCCCGTTGACTTCGTCGTTTTAGATATCCCCGAAGATGCACATACCCCTATTATTTTAGGGAGACCATTTTTGTCTACTGCCCATGCAGTAATAGACGTCGGGGGTAAGACGTTGACCTTTCAGGTTGGGGACGAGGAGCTAATATTCCATCAGTCTTAGTTCCGGAGGGCTCCCATGCAAGCTCAGCCTTGCAATGCTCTCTCTTCTATTGACCCTATTATTGACACTCCAAATGAAAATTTGGAGTATTGTGCTGCTATTGTTACCCCTCCGCCTCAGATAGAGAGCAAAAAGGAGGAAAGTTTGTCTGTTTTCCTTGCTGCAGGTACAGATGAAAACAATGAAGGAGCTGTCAAAGGGCATTGTGCAATTAACGTCAGTCAAGTTGGGAGTGACAGTGTTACAGCCGGTGAGAAAGGAGCGAGGGTGAGAAAAGTTCGAGCATATGTGGATGTGAACTATTCTCCTTCGAATGATCCAAGTTCAAGCTCATGGAAGCTGAAAAGGACGATCAATGTTGCTGAGGTGACGTCCTCCAGTCAGGAGCCCTCCGTGGGGCTATTGAATTGCTTTGGGAAGTGAGCGGGGAAATGCCCCGTGTAACACCTTGTATAAACAATTTTTGAATTTTCCGTTGAATTTCTTTTATTGCTTTTAATTAGGACAATTAGTTTTTAGACAATTTTTAGCATAGATTTACGACTATAGACTGTTACTTTGCGTATTTGGTATTTTGGGATATTGTTGCACGTGTTTTTATATAGGTTTGGGGATTTTTTACGCAAGTTCAAAGGAAGAATGATGAATTAAAGAGCTTACACGAGAAAAGAGCTCGATCGAGTACTTTTTGTACTCGATCGAGTGAAATGAGGTTGATCGAGTGATTCTAGTTCAGTCGATCGAGTAAAGCACAAATGGGAAGTTCTCGATCGAGTAAATTTCTACTCGATCGAGTAGATGGATTCATAAAGTCCTCGATCGAGTAGTTCTAAACCACTCGATCGAGTGAAAACGCAAGAGACGCAGGGTGTTTTCCTTTAACTCCTCTATTTTTGATTCCTAATTCATTATTCCCCAATTTTTCGTCTCCTTCCCCTTTTTGCGATAAAAAAAATCCCCAAATCCCCATTTTTCTTGCCCTCATACCAAATCCGCCACCTACATCTTGTTGCTTGCTAATTAATCGTTCAAAGCCCCTTATTTTCCCCTTGATTTGTGCCATTTTACACGGTTTAATAGTGGGATTAGGGTTTGCGGTTTTCGATCAAAAAAATCACTTTTTTTGCTTGTTATTTGAAGATTAATTGCAATTTGTAGGTTCATTCTCATCAAGTAAGTGATTCCTTCACCTTATTGCATTTTAAATTCTTTTATTTCACATTTTATGAGGTAAATTGAAATTAGGGTTTCGAAATTCATTGTTCAGTCGAGTTTTTTTGACTTATACTGTCATTGCTGCCCTTCTTTACCTTACTTGATGATCAATCCCCTTTCCTTATTGCTTTAACACGTTTAAATTCGAATTTTGCGCGAGATTTGCATTAACGGATCCTTATAGTCGAAATTTTTCGACTGTCAGACGGGGTTTTCACGCTGTCAACTTGGTTTTCATGCGTTCATGCTTACTTTATCTCATTTGTTGCTTAATTGCTGCTGTTGATGCTTGCCACCCCGTTCCCTATCGCTGTTTACATATCTTTAATTCAAAATTTTTGAGGAAAATTGGGAAAATTTTGTGCTGTAAGTCGAAAAATTCGACTGGTTAGGAGAGTTTCTTGCTTATTTTCATGCTGTTTAACTGTCACCCTTATCAATTTCCCCTACCCTTTTTATTCAGGATGGATTCTAGTTTGATGCCGTCGTCGAGTTCTTCTGCTAGTCCATCTTTGTCTCTGTCTGAGACGGTAGTCCCTGCTGCTACTACCGTCTCCACACCGGCCAACACCTCTGTGTTCTTAGTTTTCGCCGCGCCGATCGTTTTTTGCGCCCATTGACTAGCACCGCTGCTAGCTAGCTCTTTCTCTTTGCCATTTCCGTTACGCCACCACCACTACTAGCACCGCCGCTAGTCTTTCTTCGTCGATGGTGGCCACAAAGAACCACATTATCTACTCCACCGTTTTACACCCGTGGCGGACTACGCCTTTGCGATTCTGCACGCCTTTAGAGCGGCCCTAGTTCCTCACACAGTCACTGCACGGGTTTCTACTTTGGGTTCTAGAGGCCGGGGCCGAGGTCGTGGACGTTACCGTTCTACACCAGCTCCTGCTACCTCTACTTCTGTCATTCCCTCCACTTCAGCTGCTTCTCCTTCTGGCATGGTTACGGTCCGAGGGGACACCTCCCTCGACTCTCACTCCGACTATCCGCAGGTAATTTTTATTAACGCTGTACATCGTAAGAGGTGTAATCACCTCCTAGGCTGTGAGTTTGTACCTTCCCGGTTTTTAGATAAACCGGCACTTGAGAGACTCGGCATCTACGAGTCTGTTTGTGAGCTTCTACGGGGCACGGGGATGGCCGGACTCATCACTATGAGCAGCCGTACCTTTCTGTTGCTGAGTCTTGAGTTTCTCAGCTCCTTCACCTTCTCCTCCGGGGCACACGACGCTGCCCCTACTACTTCTTCGGTGTCTTTTCGGTTGTTCAACAGGACTTTTCTGATGACTTTGGAGGAGTTTGGTCGCAGACTTGGCCTTTCCTCTACGGGCGACGCTACCGCCCCTAAGAGGGTCATCCGTCAGCTTTGGAGGACCTTGGCCCAGACCACCTTTCCCGAGCGAAAGCTCGCACAGGTCCACGTTCCCCCTGCCCGTTACTCTCTTAGGTTGATGGGGAGCACCATCATCGGCCGAAAGGAGCCGAACAACAACACAAACACCGAGCTCTCCATCCTGGGCGGTTACCTGAACGTTGACTGTGAGGGTCTTTTTACCCTCAACATTGCCTACTTGACCGCCCAGTACTTTCAGGCCCAGGGGCTGAAGGAGACGGGATCTATTGCCCTGCGGTGGCATAGCCACCATTCTTTCCCGTTCTCTCTTCCCCGTCTGGACTCGTGACTTGCAGTACCTCGAGGGAGAGAGGTTTCTGAGTCTAGATGCCATGCTTTCTCAGCATTGGCTGACCCCAGACTACCAGATATGGAAGATAGACGGTTCCTTGTCTGTAGACCTACCTTGTGACACTCTCCCCCGTCTAGCCCCTTTGCCTACTTTCGCTAGGGGCGACCGACTGCCACCTCCACCGGCCTACCAACTTTCGCTCCGACCACCTCCCACTTTACCCGCCGCCAAGAAGCGGCGTAGACTTGAGACTGGAGAGGGGTCCACACCTTCAGGGAGTACCCAGCCTTCCACGGCTACTCCCATCCCGACCCCTACTCCCACTCCTACTCCTACACCCACCGACCAGACATAGGCACATCCGGTTTTTCCGCCTACTTTCGTACCACGTCCACCCTTTGTGGCGTCCGCGGTCATGGACCAAGGGCGCCGTGACGGTTTGTTGCTTGAGATTGCAGAGCGATAGACTCGTATGGAGAGGGACTTAGCTCTTACCTTGCACCCTCTGTACGAGTACCACTTGAGGCGACACCGTCCGATCCCTGAGGGTTGGCCACACCCTTCCTTTTACCGGTACCCAGCTGAGGGGTACCCGGAGTATGCTGAGGAGGAGGAGGAGGACGAGGACCCTGTGGTGGCTGCGGAGAGAGCTCGCGCTGAGCCGAGGAGGAGGAGAGAGGAGGAAGAGGATCCGGAGTTCAGGGTGGAGGACATCCGTGACGAGGAGGCTGATGAGTAGCTACTGGTCTACTCACTTCCCCAATTTTCTGGCTGGTTTGGGGAAGTTCGTATTTTGTATGTATTTCTTACTCTTTTATTTTTGTCTCCTTTTTATTTCATTGTTTTTATTCTTTATTGGTTGTATATTCCCGTTCCCCTTTATATATCTCGTTTTGGTGTATCTTTGGAGGACAACGAGGGCGTTGTCCGTTTTGGTTTGGGGAGGGTATTGCATCCTTTTGAGTCTGCATTTGCATTTGTTTTGCATTCACGTTTATTTATTTCACCTTGCATTGTTTATTTATTTCATAAAAAAAAAAATCAATTTTTTTTTTGAAAATTTCAAAAAATCCAAAAATATTCACGTTTATTTTTGCATATAGATTGAGTCGGAACGGTAGATTTCCGTGATGATAATGCACTATAACTTGTCATTTTACTTGAGCTTTGCACTTCGGTTGATAGTTATTAGCTTTGTCATACGCATAATCTACGAGTTTCGTTCAAATATAGCCGATCGTTAGACTTGACTGATAAATTGGCAAACTACTCTATAAATTCTGAGTTTTAGAGCCCATAACTGGTGACATTCATGACCGGTTCATTAGGAATTGAGAGTAGTACTCCTTGCATAGCATGTTCATCATTTTTGCACTTTTATGACATTCAATTTCTTGTCAAATGCACATATTCGGGTTTGTGGTTGGTGTCACATGCAGGGAGGTGCTTGCAAATTTTCCCCTTTTCTTATATTTTTCACCCATTTTGCTCCACTTTAGCCAAAACTTGCCTTTTTGACCCATTAGCCACATCCAAAATTAAGCCTGCCTAGTCAAGCTAGTTTTAGTATGTCTTTTGTGGTATGATTTTCCATCTGCAGTTTGGCCCGTATCTTTTGTATGGAGTTGGTGAAAATTAAGGAAGGAGGAAAAGAAAAAAAAATAAAGAGAATTGAAAAAGAAAAAAAAATAAAACATGAAAGAAGAAGAAGAAAAAAAAAGAAAAAAAAGAAAAATTCACGTGTACAGTGAACGTGAAGAAAGAAAAGAAAAGGTTGAAAAAAAAGAGTTTCATTTGTTTTGATTCATTTAGACGGTGTTTAAAAAAAGGAAAGTTTGTGACCGTCTAACTCCTCCATTCTTATTCTATATTTTTGAGAAGATTGTGTATGAGTTTAGTGAGCTGTGTGCCAAATGAAGGGCACTTGTACTTAATTTTTCAGTCAGTTGAGATTCGGATGGTTTATTATGGTCCTGTTAGGAACTAGCTTGACGCTTTTACCTCCACATTACCATAACTTGTTTTGCCTTTTCTCACCTGAACCTCACTATTCCCATATTATTTGTAAGCCCTCGGCTGTGACAGAAATTATTGGTTGGAGTGTGTACATTATTAGTACTTGAATTGTCTTTCATTTTTGTTGCATGCATGCTATGTAGGTCGCAGTTAGGTGAGTGACTGCCTTTTCTTCTCTCTTTTACATATAGCATTCACCCTTTGCTTCATGAGAGAAGAGTGACCACAAGAGAGGCTGATTTTGTTGGTCTTGCAAGGTCGATAGGTTGGCTATATTTCTGAACAGCTTATAACTCATTTTTGTATTGACTGCTTAGCTTTAACTGTTAGTTTTTGTTACATTAAATTGGTTCAAGTAGACAAGTTAAGCTAACTCTAAGTTTTCATTTCCGTTCCATTAGTTGCATTTTAGTTTACTCGAGGACGAGTAAAGGTTCGGTTTGGGGAGATTTGATACGTGCATATTATATAGTCTTTTTAGCCTATTTCAGCACGTATTTCTATGCATTTTTGTATTGTTTATATAGTATTATGCCCCGAATTGGCTACTTTGGTTCGTTTTGTCCATTTTGTAAAAATGAACGCGAAAGTAGTGGAATCGTACCCTTTTTTGTCCTTTTTGCATGCATTTAGAGGAGGCGGGATTTTCCTGAGTGAGATACTGCATTGGGAAGCGTGAAGGCACGGTTTACGAGGTAGTCGGTGATGAGATTGGGCTGATTTGAAGGAAGAAGACTCGATCGAGTGGTATTATTACTCGATCGAGCAGTTTCTATGGCCTTGTTTGATCGATCGAGTGGTTATTATGCTCGATCGAGAGGTGCTGAAAAGAGGGTTACTCGATCGAGTAACTATTCTACTCGATCGAGTAGATGTTCTGGTGTTTTGCTCGATCGAGTGAATTTATTCTACTTGATCGAGTAGTTTCTGCTGGCGTGGGCTTTAATTAGCCCGTAACCTTGTTTTAGCTTTTGGACTTATTTTGTTTTCTATTTAAACTTACGTTAACTAGGTCATTAGCATCATATTTTATCTTATCAATCATTCAGTTTAGTTTTGACTTAAAACTTATTACGTTACATTTTCCCTTTCTCTGTAACTTTGTTCTCGGGATTTTTTTGTTCGGATTTTGTGTTCTTTACGCTGGATTCGCACGATTGTAATCCC
Source organism: Silene latifolia (assembly GCF_048544455.1). Lineage (NCBI taxonomy): Eukaryota > Viridiplantae > Streptophyta > Magnoliopsida > Caryophyllales > Caryophyllaceae > Silene > Silene latifolia. Next base: position 115,629,127 of record NC_133538.1, read on the forward strand.
TTTCTCTTTTCTTAATAATAATCTCTCTTTTGCTTGCTTTAATTTCTTGCCTTGCTTCATTTACTTTCTGCCCTAATTTACTTTTTATGAGATTTAATCATTGATTTAGTATGTTGAATGCTGGTTATTTATCTGCTGTTAGTTTTGATAGTTTAATTAGCGATATGAGTATCTAAACTTCTTTCATGTTGGTATTAGGGGATCTACGGTAGAAATGTGACGATATAGTAAATAGTTTAGACGAGTTAATTGTGAGATTCTGTCACCATAGCAATTTAATTGTATTTTACCGACTTAGTTGAGTGCACGCTTCTGAGTCATCCCTTTAATCTGGCTAAAATTAATCCTAGAGCGAAAGATTGGACTAAATAGGCCTGCTATGAACAGTAGACTACCCTGACGAGGATGAAAGTTAAGTTAGTGTTAATTTAGGATAGAAAGTGGACCGAAAGGACCTTTCCATATCCGTCTCGCATTAGTTTGTCTAAGTTGTTTACAGTTGAGTCACTGGACTACCGTAGTGAACCGAAATCCTGACATGACCTCTCTCTATTTTATAGTTTAAATCTATTCTCCTGCTTTTACTGCTCTTTTCTCTACGTCTCTTCCTTTAAACCTTTAGTTTAGAAAACAATTCAAACAACCCCCCCATTTGTGACCAAATAGACGGACTTTTACAGATATCTTGCCTTCCTGAGGAGATCGACCTGACTTCCCTAGCTATATAGTTAGTTTAGTTAGTTTATTTTTGATAGGTATACGACAGACGTATCAGCCGCATCATAACATGATGTACCGTGCCCGGATCACCACCCGAGGCACAACAACCACATAAACACTGACCCAGTATAACTTCCTGGACCAGAAAACTTACTCAAAATCGCTTTACTCGATCACAACGCAACAAATCATACGGAATAAACAAATATTAACCTTATGAATATCACCCATACCATTACACGGAATGAACATATATCATGAATACACATACAAGTATAACTAGCCATGCCAGATCACCCAAACTATCACTGTTGAATATCATTCCACGAGGTTACCGTACTCAACATATATTACAAAACATTCAGATGACAACTTTATAACTATCACATCATACCACTTCTCGTGAGGTCAGAACCTCACATAAACATTTATACACATCCTAGACCCGTAAACACATCCAACTAGTCAATCCTGATGACGTAAGTTACCACCTGATAAAGGTTACCTCTCACCCGAGCTTAACTCGAATGCCCCACATAACACATTCTCCAATTCGCATAACCATCACCTTCTACCAAATATAACCATACCGCTACACCCGCCTCATATAACCATATCTTCTACTTCCTAACAACCATACATATCATTCTGGTCTCTACAAAATCAACCTCTTTAGAATGGCTATCTTTCCTACTTATCATCACCCTTAACCACAAGTGATAACACCTCAGCACTACCACCGTTCGTATATCAAACCTCTTACACTCATCCCTAAATATCACGGTTTCTTTCCCATCTTTGGTTAGCATCCCAAATGACGAACATCAAACACATAAACAAATTTTTCCTGAACATTCATCCCAATTCTGTCTTTAATTGTATCGCCACCTAACTCACCACCAAAATCTCATATTGTGCAAATACTCTACCAACTTTTACTCCCCTTACTTCCCCGAATCTCATGGCTAACATGTTGTCCTGAAACTCCTATATAACCATTAACTCGCACCTTCTTATGATGCTATCACACATTTCCATGATTCCTTACTTTCGTGTTCCTTAACGTTGATCGACATTTTCTCAGCTTACTTTCATCCTGCTCTTCCCTTTACACTCAACAATACCAATTATTAGTTCATCTCCTTACTCCTTGTTCCTAACTCTCTGGTAATCCGGTTACCTTTTCGTTGTCCCAAAACTCAAATTCCAATACTTCATATTGGTACCTTCTCACTCTTTATTACCATGGGTCCTCTCTCATCATTCTACTCACTCACACCTACCACTAATCAATCCACAAAATCACCGTTTACTGAGCAACTCACAATTTTTTATTTTTTTTTATTTTTAGAAACCAAAACTCATCTCATACCGTTAATTGCCCAAGGAAATCACACACTAGTTTCACCTCTCAATAAACCAAATTACCAAACTGAATCTCTATCTACAAATCCACATCACGACATGTCTCCATCTAAGTTCACTATATAGCACTCTCCTCCATCCCTTTACAACGACCTTTCATTACATATATTCTTAACCAACACAATCTAACCATCTCCCTCCATAATTCCTTACACATCTCAAGTTGCTACTATCCACATCCTTCCTTTCAATCTTTATTCTCACGTTCCGTAGACTTACATCACCCCCTCACCCATATTCACTTACTTTTACATTACTCAACACACCATCATATCACTCAACACATCTCACAAAACATGCTCCATGCCTCAATAAGCTTATTAACCTCCCTTTTCTTTTCCCACTATCCATCACAACCACATATAACTCATGTCCTCCCCACCAAACTCATACCCATCATAAGGTGCTTCTCTTACATCATAAGATTGGGTAACTTACGCATCAAGACCAACACATATATAAAACAATGCATAAAGAAGCAAAGTAACACCTTTGAATTAAACATAACATGCGACGAAGTCAAAAGATGAGTATATGACCCAAAATAGGGGTCACTAGATCGAGTGCAGCCTACTCGATCGAGTAGGTGAAGGTCAGAAGCACTTATAAGAAATCACCAGGGCTACTCGATCGAGTAAGGGTTACTCGATCGAGTAACAAGAGGTGCACTCGATCGAGTAGAACCACTCGATCGAGTACCCTACGCAGTTCTCAGCACTGTCCAATTTTCGTAAAACGGTCATATCTCACTCGTTTCTTGGTCATTTTGGGTGTGTGACCTATCGTTAGAATCGTAAAAGAACAAGATATCACCTCCAATTGGAATCAAATCAAAATCATATGTACATATAAAGTTATAACAGTTTAAAGACAACTCCTCTATAATTGAACAATATAACTATTTGATTTTCCCTTTCAAACAACTTAAATATCAACAAAGTGAGCAAAAGAGAGTCGATACTTGTAAAACTATTATCACTAACCACGTGTTACTATCTACCAAAAGCCAAACAATAACATTTATTATGCTCATATAACATTCAACTTATCAATCATGTACTACCCGCATGCTTTAACTTTATAGCTTTTTGTAAAACAAAACATATTTATACATTACAAATCCTATTCCCATGTTACTAATACAAAAATATTACAACTCTACTTCATCACCTAAACATATTCTTAATCACAAAATTCATATTCTCATGCAATTGCCACTCTATCTTTTCCAATCAATTCATCCATTTCAAGCACATTCTTCATCCAACATGTGCATATGAAACAACAATAAACAAATATATAGCTTTATTATATAACTTTGCGCAACCAAAATCATGTATAATCATATCACATCCCTTAATCTCATGTCACTAAGATTGCCACATTATAAATCAGTTCCACCATACTACATGATCATCTACAACATATTACTATATACATCTTCTTCACCTTTTTCACCATATTCACCAATCCACCACAATCATTCATCCAACATTTCTATACAACATATCATCTAACATACGCAATAGAACATTAGTAAACACATAGCGATCCCATGACACCCCCTAGTGAACGGTTTAAAATTGTAGGGCGAGTTCACGACTTTAGGACGTCTCCCAAGTCTTTGCATTAGCTCCTAACAACTCTTACCCGGGTTCATTTTAATTTGACTCTCTATATTCATTGGGTTCATTGGTTACAGGTTCCAAAATCGTCGCTCTGATACCACTTTGTAATACCCCCATACTCCAAGTGCCTTACCAGGACCACCTAAAGCATGGGAATGCTACCATCTCGGTTACCCGAGGTAATGAATATCAAATAGACCATAAAAGAACGTACTTTAATAAAATAGTTTTAACTGAATACATCAAAACCCAAAACTGTAAAGTATGGTACAACCGTTCCAAAACCAAAACTAACAAATGTAAATACAATGTTCGACATAACAACGGAAGACTTCTAATAGACTCGTGGTGACACATGCCCAGCTATCCCTTGCGCATCCAAAGTATACCTGCTAGACAACTGCTCACCACCCCCGAATGGATCACCACAGTTTTTAAAACATTTAAACGAGGTCAGTTACTGCATAAACTATATAAGATAAACAACAACAGATACACAATCATAATCTCCAACACCGTCACATTACCAATCATCTGACTACACACTAAAGTGTGTAGCCCTGCCAGAATATCCATCGCAACAGATATTCCTCACCGCCAGTGGGGGACAACAACCATTCCCACCTAAGCCCTGCTCATCTCCATCGAGCGAATAACCCATGTTCCTTAATGTGCACATCCCTTCTATTTCGGGTTCCACAGAAGGCGAATCAAGGGCGTGAAGCCACTCCCGCAAGTGACTTCACTCAGCCGAGAACGCACCTCGCAAACCACAGACAGTTATACGACCAACAACATTATACTATCAACAATCACCAACTCCAAATCCAACAACGATATGATATACAATCAATCACAATATCAATTCAAAACAATGCCAATACCAATTACGATATAATCATCATGCCAATCAACCAATCAACTATCTTATAATCATTTATACAATAACTGAGTAAGAAACCCTACCTGGAAAAGCAACCACCAAGATCGTCACAATCAGCTAATCAAAATCGTTCTTCAATGAAATCACCTCCTATAAACACACAATCATACAGTCACAATCTAACATCAACAATACTCCCCAAAACCCCCAAATTACCCAATTAGGTTTTCATCTAAAATCAATGAAACGATATAAAAATCACACTAGAAGCTTACTCACAATACAATGGTCTCAACGACGTAAAGAACACAATGATCCAACGACTCTAGCCCTTAGGTTTTGCTAATAACGCGATGAATGAAAGCTACGTAACTTCTTTTTCTCTTGAAAGGTTTTAGAAAAGGTGAAAAATGATTAAAAAGAATGACGGAGTCCTTTTATACTAATCACGCGTTATTAACAAAACCCGGTTAAAATAACCCGTAAGATTCACTTACTCGATCGAGTAAGTCACTTATTCGATCGAGTAAGTCACTTACTCGATCGAGTGCCCAACATACTTGATCGAGTACCCATTAGGGAGCCTACTGTTTCGTATAAAAACATATTTACTCGTCAGAGTATGCCCCACTCGATAGAGTACCCATAGACATAGAAAACCGTAGTATTACAGTCTTCCCTCCTTAGAAAGAACTTCATCCCCGAAGTTCAACCTGTACTCAAAAACAAACATACCCAATCGACCATGACGCAACAACGGAACAAAGACTCAAAACAAAACCTCAACCACAACAACTTATACCGACTCAAAACAACCTACCTCCGTAACATAACTCACGATATCGTATGCACCACATTATAGCCTCTCGACATTAACTCCATACATTACCAAATACCATCCACAAACGCCGCTAGCTTCGTCTCACTAAGATATTATCCACTAGAAAATCCAATAACAAGACACTCATAAACATCAAACGGAATGTTACACGAATGTCCAGTTAAGAGGTACTGCCTCTGTCGGTATATAAACGGAGAAAACAACAAAAGATCCTACCATCTTCATCAAAGAGTACAATTACTGTATTATGTTTAGTAATAAATTAATTCTTTTGGAGGACATGCGTATTATGTGAACCTATCTAATATCTCTTTTTATCTCTTATTGTTTATTTGTTTTGCATATTTTTTGGGTTGATGTAGAAGTCCCTTATCTGGATGCATGATCGTTTTATTGTCTTTTGATGTATTTGGAAATCATTATGTATTGTTGATATTATCGTTTATGCAATTTGAATATCATTTTATTTCGTGTTCTATTATTGCATTATATAAATTTGATTTAAGTTCACAAGTACAATTTTTATAATATATTTCAAATTGAAGAATTAATTAAATTAAGTCATCAAGCTTCAAATATAACAATATCGTTTCGATTATGTTAATATTTACCTTCATGTTTCATCATCGTATGCTCCATAATTTTTTAAGTTCATAATTTTTTTTATCAAACATTTAAATAACTGAAAAGATATCAATTGCCCAATTGAAAAAGACTTCAAGTAATCAACAGACATCTTCATAGATACTCTATCTAACTTTGCACAATTTACGATATCAAACGGTATATTTTTAGTCCCACAACGTATTCTCTAATAACAGTGATTCATTTATTATAATTAAAAATAAAAAAATTAATTACTTTTAAACGGTTCATATTAATCCCACTTCCCCGTACACGTTAACCCCGATTGGTCAATCGAAAGATAACTTCTGAAAAGTTTTAACACGCGCCGTCCATATCAAATAGCCTCATTGGTTTACCATTTCCACCAATCCACATTTTCCATTTTACTCCTTAATCTTTTTATATTTTTTATTTCAAAAATATCAGACAAGTTAACCTAAAACATGGCGGATGAAGAATGTCCATGGGAACGATGCCTCCGTCAGAAGTTTGAAGATGATAAAAGGAGAGAAAAGGCCTTAAGACAAGAACCATGGTATTTGGAAGTGAAAAAGAGCAGACGGGAACATCGTCAATAGCTGGAGAAAGATTATTTGGATTTCATTAGAAATCTCCCAGAAAAAATAAGTCTCGACGGTACGGAGAAGAAGTAATCTGCTTACCAAGCCGGTTCTTCTGAGGACTTGATGGTAGAGTATATATTACCCCGGTGCGGATGGAATACAATTGCCATGAGCAAAACAACCAGAGCATGGCATCAATGGTGGTTTAGGTCCGCGTGGGTGGATGAAGGAGATAGAGGAAAAGACTAGAGAAGAATTGGACTTCTACGGCGTATATGGTGGAAAATTATATTGTCCATGAAGTAGTCTATTAAGTCGGTAATATTTTGGGGTTTTATAATTTAGTTATTATAAGTCTTTAAAATTTAATTTGGTTAATGTTATTTATGTAATTTGAGTTTGTAACGTTGTTAAATGTTTACGCAATTGAATCATATGGTTAATGCTAGACAGTAGAAACTAGTGAATTCTAAAATGTAATGGTTTTTAAATGTAGATACATGTAAACGTAAATTTCTACAATTAAAATGTCTTTGAAATGAATTTATATTAAATCGTAACGATGCTTAACTTTTATTTATCATACCTGTAAAACGTAAACTTCTACAAATATAATGCATGGTTTGTGAAATAAATTTAATTTAAAACGTAATTTCGATTGTTAATCCACTTCGTATCAAAATAAATTCCATTAATTAAATTTAAGCATGCAAAGTAGAACTACAACAAGTACGAAAGATAATGCAAAACCCCTACCAATACAAACAATCTTGCATATTAAATAAAACTAAATTAACGACCATGGGGCTTGCAAAATACTAACATTAATCCGTATATTAAAGCTTGTTAGAAGTGTACTCTTCTAACTATTATGTTTTCACTTCCATATTCTTTTCATTCCTCTAGTAAGAACATTTGGCCTTGGTGACAGTGTGTTCAATGTTGGTGTTGCTAACCTTACACGGTTGCTACTTCTAGCACTTGGTGTCTGAACAATATCATTTTCCACCGGGTAGACAATGACATCTTCATCTCTTGGCCTTGCAACATCAATGACACCGTTAATTTCCGTCATATACAGTTGATGTCTTCTAAGCTTTGACCCAAACATCATGTTGAACTCCTTCTCGTACATGTTATCTAGTAATATATTTAGTGTTCTAGGAACTCTAGATATTGTGTTTAAAACAACAATTATTCCAGATTCCTTCATCATTTCCCTCATAAACATCCTCAAAGAAAGAAGATCAGCCATGTGCGCCTTTCTTTCCATCGACATTGTTTTGTATAGAGGAATAAAATGATTTTTATTAGTTGAGTGTTAACTTGTGTGTGTATGAAAATTGGAGGGAGTTGCTTGTTTTATAGTGTAAACTTTTCCTCCAAAATTACCCTAATGTAGTAAACTTTCCCTCCAAAGTTTCCATTCAAAACACTAAAGTCTAATATAGTAAATTAAAAGTAACATATAACCTTCCTTTCCAAATATTTGATGCAATATTCAATAATATTATTCCAATCTTAACGTAAAAGATATATAACAAAAATTTAAAAATATATAATACAATTTAAAGTAAATTAACTGCTATCTTGTTTAATAAATGGCATTTTTAATATTAATTAGTAAATCTAAATTTTTTAAATTTATAAGACAGTTATTAGTAAATGTATCCGACATTTAATTTTTTTTACAATATAAACTGAATAAATTCCTTTTTTATTAATTTATATTTTATTTTGAAGCAATTACTTCATTCAATTATCGAATAAAATGTTTTTAATCTAAAAAGCCATTGAGTTCTAACATTTTTTTAATATTCCAATGTTATTTCATGATGATATTGTTCTTTTTTAAGCTGAAAAAGTAAATTGTGTTTGTTAAGTTTCCTATATAATCTTTATTATGACTTCATCTATTTACGAGGTAATGTATTTATTAACCTAGTTTTAGGCGTGCGTTTTTGGTAGTAGGTCTAAAACTTTAGTAAACCTAATTATGTTCAATAAGAATTTATTTTGTAACTAAACAAAACATGCCATGAGTAGAAAACGAATTAACGATTAAAATCAAAAGAAATTAACATAAATCTGTCTTAATGTTCAATGGACTACATCTTCAACTAAACCCAACTTAAATCATAATAAAAAAAAATTTAACATAACAACTACGGCAATCAATCTTAATTTCTCCCACAAAATGACAATTAACTCCAGAAAACCTGCAAGTCGTAAAAAATTGGAAGTAAACTAAATTATTATATGTTCAAATCCTTTATAAGAACAACTTCTTTTACTCGAAGGACACACTGTTGGTGGAAATGTACTCTTTGATAAAGATGGAAGGTTCTCTTGCCTTCATCTCCTATAAGGTACCTACAATAGCAGAACTTCTTCACCTCGAATTCACCTCAATAATGATGTGTCTTCCTCTGTGGATTCTGGAAGTTAGAGATTGAGCGTGAATTCTACCAAACCTAGGGCCATTTGTTCCAATGAGGAACCATTTTGTCCAGGCTTTGGTAACCTCATCCATGTTCTTTTTATCTCGCACCTCCAACTTATCAAAGACTCCTTCCCGCATAATCTCTTCCAGATTGATACCGTCGTCAGGTACCAAAAATAAATTCCTAAATACACTAATAGAAGCTAGCAGTAAGTAGGGTCGATCTCTACAGGGAGATGGGAAAATGTCAGCTTTACTAAGTCCGTCAAGGTTACTAATTCTTGGGGGTTTGATTGTTTGATCTAAACTAATAGGTCAAGGAAGAGAAATAGAGTAAACGGGTTGATAGTAAGCAAATAGAGAGAAGGCATCTAAGACAGTCGGTTCACCATGATTCTCAAGTAATGCAATCTAAGGTCTCAGGGCAATGCAAGGTTGATCTATGGAGCAATGAATATCTCCTTACGGTCTCAATTCGCCCTAAAACACTAATAGGTTAGCTTCCGCCCTCACTAAAGTGCCTTATTGTTCGCTACAAGTCTTACCCTTTCCAATCTTCCGATCTAGGTCAAGGTGTACCGTGATTTATTAACTAATTGCGTCGACTCAATTAGACAAGAACAATTAAATGTAGCGATTAACAACGTAGACCAAAATTTTATTAAACCTAATTACTTATTTTACAATCCCCTTAAAATCATGGATCCCCTATGTCTTAACAAGGGGGAATTAGCTATGCATTATCATTGAAGAAACAACAACACATGAGCAATAAAAAGTAAGCATGATGATAATAGACAAAGAAATATTAACAATAATAAATGAAGATTAAAGGAGAGAGCAATAAAAGATTAAGATTAAGAAAAGAGCAATAATACCGATTACAATTAATCCAAATTAGGGTTCCAGAGCAAAGTATAGAGAGTAGAGAGAAAGTATCGAAGTGAAGAGAGGAGAAGAAGAAGTAAATGCATCGTAAACTAACCTAGCTTATATCTAATTTACAAAGCCCAACATGAAAATAGGCTGAAACACGTATTAAACACAAAACCTCTCGATCGAGTAAAATGAAACCACTCGATCGAGGACAAATCTTGAAATTCCCCTCGATCGAGTACTCCTTATATTAGCCCTTTCGATCGAGCAACAGAACAGCTCGATCGAGTGATTCTTTGATGGATAAAGCATTCGATCAACCAAATCGTGTAGCAAAACTGGTCGATCAAGCTATATTAGCATATATGGACTCCTTGACACCTTCTAAGGCCACCTCACGCGTCTCTAAGTGATGGATTCCAAGCTCCGATTCCTTATTCTCCAAAATGCACGCGAATGGGACAAGTTTAGGCTCGATTTTGCTACTTTCTGGTCCGTACCTACAATTTACACACGACAAACCAAAGTAGACTATTCGGGGGCATTTGTAGTTTGATGCCACGTAAATAACACAGAAATGCGTGTAAAAATGAGGTAAATACCTTATATAAAATACACGCATCAAATATCCCCAAACCAAACCTTTGCTTGTCCCCAAGCAAACCATGAATGCAACTAAAGACAACTAACAGAACGAGACCAACTCATCAGCTACAAATCACCCACCCAAACCAGTTTAATGCAACAACTAACCAAGTAGCAATAGGTAAGTGCAAACGAGTTAAATCAATGTTTCAGACTACTGAACCATCAACCTTGAAAGACTCACAAATATTGGACTCTCACGGGTCGCTCATCACACAATTTAGGCACAGGGTGAGTATATAAGTAGGAGATATAAAGAAGTAAAGACACTCACCTAACTCGACCTATAAGAACATACATGCAGTCTAACATGAATAAAATCTCTATAACCGTACATATGCATTCCCACCAACTGATGACCAAGACACATGCCGAGGATTTACATTTGGGTAAGTGAGGTAATGGGTAAGAAGGGGCTATAATGAATTTGGAAATGTGGAGTTAGCAGCCAAGCTAGCAGCAACAGGTCCAAATTAGAACACATCCCAATTCATACTCATATATCAAAACAAAACGGTGCTAAATTACAGCACATAACTCACTAACCACCAATAAATTGTTAACTCCCCATAAGATACAAATAAAACATGGGAGCGTAAATCACAACATAGTAAGCTTTCGGCTCATGATTTTTCATAATTTTTTCTTTTTATTTCCTTTTTTTTCAACACTTTTTTTTCATTTTTCACAGCTTCTTTTTCTTTCATCATTTTTCTCTTCATTCCCTTCAACATTTCCACCTACTTCTCAAATCAGATATGTAACCAAATTGCAATGAAACATTCCAAACCGCTACTATTACTAGCTCGGCTAGGGTAGGCAAAATTATAGATTGTAGCTATATAGGACAAAGTGGCCAATTTGGCTATGTGGATCTCATGGGTAGAATGAGATAAAGGGAACTGCCTCTCCTAACATGTGTCACCAACGACAGACCAAATGCATACAGGTATCAAGTAGACTGAATTTATGTTTATGGAAATTGATGTTACATGCCTTATAGAGACTATTACTCACATCCTATATGAAACTGGTCATGAATGTCACCAGTTTATTAAGCTCTAACCTTAGAATGTAAATGTAGCTTGCCAATATATGAGTAAGTCTATTCGTTCAGATAAGAGAGAAACAAAAACTCGTAGATTATGCACATTAGCATGCCAACAGAATGTCAAGAATATGCAGGGTAAGGGTAAAAGGACTCAAAGTAGCGTCAAAGTTCAATCGTTCCGACTCGACCTAAATGCAATAATAAACGTGAATTTTCTGAATTTTGTATTTATGTATTTTTTGAATTAAAACAACGATGCATGCGAAAATAAATAAACGTGCAAACGGAAATGCAAAAAAACATGCAGACATAGATATGGATGCATACCTCCCCAAACCAAACCGTACAATGTCCTCATTGCACCAAAAATAGGGAAAGAAATGCAAACTAAAGAGAAAAGGATAATGGGAGTCGGAAAACTTACAAGACAACGTAAAGGAAGGACCTCCCCAAACCGACTATGAACATGGGAGGTCACAGATAACTGCGTAGCATCACAGCAGGTGAAAAGTAGCAGCAAAGTCACGCAAGGATTGGTCGAGTAGTTCAGAGTGGTTCGATCGAGTAAGAATGGTGCCAAAAGTGCTCGATCGAGGAGATGGGATACTCGATCGAGAAAAGTGGTTTTGCAGCGTTTCGATCGAGAGCAGTAGATGTTCGATCGAGTTTATATTCCAGCCAAAGAGTTCGATCGAGTAGAAAAACCACTCGATCGAACCAAACCACCTGCAAAACGTATAAAACGAGTATAGGACTAACAAGATACATGCGAGTTTAGCGTTTAAAGTTTAACACACAGCATAAAAAGAAATAACAAGTTCAAACAAAAGTACAATAAAACAGTCCGGGTTGCCTCCCGGAAAGTGCACGTTTAAAAGGTCCCGCACGACCTTTCTGGCATCAATTAGCTGGCTCATCAGGATTGTCGAAGTATAGGACCTCAACGCGGTTGTCTGCATCATTTGCGTCATGGTAATGCTTCAGATATTTCCCATTTACCTTGAACCTATTTCCCTTGGAATTTTCTAACTCCACGGACCCGAATTTAGTGACAACTGTCACTGTATAAGAGCCACTCCACCTGGACTTCAGCTTGCCCGGAAATAAGCGCAGTCGGGCAATAAACAGTAACACCTTCTGCCCGACATGAAACTCTCGAGGTATGATCCGCTTGTCGTGCCATCTCTTCGTCTTTTCTTTGTAGATGCGTGAGCTATCATAGGCATTTAGCCTAAACTCCTCCAATTCATCTAGCTGCAATAAACAGTTCTGACCACACAACTTAAGATTCAAGTTAAGTTCACGAATTGCCCACGAAGCTTTACATTCTAACTCAACAGGTAAATGACAGGACTTCCCATAAACCAGCCGATATGGTAATGCACCAATCGGCGTTTTAAAGGCAGTCCGATAATCCCATAATGTGTCTTCCAGTTTAAAACTCTAGTCCTTCCGTGATTTAGAAACTACCTTAGCTAAAATCTCTTTAATCTCTCGATTAGAGACCTCAACTTGCCCACTAGTTTGGGGATGATACCCCAAACCACACCGGTGTTGAACACCAACCTTAGACAAGATAGAAGTTAGTTTCTTTTCTTTAAAATGCATTCCCCCATCACTAATGACGACCCTAGGGACACCAAATTGGGGAAAGATAATTTTTTTAAACATTTTAATCACGGTCTTGGCATCACAATTAGGTGAAGCAATCGCCTCCACCCACTTAGTGGTGTACTTCATTTGAGCCTCATCTAGAGTTCGGCTCGCATAGTAGATTGCATTTAAAGCTTTGTCTTTCCTCTGGCCTAGCACCGCTCCTAGTGCATAGTCACTAGCGTCGCACATAATCTCAAACGGTAAATCCCAGTCGGGAGGCTGTATAATCGGTGCCGAAATCAAGGCCTGCTTTAACCTGTTAAAAGCAGAAAGACATTCATCAGTAAATACAAAGGGGGCATCCTTAAGCAACAGCTGTGTAAGTGATTTAGCAATTTTTGAAAAATCCTTGATAAACCGGCGATAAAAGCCAGCATGACCAAGGAAACTCCTCACTCCTTAGACATTAACAGGAGGGGGTAATTTGATACCATCGTCAGAAACTAATTGCCCTAAGACAACTCCCTCGTTGACCATGAAGTGGCACTTCTCACAATTAAGCACAAGGTTAACCTCAATGCAGCGCTGTAACACTTTATCAAGGTTAGACAGACAGTTAGTAAAATCACTTCCATAGACACTAAAGTCGTCCATAAAGACTTCCATAATAGACTCAATATACTCAGAAAATATCCCCATCATGCACCTTTGAAAGGTGGCAGGGGCATTACACAAACCACAGAGCATCCTGCGATAAGCAAAAACACCCCTAGGACAAGTAAAAGTAGTCTTCTCCTGATCATCTAGATGAATAGGGATCTGAAAGAACCCTGAGTATCCATCTAGATAACAGAAAAACTTATGAGAAGCTGATGTGACTCATATTTGCGCACATTTAGTCCCCTAATTGAGCCTATTTTGCATACTAATATAACATTCCATAGCCATTTTATCCGTCAAATGCTTTCTATTTTGCTTTCCTATCGCTCTGTGCTTGTTTTGTAGGAAAGGAGACAATTAGGCGGAAATTCCCATCTCTTGAGCTTATTTGGAAGGACGTTGACGATCTTGGATGAACGAGTGTGGAAGAAGAGGCAAGAACTAAAGACCAATATTGCATGAATAAGAAGTATGCGAGAGGAATCATTTTGAACAGCAATCTGAGCGTCCAAAGGTTCAAGCCGTTCGTCCTATGCCCCAACAATCCGAGCGTCCCGACCTTCAGCCGCTCTTCCTACCTGCCCAGAATCCGAGCGGATTACCCTTGTGTACGAGCGTCCCTCGGCGTCTTCAGCAAGGATGCTCATCTCTCTAAAATACTTGCATTTCCCTACTTAGACTTAGAATTGTTAATTACTAATTTAGCCTTAGTTAACCTAATGAGGCACTACTATAAATACCCCATTTTGATGATAATCAAAGGGGGGCTTCCACATTAAAAAATCCTCTTAGAATAGATTACGAGTAGATTAGATTAGATTACTCTTAATCTTTCCACAAATTTCACATTTATCTCACCCTTAATTATTGTTCAAGTTCTTTACTTTTGAGTAATTGAAGATTATTGGGTTATTATTGGAGAATTGACAACCCTTCATCAATCAATCAAGTTCTCTTCTTTAATTCTTTGCTTTATTATTTGGAATCATCTTCATAGGTATAATTCTCTTTACCCTTATTTAATTATTGTTAATCACTTTCATTTATTCATCATGTTTTCTTTTGTTAATATGATTGACAACCTTATTAGCATGTTGAACATGATAATGAGTGAGTAGTTACTTAACTAGGATTAGTGGGTAATTAGGGGAAACAAACATGGGGAATGATTCATGCTTAATCTAATATGTTCACATAATTAAATTGCTTGTTTGTTGTATTGTTAACCTATGCACATGTTATATTTGATGAAATGCTAAGCCTATGAATCCTTGCATTTTTACCTCTCTCTTATCTATTCAACTTGACTTGTAAGACGTAAATCAACTCGAGACTTCTTAGACCATGCATAGAAGTGATTAGGAGGAAAGTAAATCGACTTGTATGTGTTGTACAATCTAATCGATTCGGCTCCGGGACCCAACTCTTCCTAAGAACCGTAAGATATAAACCAACTCGGTTCCTTTACAACATTAATTGCTTTCAACTTGGTAAACATGTTTGCATGATCAAATCCCATGAATCACCTATGACCCCATGATATCCTAGTCCCCTTTAATACTTGTTTACACCTTTATTGTTTGTTTTACTTTATTGCTTTCATTAGTTTAAAACATAACTACAAACCCAACAAATTGTGACACTAGCATAAATTAAGATAGAAAGACTTAGAACCCAAATCACACCATCCCATGGATCGACCTCGACTTACCACTAACTAGTTGTTTGTTGAGTATTATAAATGTGTTTTGATTGGGTGTACAACGACACGCTCACGTCAAAAATGGCGCCGTTGCCGGGGATGGTGCTATGTGATTAAGTTCTTACTTGTTTGTCTATTTTAATTGTGCTTTCACCTTGAGGAACTTATTCCTCAAGGATTGTTCTTACCGTTTTTGTGTAGTTTCCATGCTTGTAGTTATTTCCTTGTCTTAGCTATGATGGCTCAAGACTTGACGTATGGAGTATGTGGTGGATCTTTTGAATATGACTATGGGTATGGGGAGTTTGAGAAGCAAGTCAATATAAACCTACCTTATTATTCATACAATGGAAATCCTAACTACTACCCAAATTTTCCACCAAAATCACCACATCCAATATCCACAACAACCACCCACCCAATACCCATTTCATAATGAATTCCAATTGCCACAATACAACCACTTTCACACCTACCCACAACAAGAAGATGAACCCATTCGAAATGTGATTCTCCAAATAATGGGAGATCAACAAAACTTCTTCAAACAAATGCTAGAGGAGAACCAAAAGAGGGACAATGTTCTTCAAGGCATTGTTACCCAAAGTGAGGAGTTGGAGATTCAAATTGCCAAATTAAAGACCACCCAAGAAACCACTCCCCACCAATCCTTAAACATTGATCATGAATGTGAATTTGAAGTAGTAACCTTTAAAATGGAAGATGACAAGTGGGAAGAGCCAATTTCCTTGAGCTCTTGTGAGTATGAAAGTGTGATATTTGATGAGGAAGATATAGGGTTGAGTAAGTCAAGTACTCTTAGCCTTTGTGAGTATGAGGGTGTGTCTTTTGATGTGAACTTTGAGATGTTGGAGAAAGAGTTGAATGAAGCGCCAATCTATGATTCTTATGAAGATAACTATGATGATAAAATCGTGCTTTGTAAGAACTCATGGGGTAAGGAAACGGAAGTGTATGAGGTTGTTCTCCTTGAGGAGCCTATCCTTGAGAAATTTGAGATATCTTATCATGAAGAAGAATGTTCCTTCCTTATCGCCCATGAAGACTACTTTACACCCACTATGGAACCTATGATTGTTGACGACGATATGGTGGATCTCCTCCAAAAGGTCAAGACATCATACAAAGGATACTTGGTGGAAAAGCTCAGAAAGAAACTTGCACATGAAGTTACTTGTGGAAATTTGGCACCCACAACATCAATTCCTAAGGTATCCGGTCATCAATGTTATGAGAATTCTCCTTCTACTCTTGAAGGATTGATAAATTCAAATGCTATCATCATCACCAAAGTTGAAGAAAAAGGTAGTGAGTGGAAGTCTTCGGACAACCATGAACCATACTTCCTACCTTACGCTAACAAGAATCATGGGCTAATCGGTTTGAAGCATCGCAAATATTCAAGTGCCAAGAAAAGGGAGAAGACAAGAATGAATAACAAACTCCCTTGGCCAAGCTTCGTCATGAAGTTAAGCAAACCATATTCATGCTTATTTGGAGCTTGTTCACAAGCTTTCGATCTCCTTCTAAGAGCCTTGAGCTCTATGGATAAATTTTTTTACAATGAGAACTAGTTTGGTGTAGTCCTATCTCAAACCACCATTTGTAAGATATTTCTTGAACCTTTGCCTTGTATAATATTGAACATTTTAGCACTTTTATTTATAATTTCTTGCATGAGAGTAGTGAGAGAGAGTTTTCTTACATTTTTATTGAGCAAAATTTCAGGAAAAGATAAGGAGGAATAACAAAGGGGTGCATGGGTACGATCTTGCAAATAAAAGAAAGAAAAGTTTGAAAAGCAGCGAGGGACGCTCCTCCCGAAGGCAGGATGATACGTGCATTTTGTATAGTCCTTTTTGGCCTTTTTATGCACGTATTTCTATGCTATTATTGTAGTTTTATGCTACGTAATGCCCCGAATATGCTACTTTGGTTTGTTTTGTTCTATTTGCAGAAATGGACCAGAAAGTAGTTAAATCAAGCCTTTTTATCGTCCGTTTTGCATGCATTTGGGGGAAGAGTGAATTTGGAGCGGAAATGTTGCTGTTATGGGATGCGTGAAGCCGTTCCGGGAGCTAAATAATCATGTCAAAGCTGAAAACTAACGAACAAGTAGCTGTTGGAGTCATATTTCACTCGATCGAGTACTTTACTAGTCGATCGAGTGGTTTTGGATCAAATAATAAGTCGATCGAACACTTTCCTTAGTCAATCGAACAGTGTCTATTTAGTGTTTACTCGATCGAGTAAATTTTCTACTCGATCGAAAGGCTTTGACTTTAATTCTGCTCGATCGAGTGGTTCTAAATCACTCGATCGAGTGGTTTCTTTAATGGCCTCGGGCTTTTTGTTTTATTTCGTCATTAGGTTTAATAAAATCGTCTTTCCTATAAATAGGAAGACGAGAGAACAATTTAGGGGGTTCCGATCATCATTATACACTACTTTTCTTCTGTTACTTTTCTACTGTTCTCATTTCCCGGATCTTTTCCATTGTAACTTTCTTTCTTTCCCTTTTCTCTTTTATTTAATTAATGCTTATTGTTCTTCTACCCTTTATTCTTGTTCTTTATTTATTTATGTCTAGCTAATTACCCTGCTAGGATTAGGTGATTCGATGGACTGTTGTTAATTGCTAATTAGGTTTATAGATTTGTCATTGTTGTTTAAGTCTATGTTGCTAATCGCTGCTATAATTGTATCCTGCTAGTTCAGTCGACACAATTAGCCTTTTAATTTTGATAAACCTTGACCTGGACCGGAAGGTTGGAAAGGGTGAGACCTGCACTGAACAATAGAATACTTTAGTGAGGGCGGAAGCTAAGCTAGTGGTATTTTAGGGCGAATTGAGACCGGAAGGAGATATTCGTTGCCTCTTAGACTGATACATCGACTGATCTGGGACCTTAGCTGCAATCGACTGACGTTCATTGAGGACCCAAAATCCTAGTTCCCTCTTTCTTCTGTTAATTTCTCTTATTCAGTTTTTTCTTGCCTTAATCTTATTAGTTTAGTTCAAATATTTAAAACCCCCATCTTGTGACGTAGACAGACCGAATAGACAAGTAGATAGTGACCGCCTCCATGTGGAGATCGACCCTACTTACCGCTAACTTTTGTTAGTAGTATCTAGGTATTTATTTTTAGTACTGAAACGACGGTATCAAATTTTGGCGCCGTTGCCGGGGAGGCAACTACTTTATTTATTTGTTTAATTCTGTCTGTTTTTAGCCTCAAGGGATTTTTCCCTTGAGGTCGTTCTAATCTTTTGATTTAGTACTGTTTTGATAGGCCCTATAGGTCCTACCTAGACAGTTCTAGGTAAAAGATTGTCAAAGGGAAGGCTTGAGTACCTTTGACCCGTCACCCATGTTCCATTATATGGCGCAGCAGGTGATTTACTGCGGGAGATGTGGTGCTGCTGAGCACAATGCAGCTTTTTGCTTAGAGCATCCGCAACAATGGGGCTCCCCATATTTTATCTTTCTTTTTCTTATTCGTCCACCTAATTTTCCACTAACTTTTTCATTTACCCTCCCCATTTCATAACTACATCTTTGCAACAATGGGGTTCCCCATTTCAACTCCACTTTACCACTTTACTTTTTCACATTTGCCAACGCGTGTTTTACGCGGTAAATATCGTTAAGTACGTATTTGCAAAAATTATAAAAGTTCGATATTTTTAATGTACTCGTAAAGACGAATCAAACAAGATCTCACTGAATATATTTGGCCCACTTTTTAATAGAACTTCACCCACTTTTTCATATGGGAACCTCCCCTACAAATGGTGGAGCCTCTAATTAAGGAGAAATGTGTGCAATAATGAGGCTCCCCATTTGTGGAGAGAGAGTACATATGGGAAGGCACCTCCCCACCTTTGCGGATGCTCTTAGCTAAAAATGACGAGGTCTATGCATTCAAGCAGCGTAGACGAGCTAGTCAACCCTCTGTAGTTGTGCCGCCACATTCACCCTATCAACGAGGCTACCAACAGCCTCCATTTATCTGGCCACCGGAACAACAAGCCCCTCCTCTTGATAAGCAGAAAGAAGAGATTGCTGAGCTGACGTCTTTATTGTAGGCACTTGCACTCAAAAGGGAAGAATATGATAGACAAGGTTGTGCGCAAATTGATGAGCTCGAGTCTGAAATAGCTCAGCTAGCTGCTGAGTCGAAAATTAGGCAACTAAAGGAAGCATGCGTTACCTACGCAGAGAGCGGTTTTTCCCATGAAGAACCCGTGCTACCTAATGCTGATGACTGGGATGACTCGGATTGCGAAGTTCTATCAGTTAGTGACGCTTCAGACGAAGATTCATGCACTGATCAGCACTTTTCACTCGATCGAATGGATTTTAGTGGTCGATCGAATGAAATTCTTGAAGAAACGGTCGATCGATTAGTTTGCATCACTCAATCGAACAGCTGTTTAAAGGGAGTACTCGATCGAGCTGTTCCAAGTGATCGATCGAATGATTATCAAGAGGAAAGTTGCCGATCGAGTAATAATTCTACTCGATTGAGTAGTTTTGCCAGCGAGAGCAATGATTTGTTACTTGGGTTCGTTTTAGACGACAATTTTAATGACGACGACGGTTATGGTGAGTCTCCCCTTTTTAAAGCCGAGCTAGATGCGCTTGAGGCTGCGATTTATGGGACGGTTTCCACAGAGGAGGCAGCTGAGTCAGTGATTGCTCCTAACACGGATGAGGTAATATATTCTTTTGTCAATGATTCCGATATTGAGAGCAACCAACGCGAGGTAGTAGACGATAATTCTATTATTGTTTGTTTAAATAGTACATTCCCTCATTCGACTCATGCTTTGTATTTTAATACTATACTCCCTCCTAGCTGGACGAGTAAATTAATATTTTTTCACCGTACTTATCGTCACAAACTTGTTAATCTGAAATGGAGCCCTAAATCATTATTAATTGCTCCTGAGCTCGTTTATTTTATTGACAAATTTAGGAGCTCTCATAGGAAATTTGTTAGGCTTAAACAGTTGTACATTTTTATTTCCTATATATTTATTCCACTGTGGCGCTACTTACATTTTTGTGTAGCACATGCGCAGTTGTTTTATCGGTTGCTGCGCGCTTTGAGCTGTTTTGACCAGGCTAATAGAGGCTCGAAGAAAAGAAGGTCGAGCTGGGACCTGTCTGAAACTAGCGCTACCCGGGAGGCAACCCGGAGATTTTATTTTTAATTGTTTTTCGAATATTTCATTTCTTTTCAGTTGTGTGTAATATTTGGTTTTCATACCATAGACTATATTAGTTATGCTTGTTTTATTAGTTTTGCGGGCTGTTTTTGTTGCGTCTTTGCAGGAATATACTAAGGATCACTCGATCGAGTACTTTTTGTACTCGATCGAGAGCTTTTGCTGCTAAGTTTACTCGATCGAGCATTTATTCTACTCAATTGAGTGCCTGCAAAGAGAGAAGTCCTCGATCGACCACTATTCCTCTCGATCGAGCTGTTTTTGAGTCCCATTCCACTCGATCGATCATTATTCCCATTCGATCGAGTGGTTTTGACTTGGATTCGCTTCCTGTGATGCCGATGGAGCTATTTAGCGACCTCCCATGTTGCCGGCTGGTTTGGGGAGGTCCCTTATTCGCGCAATCTTGTGAGCTTTCCGTATTTACTCTCTTTTTCTTTTAAGTTTGCATTTCCTTTCCATGTTTAGGTACAATGAGGGCATTGTACGGTTTGGTTTGGGGGGGTTATGCATCCATATCTGTGTCTGCATCTCGTCTTTATTTGCATTTCTGTTATCACATTTAATTTCTGTATGCATTGTTGTTTATTTTTATAAAATTCAAAAATTCCAAAAAAAATTGAAAAATGTAAAAAATTCAAAAAAAGTCACGTTTATTTTAGCATATAGGTTGAGTCGGAACGGTAGATTTCGATAATGATATTGCACTGCAATTGTCTTTTTGCGTAAGCCTTGCATAGACTATTATTCTTTTTAGCATTGTCTTTTTGCATATCTACGAGTTAATGTTAAAATTTAGCTGAGCGAATAGACTTGACTTAAAAATTTTGGCAACCTACCTATAAATTCTGAGGTTTTAGAGCTTAATAAACTGGTGTCATTTATGACCAGTTTCATGTAGGATTGTGAGTAGTTACTCCTTGCATAGCATGTTCATCAATTTGCACGTATATGAAATTCAATTGCTTGTTGCCTGCATACATTCGGGTTAGTGGTTGGTGTCACATGCAGAGAGGTGCTTACAATTTCCCTTTCTTTCATTTTTACCCATAAACTCCACATTAGCCAAATTTGCCTGTTGACCCTTAACTACATTCCAAATTTAGCCTGCCTTGTCAAGCTAGTTTAGATTGTTTTGCGGTATATAATTTATTGTGCCCAGTTTGGCTTGTATCAATTGATTTGTAGTTGGTATTTTTTTGAAGAAAAGGAGAAAAAAAACGTGAAAAAGAAAAAGAAAAAGAAAAGAAAAAAAGAAAGGGAACCGTGGAAAATAAAAAAAGAAAAAGAACGGAAAAAAATGATGAAAAAGATGTTGTTTGATGAGACGGTTTCACTCCTATACTTTATTTACATTTATTAAGGAGTAGTTTCAGTTCGGTTTGGTGAGTTTTGTGCCAAATGAAGGGCACATGTGCTTAATTCTTTAATTGAGTTAGAAATGGTTGTTGTTATATGGTTTTGTTTAGGTACTAGCTTGATCGCCTATACCTCCACATTCCCATAAATGTTTTGCCTTTTCTTACCCATTGCCTCACTTTACCATATTTTTGTAAGCCCTCGGCTGTGACAGGACCTTGTTTGGTTGGAATGTATGTATGGTAGCTAGAATTGTCTATCATATTAGTTGCATGCATGTTTATGTGTGTCGTAGTTTAGGTGAGCGACTATTTTTCTTTCTTTCTTACATATATATGTTCACCCTTTGCTTCATGAGAGAAGAGTGATCCGTGAGAGTCCATTATTAAAAGGTCTTGTAAGGTCGACGGTTCAGCTATTTTATAAACATCCTATAACTCGTTTTCATTTGACTGTTTTGCTATAAGTGTTAGTTTGCTTGCATTAAATTGGTTTAAGTGGGCATTTGTAGCTAGCTCTGAGTTATCTTTTCCGTTCGATTAGTTTGCATTTTGTTTACTCGAGGACGAGTAAAGGTTTGGTTTGGGGAGATTTGATACGTGCATTTTATATAGTCCTTTTTGGCCTTTTTATGCACGTATTTCTACGCTATTATTGTAGTTTCATGCTACGAAATGCCCCGAATATGCTACTTTGGTTTGTTTTGTTCTATTTGCAGGAATGGACCAGAAAGTACTGAAATCAAGCCTTTTTATCGTCCGTTTTGCATGCATTTGGAGGAAAACTGAATTTGGAGCGGAAATGTTGCTGTTATGGGATGTGTGAAGCCGTTCCGGGAGCTAAATAATCAAGTCAAAGCTGAAAACTAACGAACAATTAGCTGCTGGAGTCATATTTCACTCGATCGAGTACTTTACTAGTCGATCGAGTGGTTTTGGATCAAATAATAAGTCGATCGAACACTTTCCTTAGTCGATCGAACAGTGTCTATTTAGTGTTTACTCGATCGAGTAAATTTTCTACTCGATCGAAAGGCTTTGAGTTTAATTCTGCTCGATCCAGTGGTTCTAAATCACTCGATCGAGTGGTTTCTTTAATGGGCTGGGGCTTTTTGTTTTATTTCGTCATTAGGTTTAATAAAATCGTCTTTCCTATAAATAGAAAGACGAGAGAACAGTTTAGGGGGTTTCGATCATCATTATACACTACTTTTCTTCTGTTACTTTTCTACTGTTCTCATTTCCCGGATCTTTTCCACTGTAACTTTCTTTCTTTCCCTTTTCTCTTTTATTTAATTAATGCTTATTGTTCTTCTACCCTTTATTCTTGTTCTTTATTTATTTATTTATGTCTAGCTAATTACCCTGCTAGGATTAGGTGATTCGATGGACTGTTGTTAATTGCTAATTAGGTTTATAGATTTGTCGTTGTTGTTGAAGTCTATGATGCTAATCGCTGCTATAATTGTATCCTGCTAGTTGAGTCGACACAATTAGCCTTTTAATTTTGGTAAACCTTGACCTGGACCGGAAGGTTGGAAAGGGTGAGACCTGCACTGAACAATAGAATACTTTAGTGAAGGCGGAAGCTAAGCTAGTGGTATTTTAGGGCGAATTGGGACCGAAAGGAGATATTCGTTGCCCCTTAGACCGACACATCGACTGATCTGTGAGCTTAGCTGCAATCGAGTGACGTTCATTGATGACCCGAAATCCTAGTTCCGTTATTCTTCTGTTAATTTCTCTTATTCAGTTTTCTCTTGCCTTAATCTTATTAGTTTAGTTCAAATATTTAAAACCTCCATCTTGTGACGTAGACAGACCGAATAGACAAGTAGATAGTGACCGCCTCCCTATGGAGATCGACCCTACTTACCGCTGACTTCTGTTAGTAGTATCTAGGTATTTATTTTTGGTACTGAAACGACGGTATCACAGGACGCTCGTCCTCAGGGTATTGTTTGGCGCTGACATGAAATCCCAGCGGAATATGGAGCAAGACGCTCGTCCAGAAAAAGACGTCCGTATTATCAGTTGAACGCTTGTCCTGTAGGACACCTGAAGAAATATTTCGCACTTGGCTAGAATCCGAGCGGATTCTGAGGACGCTCGTCTCAGTTCAGCCGCTCGTCCCAAGCTCTGTACGCTCGTCTTTTGTCCATCCCAGCTGAAGCAGGATCCCTGGAATGAAATCCGAGCGGATTTTTGCTAAGATGCTCGGACCAAATGCAACAAGACGCTCGTCCCGACCATAAAGACGCTCCGATTCCTGCACTTACCTCGACTCATCCGCCCGAGCCCGACCCTCAGCCGCTCGTCCCACCCACTTTTTTTATAAAAATTCCCCACCATCCCTCATTTCCTCATCTTATCTAAACCTAATCTACTCATCTTCATCTCCAAACACTCCCTTCACAACAAAAACCAACCAAAACCTAACTTTTCCAAATAAAAAATGATGAATCTCAAGGGAAAAGACAAGAAGCTCGTTGAAGCCGCTACCAAGAAACGCAAGGGCTCATCTTATTCATCCCCTCAAGAAATGATGGTACCAAGAAACTTCCATCCCGTGATAAGAGGAAGGGTGGAGCAACTTGAGTACTTTCCGGAGGTACTCTTCACATCCGATGACCACCGCGCTAAGTTCGTCAAGTGGCTAGGTAAGCATTATGAACCGACTCAGTTTATTGACACTAGGGTGTTAGAAATCCTAGGTATAAGGTACCAAACCGAAATATTATTTGATGGTTTGGGGATTGGGAAATTATTCCATGCCCATGAAGAGACGTACCTTAGCCTTACCTTGGAATTTTTGAGTAGCCTCCGCATTGTTTCGAACACACGAAACAATGTTGGTATGGAGTTCCAGTTGTGCAACCTTGACCATAGCCTATCACTTGACCAATTTGCTCAAATTTTTGGTCTTGTTGTACCAACAAGCAACATCAACAAACCCTCCGACTTTGATGTGGACCTAGTTTGGAAGGCTATTTCCGGGAGGGATTTCATTCACCAAAAACAATGCTACACCTTTGCTATTCAACACCCGGTGATTTCGATCACCGAACGTTTCGTAGCTGGCACCATTAATGAGAGATATGAGCAAGATAGGTGCACTCTCCTCGACTTGACATTCCTTGTGTCCTATCTAAATGTTCGGGGGACAAGGAGGTACAACTTCAATACCCCCCTTGATATGCTTACGAGATTCTATGGTTTCTATAAAGGGAACTCCCAACTTAAGACCTTCGTGATGGGAGGTCTAATTACTATCTTGGCTAACTACCTTTGTCCCGGGTTCAACACCCATGGGACTTATACACCTCTTGAGGGTAGTAATTTGATTGATGAGGACGCCGTCTTAGACCACCAGCGGTGGTATGCCTACACTCAAAATGGGAGTGTAGAATGGTTCACAAAAGGGTGTTCCTCTATTATTCTTTCGGGGTGGAATATATCCGGTACCGACCCAAGGTTGAGCACGTATTCACCTAGGCCGAGCTATCTTCTCGACATCCAAATCCACCTCAACCCCCCTCAACGAGAAGAAGTACCCCGCCAACCTCCACAACCTCGCGGGATACCGGCAAGGCCCATTGCCCCGCCGTCCTATGTGCCTATCCCACCATACCCTACTCCTCATACGCCATTCGCACCACAAGTCCCCAATGCTCCGGATATGAATGACCTGATGAATCTTATGAAGAAGGTTGATCTTGTAGTACACGATGGGCGGGTCGATAACTACATGGCCCTTTATCCTCAGTACTACCAAATGGCACAACAAGGGTATATCGACCTTAATGGCCCTCGACCATCTTGGTCTCAACCACACCTTCTGTTCCCTAACCAAGGGAACCAAGCCGGGAACTTTGATGGTCAAGGTGGGGGATACTCTGGTCAAGGAGGAGGGTATGACCAAGGAGGAAGTTCTAGTAGGTATGGCTACCACCAAGATGATGACGACGAGTGAGAGATGCCTACCTCACCACCTCCATTTGTATGATACTCTTCTCTCCCTCTCTCTTTTGTATAGTGCATTGCATTTAGTTTAGCCTTCACTTGCATTTGTATTATATATCATATTGCATTTACATTAGTTAGTTCATATAGTATAATTTTCATTGTATTATATCTCACATGATTCATGTAAAATAATTGCATATAGATTAGAATTCATAGTCACTAATGACCAATCTTATTCTTTTCTACACTAGAAATAGTGTTTAAATCGGTTTGGGGAGGTTTGATCATAGGTGACTTAAACATTTAGCATGCATCATCTAGAATAGTATAGATTGCATTCATTTGTTATATATCATATAGAATCGCATTTAGTTAGAGCATGAATTTATTCATATCATATCATTGCATTTGTACTTTATTTAAAAAAATTTTTTTTTCCAAAAATCCAAAAAAACATGCACTTTCTTTTTCATTCCTACTTCTACATGTACATTGAGGACAATGTCCAAAATAAAGTGAGGGATGGAAATTTATATTCCAAAAACACATAAAAATAAAAAAAATTTGAATAATACAAAAACATGTCTTTTTGTTTCATAAACATAAAAACCATAAAAAATTGAAAAATTGAAAAAACCCAGAAACATGTTCATTTCCTTTGTAGTGTAGTCTTGTGTATATATTGTGTTTGTATATATTGTGTTTGTCCATCCTTTTTCACATTGATCGACTACGCCACATCCGAGACATGAGGATATAGAAGACCGCATGGTATGATCTTTCCAATCTCCTTTTTCCTCTTTATGTTAATGACTATGTGGCTTTATTTTGATTGATGCGGTATAAATAATGTGAAATTAGGACCGCATTTAGTTTATTTGGCATACTAGTTGGTAGAAGCATATGCATTAGGATGTATATATGTTAATTGCATCATGGCATGTAGTTGCATGTTAGAACAACTTTTTGAAACCATCTATTTGGGATGCTTGACAAGTGTATATAAGGCCCTTGTAGATAATTTTTCTTCTTAAGACTTTGCTTGTCAGAATACTTGTAAAACACCCTAGGATGTGTCATGCTAGTATCCTTTGACCCATGGATTAAGGCCTAGTCAAGAGTACCTTGTGGTGTGATAACTCCTTGGCTACCGTTTATTCCAAGGTGACCCTTGAAACCATGCAACCATCATCCACGTTCTACCACATTTTGTCATCAAAGGAAATGGGCACAAAAATTATTCAAATTTGAGTTCAAGAAATGAAATGAAAAGTGAAAAAGTTTTCAAATGTATCAAAAGAAAAGAGGAGCAAAAATAGACTCCTAATGCTTCAAATACAAGGCACCCTCGTTACTAATTGGGGTGACTTTGAAAATGTTCAAAATAAAATGCAAAAGTTGAAAGTTGTCAAGTATTGAAATGCCAAAAATCAAAAGAAATGGGAAAAAAATAAAATGTTCTCAAAATGTTAAATGCCACAAGAAATTGGGGGGAAAAACAACAACAAAGAAAACTCCCATATGAACTCAAATACTATTGATCCCTTTTCCATCATATCTGAAGAAAATGTAGATCTATATACATACTAACATACTCATATATGTTTAAATTAATTTGTCATAAAATTAAATGTGGATTTTATGCATGCAAACAATGATAAAATAGAGGAGAAATCATGTCCTTACATTGGTGGTTTCGGTTTTATGGACACAAAAGAAATCTCCTTTTCTTTTGTTCTTGTGCAATCCTTAAATGGAAGAACCAAGATCCAAGTATAGGATCTCTCCTTAGGATTAATACCCAAAGCTTACCCTATAGGTATGACCTAGGGGGTCAACTGATCACCACCGTCGCACGACAGTAATGTCAAACTCTAGTCAGCCAATCATTACCGATATATGTTGACCAGTTGACAGTAACAATATTACTTCCCAATTATATTCTTTATAATGAGATTTAAACATGTGATCATCATGATCAACAGTCGTGATCGCATTATTGTCGGAGGACACATATTCCAACAATCTCCCACTTGTCCTTGACAAGTGTGCGTCACCAATTCTCTTGTCCTATTACTATCTCCCACTCAATGCAAGGTGTCTTTCAGGTCGTACTTGCAAGTGATCATATCAAGAGTGGTTTCCTCGATCTGGAGAATAACTGATTGACCGGACTTATCTATCATAGATACTTTCCGAGCGTGGCCACGCATTTCCAGTTCATTACTCCTCGAGTGGCCCTGAGATATTGTTATAACCCTGACTAGGGATGGACAATTCCTATCGCACTCATTCCCGTCGACTAGCCACAGCCATCATAACCCAAAATATGCCCATTTGACCCCATTTACAAAGGTCGTTGTAACACAAATCAAAGTTAATCTGAAACTGTGCCATCTTAGGCGAATAGTCTTTAGTCAAAAGAATTGACTCATTCGAATACTATAGTAGCTCTCGCCACGACCAGGCTATATAAATTTGCCAGAACTCTATAAGCGGTCATTAGGCCCGACAAAATGTTCCTAACAGTCTGCCTATGTGATCGACTAGTCATCTCACATGACTCTATGGCACTTGAACTTACCATCAATCGCATCACACTCTAGTCACTTCGAGACGTCACCTCATACAAGTAACTATGGGCAAATACAATGTTAATCCATGTTCACTTTAACGGGGTTCAGTTGTCTCTACAACCCGTTTGGATATAACAATGTGCAAGGTGAGTTAATAATAACTCAAACGACAAATGTCGACATCACACTCGGGTAGTCAATATCATATTATAACCTTGTGATGTATATCATAAGTGTAAACA
The DNA here is from genome assembly GCF_048544455.1 of Silene latifolia. NCBI lineage: Eukaryota > Viridiplantae > Streptophyta > Magnoliopsida > Caryophyllales > Caryophyllaceae > Silene > Silene latifolia. Next base: position 115,658,186 of record NC_133538.1, read on the forward strand.
CTTATTGATTGCAATAGAAGTTTAACATCCCATGTGTCCATGTGTTCAAACTTCTTACACTTGCAATTTCCTTTACATTCATGTTCTCTCTCATAGCATGAATCTTACCAAGTACACATCAAGGTTCCCGACCTTGGTTTCGGTTCTTTAACTTGAAAGAACTTTCTTATCGACTATCACATAACGAACGAATTTGTGATGAATGAAATAACTTGTACTGATCAAGTATTCCATCCACACACAATGCACTAGGTATATGTTTTGTAGAATCTTGTAACAATTTGTCAAGATTATTAGCTTAGCACTTCTCACAAGTCCTAGTTTAACTAGGAAAGATTATCTTGAATAACCTCTTATTCAACCAAGCATCTTTCCAAAACTTCTCATTTCTCTTTCTAGGCTTGAAAGATTTGGGATTCTCATAAATCATTATATGTGCTCGGATTTTCTATAATATGTGCAACCTCTTGACACATAATAGAGCATTCCGTCAAACACTGAAATCGCTCATCGGATTCTACTTGAGAATTCATGACGTTTCTATTATGGCTCACCAATCAATCATCATGCTCTTATGCATATGATTCATAATTGGACATGTACATGATTATTCTAATGGCGGAAACATTAGTTACTAATAATTATGAGATCAACCGTTCATAGGTTCAATGAACGACCATGACTGCTAATGGCAATTCCATTTTCATCTACATGAATAACCTATGTGAATGTTGATACGATGTGTATCTCTTAATACTAATCCAACATCCCTTGATGTAATTGGATTCATCATAGTCCATTTTCATCCAGAATTGAAAACTCAAATGCTTCTTTATGAAAGAAGGTATTAGCTCGTCATTCTTTAATGAGTGATGAGTCGTAAATATTCAAAGGATGATAGCTCCCACTAAATTCCATGTCTTCACATGAGAATTTCCTAACTCCCACTCAATTCTACACATTTCGAAATTGACTTCTCAATCGAAATTTATTCAAGAATTGAAATATAAATTGCATTGCCAAGTTATTAGGATAAAACCATATATGTTTCTATAATATCCTTTCAAAATACCTATTTTGAAGTGGTCTCATCTTAACCTTACGGAAAGAGATTTTAAATCTCCAACACACTCATGTCATAATGATATGCAGTAATGTCATTATTCAAATATAAACAATATCTAGAATACGTCCTTCGCAAATACCCTTTTGGAAGGAGGTTTAACCATTTCATAGCGAGGTTAAGCAATGACATTTGCGTGGTTAAAACTTTGGTCGTTGAAGATATCGGTATATCAATCTTTGCAACTCGATCATAACTAGTATGTTACTATGATTCATTTAGGCTCTTAAGTAAATCTCAAGGTTGAAACTATTGGTCAAATATTTCATAAACTTAGTCAAAAACTTGTTAAGATTTTACATTAGTCATTTTTCTTCCAAAACTTTCTTTTGGTCTCCTCGTGTAGTTATCTTGAGAATAAACTCTTATGATTACTTCACTTGGTCCCTTTAGTCATATAGAATTAACTTGAGACCATAGATCTCATCTATTCGGCATACTTTGTAAATAAATATACCGTCATTTAAATCATTCTTTCTTGCATAGATCTTTATATACACAAGTACACAATTTAATCTTGCCTTGTGTGTTGTGTCCTCATTTTTCTCCCACTCGATCTTTAGAATAAATACACTATAGATTCAAAGATAGCATATGAGACACAAATAATGATGTTGAAGTATAAGGAGAACTATCTCATAGATAGACTAATAGTTATTGATTTCATATGTGTACTTGGTGATTGACATACCTTTAAGAGAGTTCATAGACTCAAAATTACTTTATAAATGATCATACACATGCCTTAAGCATGTGGACATATAATGAAACCCGTCATTATATTTGTCTATTAGATCACTTTAAGTGAAAGATCTTATGTTTCTAAGAGCAAGCATTTAAAGATGAATTTTAGAACATAAAAGGATAAATGATAAAACGGGTGACTTGGGTTGCAAACCAAGTCACCATCATCCAAAATACAAACCATTATCCAAAATACTTTTCCATGTCGAACACGGAAACTTAAAGTTCTAAAATCCAAAACATTACTTAAAATAAGACAATGAAAAGCAAAGCTCCATGAAAGCTATCCCTAGCTTCTTGATGGTTTCTTATGCTTAATTTTCCTTTCCCTTGTCTTTGCTTGGTGGAGGCCCTATTTACAATAAAAAGGGAGATACATTATCACAACTTTCCATCATAATACCATAGTTGAATTAGAAACATAAAAGAAGGTTAGTCATTTACCTACTGGAGTGATCTTTCCAGCTTTGATATCACCAAGGTATTTGGAACAATTTCTTTTCCAATGTCCCATGCCATTACAATAATGGCATTTATCAGGAGGACCCTTCTTGACTTTCGAGGTGCTAGCTTCATTAGGCTTAGCTTTGGTGAATGTGGGAGCTAGCTTCTTGCCCTTTCTCCCATTTTTCTTGAACTTCCCCTTACTCTTAGTGCTTATGTTAAGCACATCCTTGGGAGGGTTCACATTTAACCCCATGTCTCTCTCGGCTTGCACAAGTAACTTGTGCAACTCCTCAAGAGACACATCCTTGTCTTGCATGTTGAAATTCACCCGGAATTGCACATATGCCTTGACTTTGGACAAGGAGTGTAGAATCCTATCTACGATGAGTTCTTTGGGGATTTCAACCTTTTGAATTTTCAAGGTCTCGATAAGCTCCAATAGTTTGAGCACATGAGGGCTACCTTTTGGCCCTCTTTGAAGTCGAGATCAAAGAATGCCGCGGCCGCCTCATATTGGACGATCCGCGGAGTTTGTGAAAACATGGTCACAAGTTTAGAGTAAATCTCATTAGCATTGCCCATTTTAAAGGCTCTCCTTTGGAGGTCCGCCTCCATCGCAAATATCAAGACATTTTTCATTGCGGCGGACTCCTTTTGGTAAGCCTCATATGCTTCCCTAGTGGCCGCGGTGGACCTAGTGGAGGGTTCGGGTGGAGAGGCCTCGGTAAGGTAACGAAGCTTGTCGTCACCTTCGGCGGCTAATTTGAGTTGGGCATCCCAATCGGAGAAATTTGACCCATTCTTTTCAAGTTTACATCGATCCATAAAGGATCGGAGCCAAGATGAACTAGCGAGAGGTGTGGCATTAGGAGTTGGTGTTGATGTTGCCATTTGTTATGAAAAAGTAGTGGTCTACAAAACAAAATATAAGGAGTAAAACAAATGTCGTTTTAATAATAATACTCGTAAAAATGTATGATTTAAACAAGTTTTATGCATTTTCTAGTGACCTCTACCCAACTAGATAAATGATTCCAAGACCCAAATTCATATCGACTTAGGCACGGTATGGCCGATGAAACCTTTATCAATATAACTCGGTGGATTAACGTTTTAATCGATTCTACTTTTAGAACTCTTGGCCGATAAAATTACTCTAATAATTATCTATAGCCTGGAACACATGCAACTACGGTCGCGAATACTTCCGTTGAGCTCAATCCAAATTTCGAATAAATGTGTCCATGGTCCAAATCCACATCAACTTGGGCACGGTATGGCCGATGAAACCCTCATTAACATGAACTCGGTGGACTAACACTCATCACCCACTTCCCCTACGTAACAAGGTTTGTACCCCGGTAGGGCCGAGTGCACTCCCTCGCGAAATAGGTTTTCATGGTTTCTACTATTTGGTAAGGCTATGTCTCAATTGTTTGTTTTAGCGAGAGGTCATGTCAATTTATTATCTATCACGTTTTAAGTGAACTAAAGCGGTGAACTACGATAATTCTAATTGACACGGTCGATAAACTCGATAAAATAAGGATGCATGTTTTAGTTATGGCGATTTAGCGATGCATGTGACATAAAATAAAATGCAAGCATAAAGAAAAATAAATCCTAGTATGGCCTTTCCTAAAATAGAAAAACTATTTAACTATTACATATTCGGAAACCAACTCCATTGGTCCCTTGAACTTCGGTTGTGGCACGCATCTCGAGGTAACACCGTCTTTATGTATCGCCATTCTTGAAGAAATCCGTCTTTGGGAACTCCGGAATGAATAAAATTACATAATAAATTACATAATTTCCTATTATACATTTGTAACTAAAATAAAATAAATCTATTAAATTACAAAACGGTGATACGAGATCACAATAAAAATTACAACCGAATCGATATTCCCATACATTTCGGGAAATACCAATTAAAATCTATGGCCATACTAAGTAAAATTACATAATTCAAAATTACATAAATTAAAATTATGACAATCATAAAGGAAAAATGCAGCATTATAATATGTATGAACATGCTCAATTTTATGCTAAATCGCCTGTAATTAGCCAATATCGTATATTACTCGGTTTTTACGGATTTGCGTGATTTCAACATTTTTATAATCACAAAAATACATAAATTCATATTTATGTATAAGTTAATTACCCTAACTTCTTAGGACTCAAAATTTAGTTTTCACTAATAATTTGACCATAATTAACCCATATTTATAAAATTGTTCATAAATGGACCAAAAATTACAAAAATAAGCTATAAACTTCAAATAAATCACAAAATTTCAATTAAATTCAAAATTTGAAATTTAAACTTATGAACATTCTGGAAAAATACCATGACACTCTTAATGTTCAAAATCTTAGGTTAAAAATTTCGAAATTTTCCGGAAAAACAATGTTGCGGTTTATCGTTTTTTAATAAAATAATCATAAAAACATGGAAAAATTATGTTCATTAACTTTTCAATTTTAGATCTGAAAAAAGATAATAAAATTCAACATTAGACGTTTTTCCTAAGTCATAGATTATGTTTTATTAATTTTTCACTAATAATGTCACTATTTATGCTATTTTTCTTAAAAAATCCATAAATCATGCAAAAAGACTTCTTTATAGCTAATTATTTTACACACATCTTGTAAAATTGCATGTGACAACATATTAATTTTCTATGCCAGATTCGAAATTTAACTCATAGTAACCTATTTTTCACCTAAATCCGAATTTAATAATGAAAAAATCATTTTTCGAGCATAACAAGTCCAAAAATTATGAAAATTTACAGGTTATCTTAAAATAATATATGTGACAACATATCCAAAAATTAACTGAAAATTCGAATTATAGCTAATTTTAGACCAAAAATGACATTTTTACTCATAAAATCATATTTAAATGCCATTATTGTATAATATGAACAATAAAAATCCGCAAAATTAACCAAAATATCCTAAAACATTTTAGGACCAGAAATATTAACATGCATGGATTAATTTCGTGATATATCATAATAACACAAATTTTACAAGTTTTATTTGTTATTCTTATAACTCGGAAAAAGTTTTAACCGATTTGCATGCAAACAACCGTGGCTCTTGATACCGATTGAAGAAAATGTAGATCTATATACATACTAATATACTCATATATGTTTAAATTAATTTGTCATAAAATTAAATGTGGATTTTATGCATGCAAACAATGATAAAATAGAGGAGAAATCATGTCCTTACATTGGTGGTTTCGGTTTTATGGGCACAAAAGAAATCTCCTTTTCTTTTGTTCTTGTGCAATCCTTAAATGGAAGAACCAAGATCCAAGTATAGGATCTCTCCTTAGGATTAATACCCAAAGCTTACCCTTAATATAATTAATATTACATGAACTAGTATAATATTAATTAGAAGAAAATTGAACTAAAATATTTATAAACACTTAAATATTTCGGTTTATAGAGAGAAGAAGAGGAGGATTTTTATTCTCTCTAGAAATTGTATTTTGGATGAGTGTTGGAATGAATAATACTACACAACACTTTGTATATTATTAGGTAAAAATTGAGAAAACCATGATGATTTTCTCTCTTCAAAAACCGGTTGGAAGGGGCTTTTTGGGTGAGCCAATGCATGCAAGTGTTGTTCTTTACAATACACAATAGGCTTGCATGGCTAAGTAATAGGTAATCATTGTGTTGCCATTAACTTAATCAAACACAATTTTGCCTATTTCTTCCCCTAATTTTCGGCACACATGGATAACAAGTAATCCATTTTATTTTTGTCAATTGTCAATATGTCACATGTCACATGTCACATAAATTTGTTATGTATTTTTAACATATTAAAAATCAACGTATTATCAAAAATACGTCACATACAAAAATCGACTTAGTAATATCATAATTACTTGTACCAAAAATTTTACCAATTTATAAATCACAACAGATTGTATTTATAATAATTCATTCAAATTTAATTGTTACATTAAACAATTATTTCATCCGAGTAATGATACGATTCAATTACTCAGACCGTATCTCATATAATCACATTTTAATTTGATACGTAAATTTTACATCCAAAATCGTCCGTCAATTTTCAAATAATTTAATTAACTCGTAACGTTATACGATTAATTAAATAATCAATTAAGAGTGTTGCCCTATAGGTATGACCTAGGGGGTCAACTGATCACCACCGTCGCACGACAGTAATGTCAAACTCTAGTCAGCCAATCATTATCGATATATGTTGACCAGTTGACAGTAACAATATTACTTCCCAATTGTATTCTTTATAATGAGATTTAAACATGTGATCATCATGATCAACAGTCGTGATCGCATTATTGTCGGAGGACACATATTCCAACAATATCCACTTTTGTGCATGGTAGAGAGGGGACGACCCTTCTTCTTGTCTAGGCAAGGAGGGGAATTCCGCGATCCTCCAGTGTTTCTAACACCATAGGGAGTCTATTCTTGACAAAAGCATTTAACGATTGAGGACAAAGGTACCTTAGCTTGACACAACTTGGAGGTGATTTATTGGTATCCTTCTAGGCTTAGTAGTTTGAAGAAACCGTATCTATGATGGAATGTGTATCCTTAGATTGCTTCCCTTGTAGATAATTTCCGGCACTTAGATGAGGAAAGTGGCTATTCTTTTGTAGATGCATCCATTACTCGTTTTGTGTGCTTAATGCTTGGATGTATCGCCATTTTTGCAAGCCCCACCTTGCCTTGCAAGAAGGCATCCTACCTCACGGTTGTCTAAGGGTCCTTGTTTTTGTGACCTTTTTACTCGGGACGAGTAAAGGTTAGGTTTGAGGATTCTTGATGTGACTCATATTTGCGCACATTTAGTCCCCTAATTGAGCCTATTTTGCATACTAATATAATATTCCATAGCCATTTTATCCGTCAAATGCTTTCTATTTTGCTTTCTTATCGCCCTGTGCTTATTTTGTAGGAAATGAGATAATTAGGCAGAAATTCCCATCTCTTGAGCTTATTTGGAAGGACATTGACGATCTTGGATGAACGAGTGTGGAAGAAGAGGCAAGAACTAAAGACCAATATTGCATGAATAAGAAGTATGCGAGAGGAATTATTCTGAACAGCAATCCGAGCGTCCAAAGGTTCAAGCCGCTCATCCTATGCCCCAACAATCCGAGCGTCCCGACCTTCAGCCGCTCGTCCTACCTGCCTATAATCCGAGCGGATTACCCTTGTGTACGAGCGTCCCTCGGCGTCTTCAGCAAGGATGCTCATCTCTTCAAAATACTTGCATTTCCCTACTTAGACTTAGAATTGTTAATTACTAATTTAGCCTTAGTTAACCTAATGAGGCACTACTATAAATACCCCATTTTGATGATAATCAAAGGGAGGCTTCCACATTAGAAAATCCTCTTAGAATAGATTAGGAGTAGATTAGATTAGATTACTCTTTAATCATTCCACAAATTTCACTTTAATCACTCCTTAATTATTGTTCAAGTTCTTTACTTTTGGGTAATTGAAGATTATTGGGTTATTACTTGAGGATTGACAACCCTTCACCAATCAATCAAGTTCTGTTCTTTTATTCTTTGCTTTATTATTTGGAATCATCTTCATAGGTATAATTCTCTTTACCCTTGTTTAATTATTGTTAATCACTTTCATTTATTCATCATGTTTTGCTTTATTAATATGATTGACAAACTTATTAGCATGTTGAACATGATAATGAGTGAGTAGTTACTTAACTAGGATTAGTGGGTAATTAGGGGAAACAAACATGGGGAATGATTCATGATTAATCTAATATGTTCACATAATTAAATTGCTTGTTTGTTGTATTGTCAACCTATGCACATGTTATGTTTGATGAAATGCTAAGCCTATGAATCCTTGCATTTTTGCCCATCTCTTATCTATTCAACTTGACTTGTAAGACATAAACCAACTCGAGTCTTGTTAGACTATGCATAGAAGTGATTAGGAGGAAATTAAGTCGACTTGTAGGTGTTGTACAATCTAATCGATTCGGCTCCGGGACCCAACTCTTCCTAAGAACCGTAAGATATAAACCAACTCGGTTCCTTTACAACATTAATTGCTTGCAACTTGGTAAACGTGTTTGCATGATCAAATCCCATGAATCCCCTATGACCCCATGATATCCTAGTCCCCTTTAATACTTGTTTACACCTTTATTTGCTTTATTGTTTGTTTTACTTTATTGCTTTCATTAGTTTAAAACACAACTACAAACCCAACAAATTGTGACATTAGCATAAATTGAAATAGAAAGACTTAGAACCCAAAGCACACCGTCCCATGGATCGACCTCGACTTACCACTAACTAGTTTTTTGTTGAGTATTATAAAAGTATTTTGATTGGGTGTACAGTGACATGATCACGTCAGAAGCTAACCTTTGTACCATTTGATCAATGAAAGGAAGGGGAAAGTGATCTTTGTTTGTGGCGGCATTTAGCTGTCTATAGTCTATACACATCCACCATCCAGTTATTACTCTAGTAGGTATTAACTCATTTTTGTCATTCTTGACTACAGTAGTTCCTCCTTTCTTAGGAACTACTTGAACTGGACTCACCCACTTAGAATGACCAACAGAATAGATAATACCTGCATCAAGCAACTTCATTACCTCAGCCATCACAACATCCTGCATCTTCTGGTTCAGTCGGCGCTGACCCTGTCTACAAGGCTTGTGATCTTCCTCAAGCTCAATTCTGTGCATACAAATGTAGGGACTAATGCCCTTAATGTCATTCAATGAATACCCCATAGATTTCCTGTTTTTCTTATGCACAACTAACAAAGCAGTCAGCTGATCATCATTAACTTTAGCACTAAAAATGACTGGATATTGCTCTGTATCATCTAAGAAAGCATATTTAAGATGAGAAGGAAGAGGCTTACGCTCGGGTACCTTTACCTCTATGGCGCAAAGAGTAATAATCATTTGTTCCACTCTCTCTCCTTCGGCATCGGTGAGTTAACGCTCACTAAAGCAGCTCCAAGCAAATCCAACACAACATCATTGTAATCTGGGTTATCTGCACACTCATCCAAAAGAATCAAAGCTTCTAGCGGGTCCTTTATAAAAGAACCCGACCAGAAGTCATAAACAGACTCGTCAACAATATCAATCGAATAACAAGTATCCTCCATCATTGGGCGAGTAAGAGTACTGGGCAGACTGCAAGTAATCGCGTCATCCCCCACTGCAAGAGTCAAACGCCCTTGTTTGACATCAATAATAGCCCCAGCGGTACATAAGAATGGTCTTCCTAGTATAATTGGGGTCCGAGTATCCTCAGCTATATCTAGAACAATAAAGTCCACTGATATAAATAACATGCCCACTTTGACTGGCACGTCCTCTAAGATACCCAAGGGTCGTCTTATAGATCTATCAGCCATCTGTAATGTAATGTTAGTCATTTTAAGGTGACCCATATTAAGTTTCTTGCAGACAGACATGGGCATGACACTGACAGTGGCTCCTAAATCACAAAGAGCCTTGTCTATCACTTCATTGCCTATAGTACAGGTAATAGAGAAACTACCCGAGTCTTTTATTTTTGGTGGAGCGTTATTTAGAAGTAAATTACTAAACTCTTCCATAAAAGCAACAGTCTTAATCTCACTAAGCTCTCTCTTACGCGTCACAATATCTTTCATAAATTTGGCGTAAGTAGGTACCTGGGTAATAAGTTCGGTAAAAGGGACGGTTACCTGGAGATTCTTGACCACGTCCACAAACGTACCGTACTGTTGCTCGACCTTAGCATCCTTCAAACGTCCCGGATAGGGAACCCTGGTAGCAATGAGTGGGCCCGCGATCTTCTCTTTACCTTTATCAGCACGTGACACCCCCACAGCAGGGGAAGATGACATGGTAGCGGAATTAGATCTCGAATTAGAAGCTCCGCTGGTATTGGTGGTTGATCGAGCAGTTTTCTCACTCGATCGAACTGTTTTATCAGAAAAATCACTCGATCGAGGAATAGTCACCTCTCGATCAAGTTCTTCAATTTCAGCGTCTTTCGATCGAGTCCCAGAATCACTCGATCAAACAACATTTTCTGCCAAGTTACTCGATCGAGAGGAATTAACTCCTCGATCGAATCCTTCAAATGGGGCAGTTCTCGATCGAGCAGGTATTGTACTCGATCGAGTACTGGAGAGGCTAAATCACTCGATCGAGCTAAAATTTCACTCGATCGAGCTTCAGGATGGTATTCAGCAGGGATATCATCAATTAGCTCCTCCAAATCGTTATCCGGGGTATCATCAGTTGTCACAACTCCGTCTTCCGGCATTTTTGGTCCATCATAATTAAGACCGCTTCGAAGAGTAATGGCATTAATCGGTTCACATGGGGGTGATTGATTCACTTGATCTTGAGCGAGCGAAAGAAGCGCCACTTGATCTTGCATTTCTACTATAGCATTATCACTTTTGTCGGTCCTTTGGCCAAGCTGTAATGTCAAGTTCTGCTCTAGGGACTTCAATTCGGCGAGTTCTCCATTTGTAGAAGATGAATCAATCGGTTGAGGTATCGGTTCAGAAAGGCAAGAATTACTTGTTGATGTCAAGTCTTCATATAGCTTAGAGAATGGCACTCCTTGCTTGAATTTTTGATAAGCGTGGACGCGCTATACATCCGCCATACAATTAATAGGGTCATGCCCCTCCGTACCGCATCTACCACAAACTACCTCATGCTCAGTGATAGCACAAACTTGCTCATGCATACCCGTAGTCTGTATAATCTCCGGACTGCCTAACCTTCCACGAGGCCCTTCCACCTCAGCTACTATCAACTCATTTACATACCCGCTTCCTCGATGATTTCCATATTTGGCATCGTGTATGGCCATTTCTTCAATAAGGTGGCACCCTTGATCATCCTCAACATTTTTCTGGAATCTCCCCTTGGCCGCATTATCAAGAATAACTCTCTGGTCCGGGTATAACCCATTGTAAAATTGGGTACACAAGAACCAACGCTTAAAGCCATGATGAGGTACACATCGGATGAGCCTCTTGAACCTAGTCCAAGTCCCGTTCAAGTCTTCAGTAGGTAGTTGCTCAAATGCAGTAATTTAAGCTTTCAACGCATTAGTGCACTGTGGTGGGAAATATCGTCTATAAAAGGCTAAGGCAAGGAAATTCCAGTCAGTTACACCGACAACTTCCCTATCCAAATCTCTCAACCACTCCCGGGCATCATCAGTCAAGGAGAAAGGGAAAAGGACTCTCTTAACTCTATCTTGCGTCACCCCAACAGCTAAAGGAATGGTGGAGCAATATTCTGTAAAGAGCTCTATGTGCTTGTAAGGATTCTCTCCAGGTACCCCCCTGAAGAGATTTCTCTCAACCAGCTGTATATACGATGGGTGGATTACAAAGGTCCCCGAATCAGTAGTGGGTAATAAGAAACCTTTAGGAAGGGAATCCACCGTAGGCTCTGAATGACTGGCGATATTCGATATCCTAGCAGATAGAGTCTACAGCAAAATAGGTACGACAATGTTCTCTTCTAGAACATATTTCCTGCAAAACTAATTAAGAACTTACAAAAATATGAGATCAATCTCAAGGAAAAAATTCCTTGAGACGAGAGACAAACTTAATAAAAGCAACAAAATTACGCCACCTCCCCGGCAACGGCGCCAAAATTTGATACCTACGTCAGGTACCAAAAATAAATTCCTAAATACACTAACAGAAGCTAGTAGTAAGTAAGGTTGATCTCCACAGGGAGATGGGAAAATGTCAGCTTTAACTAAGTCTATCAAGGTTACTAATTCTTGGGGGTTTGATTGTTTGTTCTAAAGTAATAGGTCAAGGAAGAGAAATAGAGTAAAAGGGTTGAAAGTAAGCAAATAGAGAGAAGGCAGCTAAGACAGTCGGTTTACCATGATTCTCAAGTAATGCAATCTAAGGTCTCAGGCCAATGCAAGGTTGATCTATGGAGCAATGAATATCTCCTTCCGGTCTCAATTCGCCCTAAAACACTAATAGCTTAGCTTCCGCCCTAACTAAAGTGCCCTATTGTTCGCTACAGGTCTTACCCATTCCAATCTTCCGATCTAGGTCAAGGTGTACCATGATTTATTAACTAATTGTGTCGACTCAATTAGACAAGAATAGTTAAATATAGCGATTAATAACGTAGACCAAAATTACATTAAACATAATTACTTATTTTACAATCCCCTTAAAATCATGGCTCCCCTATGTCTTAGCAAGGTGGAATTAGCTATGCATTATCATTGAAGAAACAACAACACATGAGCAATAAAAAGTAAGCATGATGATAATAGACAAAGAAAGATTAACAATAATAAATGAAGATTAAAGGAGAGAGCAATAAAAGATTAAGATTAAGAAAAGAGCAATAATACCGATTACAATTAATCCAAATTAGGGTTCCAGAGCAAAGTATAGAGAGTAGAGAGAAAGTATCGAAGTGAAGAGAGGAGAAGAAGAAGTAAATGCATCGTAAACTAACCTAGCTTATATCAAATTTACAAAGCCCAACACGAAAATAGGCTGAAACACGTATTAAACACCAAAACCTCTCGATCGAGTAAAATGAAACCACTCGATCGAGGACAAATCTTGAAATTCCCCTCGATCGAGTACTCCTTATATCAGCCCTTTCGATCGAGCAATAGAACAGCTCGATCGAGTAATTCTTTGATGGATAAAGCATTCGATCGACCAAATAGTGTATAAAAACTGGTCGATTGAGCTATATTAGCATATATGGACTCCTTGGCACCTTTCGAGGCCACTTCACGCGTCTCTAAGTGATGGATTCCAAGCTCCGATTCCTTATTCTCCAAAATGCACGCGAATGGGACAAGTTTTGGCTCGATTTTGCTACTTTTTGGTCCGTACCTGCAATTTACACAAGACAAACCAAAGTAGACTATTCGGGGACATTTGTAGTTTGATGCCACGTAAATAACACATAAATGCGTGTACAAATGAGGTAAAAACCTTATATACAATACACGCATCACAGACTGAGAACTCTATTACGACTACGATTTCTTCTTACCCCAACTTCTTCAACTGTGTGACTAAAATTAAATAGCCATCCCATTGCACTCTTTTGCTCCTTCACATGATTTTATTTGAATAACTTCTTATCTTCATCCATTATATTAAAATGGATCACCGAGCATGTGTCACGGTCGCCGTCGAACATCGTATTGGGATGCATTAGGTTAGGAAATATTTTAGTTTGATGTATTTTGTGGTTAATGTAAATTGGAGAGGTATATATAATCAAAAATTAAAAGTATGTTGTGACTTGTGGATAAATAGCTTGCTTTTGGTTTAATGGTTTTACTAATGTATACTTATAATAATATACATTGTTCACTATTTTTCGTTCTTTTTTTAATACTTTATGAATACTACATTTATATTTTTACAAACTATTAAACTTTTGCTTAAATGGTTCTACTAATGTATTTCAAAACGTAAACTATTAAAAAATGACTATGATCTTTAAAAAGTACAATGGAATATCGGAATTAATGAAGCGTGGTTGGATCGTAAATATCGTATAGTCGGGATTTACTATGAGATATACGTATGTTAGGTCAAACTATATATGTATTGTAATACTCCGTATTTTTAATAATAATTTATAAGGATAATTTATGTAATTTAATGAGTAATTAAATGACATTTCTAATAATAAATACAAGTGAGACGTTAATTAAATAATAAATTAATAATTCAAGTCGGGAATTGGGTTCGGCTAATATTTGTGCTTTGGGCTTAGTTGGTAATCGAGTGTTGGACTATGTGGTATTATTATATGGGCCGAATTTATTAAATTGGTATTAGTGTAATCGGGATTTATATCGCGAATTAATAATAATATATAAAGGTAATTATGATTATAATAATAAATAATAAAGTTATGGCAATAATAAATTAGTAAGTATTATATGAGGAAATCATAGTTATGTTAGGATTAATAGTATATGATAAATAATAATGATATAATTAGAATGACAATTCCTACTACTAATTAGAATAAGGAAAGTTACATGGTTTCCTAATTGGCCTCGCTTTCTCTATAATCCTACCCTATAAATACCCTATTAAATCTGAGAAATAAATCACAAATTAAGAGGAGGAGATTTTGGAGACGGAATTAGCAAGCGATAATTAATAGGTAACAATTTCTAATCTTGTTTTATTTTCTTATACAGCTGATTGTCAGACGATCTTAAGACACTTAGAAACTGACCCAAACTTTGACGGAATGAGACCAAACTTTGGGAGGTGGTTCGTGGGGTTTCAAGGGTTGGAATGGGTATAGTGGTGGTGTCAGGGATGGCCTAGGGTGGCGGTGGCAGGCGGCTAAAGGTGGCGGGTCAGGGGGTGTTGCAGGTTAGGTCGTGGGTATTTGTAGTGGGTAATTGAACCCCTAATTGGCCGAGTCTTGACCTGGGCATGGTAGGGTTGTGATGGGGGGAGGTAGTCGACCATGTTGTTGGTGTTGGAGTGGCGGCAGGTGGTGGTTTTTGCGGGTGGTGGCCGGAAAACGCGAAAATAGAGGATTTGATGCGGCTGTTTTTAGACGCGCACTATAGCTGTGTTTCTGACTGTGAGTGGGCATGGAGGGTACCATTAGAACCATCATAGACCAGGGATGATAATAGTGGTGGCCGTTGGGTGTGGGAGTGGCTGTAGTGGTCGTGGTGATGGTGTAAGATGGTGAGTGAGGGAGTGGTGTTGGTTGTGACGGTTTGAAGAGGGTTGTTAGGGCAGGGTGTTTGTGGGCTGTTGGTAGCGGGTTGGCTAGTGGTTTTGATCGTGGGTTCTCATCGTGGTGTGGGCTAGGAGGTGGCAGAACTAGGTGGTGGTCGTGGTGGTTTGTGGTGGCGTTTTTGGGCGTGTTTATGGGGGGGGGGGGTGTTGAACACGGTGTATAGTGGGGTGTGTGTTGTTTTGTGAGCGGGTTTTAAATTGTTTAATTAGTTCGGGTGAGTCGGGTTCGTAATTGAATCGGGTTTTTAGTTATCATAAACCTTTAATAATTATAATAAATAATTAATTTGAATAATTAAATAAAAGGAATAAATAAATAAATTAATAAAGTTAGTAATTATAATCGTTATAATTGTTATTATTATATAGGTGACGGAAATTGTGAAGAATTATAATCAGATTGGATTTGCTTTATTTATTTGGATTGCGTAATTGGAGTGCTTGCTTGCCAGGTAGGAAACTACTCAATCGAATGTTACTCTTATTGTCTTATTCCTTGCTTGGCATATTGAATTAAATGGATTGGGTGTAGCTTAATTATTATTCTTATGAGTATTTATATGTTGTGGAATTATTATTGTCTTGCTGGATTCTATTGTTGTTATAGTGGAATGTGTGTCCAGAGTATCCAGACTGTGTGTCTGAGGCGGAACTGTGTGTCCAGTGGACTGTGTGTCCGGGAGTATGAGTGTGTGTCTAGAAGTGGAGTATGATTGTGTGTCTAGAAGTGGAGTATGACTGTGTGTCTAGAAGAGAAGTATGACTGCGTGTCTAGAAGTGGATGTGTGACTGGAAGTTATGTGCCATGGTAGGGGTGGACGGACTGATGATTGTGGAGCTTGTTTATGTAACATTGTTAAAGCAAATAGCTTTATATTACTCATTGTTTAGTTTTATTCCTACTCAACCATTGGTTGACGTGTTTTTACTGTCAAAATAAAATTGATGCCTGCTTTAATTGATGGCATCCTGTGGTGAACCATTTAATATTTCCGGTTAAATGGGGAGCAGATTTAAATAGCAGGTTTTGAGTTAGCTGGATATGGGGAGCTTGGGCGTGTGAGCTTTCGGACCTGCAGGAGTCTAGATCACAAATGTAGTTATATCACTTATTTAATTTCCACTGCGAGTTGTATTTATTTTTATATTAATTATTAGTTGATTAAAATTGTAAAACATATGTAATCATTAAAGTTTTTATTTAAAGTACTTTGGTATTGTTATACTTTGTTATTCACTACCTCGGGAAACCGAGATGGTAACAATCCTATTTATTTGGGAATGTCTAGCTAAAGGCTCCTGAATAAATGGGGGTGTTACAAAGTGGTATCAGAGCAAAACGATCCTCATGTCTAACCAATGAACAATAATGAACATAGGATGTGTCTAATAAAATGAACCCGGGTAGAAACTGTTAGAAGCCCACTTAAGGCTTGGGATGAGTAGGGCCCCTCAAACCAAACTTCCGGCCCTTTCAGTTTTGAACCGGTAACCATGAGGGAATATTTGAGAGTGTGGGGTAATCTAAAATGAAAAACCGTTTGTTTGCCTTAAGAGTTTTGTTGCCTTGTTTGCATATTGTTTTCATTGGTTATTGCGGTTACGGGGACGTAACTTTGCCTTTAGGGAGAGGGGATGTGATATGGTTTTAAGCATTGATATATACATGTGATTATGAGATAAATATGTTGGCATGTGTGATTAACATGTGAAGTATTAAGGGAATTGTGTGAAATTGTGAAGAACGTAATTTTAGTTGATTTCCTGGAATTTTACCCTTGATTGTTTTGGCTGCCATTTACTACCTGTTTAAAATTCTCATATGCAAAATTTATTATTAATAGCTTTATGAGTTAGCTTTCATATGCCACTAGTCTCATGTTCAAATAATATACTGTTTAGGAGAAATAAATATTTTAGTGGACAGTAGTCGAAATGTTTCTGTACAGTGATGTTTTCGCGCCATGTTTTTGTAAAAGTTGCCATTTAAAAACTACGTAATTATTTGTTATAATTCCAACGCCACTGTTTAATAGACTCATGTATGTTTCTAAATTGGTAAGCCACGTTTTAAGAAAATGTTTTGACAATTTATGGTGATTTTTACAAATTGACCTAAGTTTCTGACAAGTTGCTGTAAAATTTCTGTTTCGACCAAGTAACTTGTAAAATGCATTATAAATTAACCCTTTGAATTTTTGACTTGAATCTTTTTCTCATGGTTTAATAACTTTCTGTATTTTCTAAAAAGTATATGTTCTCAATAATTAATTATGTTCTTATGTATTAAAGATTTATAGAAATTATAACATTTTTTCCTAGCCTTGAAGAGTAGAAGTTTTGTTTCTTATTTCTTGCACATTTATATTTGATGTTGTTAATTATGTGAAGTAGATTACCATGTCTAGTGATATGCGGAATGTGTTGCCCTAAGCCATATATATATATGTTCACTGTAATTGCATCCATATTTAAGTTAGATACCATTATTAAAAAAAAAAAAGAATAACTGAACATTTATGCTTAGCTTTTGTGGTAGTTTATTACTTACTTTGGCAATGTATTCGCCAAGAGTTTAAATAAAGTTAGTTTAAGTTGTGGTTTTGCTACTCGGAAGTAAATCAAATATTTTTGTATTCAGTTAACCATTAATTAGTGTTGGAAATAAAAGTTGTTTTATATTACAATGTGTGTTTCATGTTTTATATTATAATAATGATTTGGTTGTTCGATTTGTTTGATATTCCGAACTTCGAGGACGAAGTTAATTTTTAGGGGGAAGGAATGTGATACTACGAATATTATGAATTGTTGTTGTGATACCTTGTGATGCGATTGGTATAGATGATAATAGTAAATGGATGATGGTGTTGAATGATGCTTAGTTATAAGGATGTTTATAAGTGATGTGGTGGTAGTTGTGGGCGAACTTCGGGACGAAGTTCATTTTAAGGGGGGGAGACTGTAATACTCCGTATTTTTAATAATAATTTATAAGGATAATTTATGTAATTTAATGAGTAATTAAATGACATTTCTAATAATAAATACAAGTGAGACGTTAATTAAATAATAAATTAATAATTCAAGTCGGGAATTGGGTTCGGCTAATATTTGTGCTTTGGGCTTAGTTGGTAATCGAGTGTTGGACTATGTGGTATTATTATATGGGCCGAATTTATTAAATTGGTATTATTGTAATCGGGATTTATATCGCGAATTAATAATAATATATAAAGGTAATTATGATTATAATAATAAATAATAAAGTTATGGCAATAATAAATTAGTAAGTATTATATGAGGAAATCATAGTTATGTTAGGATTAATAGTATATGATAAATAATAATGATATAATTATAATGACAATTCCTACTACTAATTAGAATAAGGAAAGTTACATGGTTTCCTAATTGGCCTCGCTTTCTCTATAATCCTACCCTATAAATACCATATTAAATCTGAGAAATAAATCACAAATTAAGAGGAGGAGCTTTTGGAGACGGAATTAGAAGGCGATAATTAATAGGTAACAATTTCTAATCTTGTTTTATTTTCTTATACAGCTGATTGTCAAACGATCTTAAGACACTTAGAAACTGACCCAAACCTTGACGGAATGAGACCAAACTTTGGGAGGTGGTTCGTGGGGTTGCAAGGGTTGGAATGGGTATAGTGGTGGTGTCAGGGATGGCCTAGGGTGGCGGTGGCAGGCGGCTAAAGGTGGCGGGTCAGGGGGTGTTGCAGGTTAGGTCGTGGGTATTTGTAGTGGGTAATTGAACCCCTAATTGGCCGAGTCTTGACCTGGCATGGTAGGGTTGTGATGGGGGGAGGTAGTCGACCATGTTGTTGGTGTTGGAGTGGCAGCAGGTGGTCGTTTTTGCGGGTGGTGGCCGGAAAACGCGAAAACAGAGGATTTGACGCGGCTGTTTTTAGACGCGCACTATAGCCGTGTTTCTGACTGTGAGTAGGCATGGAGGGTACCATTAGAACCATCATAAACCACGGATGATAATAGTGGTGGCCGTTGGGTGTGGGAGTGGCTGTAGTGGTCGTGGTGATGCTGTAAGATGGTGAGTGAGGGAGTGGTGTTGGTTGTGACGGTTTGAAGAGGGTTGTTAGGGCAGGGTGTTTGTGGGCTGTTGGTAGCGGGTTGGCTGGTGTTTTTGGTCGTGGGTTCTCATCGTGGTGTGGGCTAGGAGGTGGCAGAACTAGGTGGTGGTCGTGGTGGCTTGTGGTGGCGTTTTTGGGCGTGTTTATGGGGGGGGGGGGGGGTGTTGAACACGGTGTATAGTGGGGTGTGTGTTGTTTTGTGAGCGGGTTTTAAATTGTTTAATTAGTTCGGGTGAGTCGGGTTCGTAATTGAATCGGGTTTTTAGTTATCATAAACCTTTAATAATTATAATAAATAATTAATTTGAATAATTAAATAAAAGGAATAAATAAATAAATAAATAAAGTTAGTAATTATAATCGTTGTAATTGTTATGATTATATAGGTGACGGAAATTGTGAAGAATTATAATCGGATTGGATTTGCTTTATTTATTTGGATTGCGTAATTGGAGTGCTTGCTTGCCAGGTAGGAAACTACTCAATCGAATGTTACTCTTATTGTCTTATTCCTTGCTTGGCATATTGAATTAAATGGATTGGGTGTAGCTTAATTATTATTCTTATGAGTATTTATATGTTGTGGAATTATTATTGTCTTGCTGGATTCTATTGTTGTTATAGTGGAATGTCTGTCCAGAGTATCCAGACTGTGTGTCTGAGGCGGGACTGTGTGTCCGGGAGTATTACTGTGTGTCTAGAAGTGGAGTATGATTGTGTGTCTAGAAGTGGAGTATGACTGTGTGTCTAGAAGAGAAGTATGACTGCGTGTCTAGAAGTGGATGTGTGACTGGAAGTTATGTGCCATGGTAGGGGTGGACGGACTGATGATTGTGGAGCTTGTTTATGTAACATTGTTAAAGCAAATAGCTTTATATTACTCATTGTTTAGTTTTATTCCTACTCAACCATTGGTTGACGTGTTTGCTTCTGTGTCAAAATAAAATTGATGCCTGCTTTAATTGATGGCATCCTGTGGTGAACCATTTAATATTTCCGGTTAAATGGGGAGCAGATTTAAATAGCAGGTTTTGAGTTAGCTGGATATGGGGAGCTTGGGCGTGTGAGCTTTCGGACCTGCAGGAGTCTAGATCACAAATGTAGTTATATCACTTATTTAATTTCCGCTGCGAGTTGTATTTATTTTTATATTAAGTATTAGTTGATTAAAAATGTAAAACATATGTAATCATTAAAGTTTTTATTTAAAGTACTTTGGTATTGTTATACTTTGTTATTCACTACCTCGGGAAACCGAGATGGTAACAGTCCTATTTATTTGTGAATGTCTAGCTAAAGGCTCCTGAATAAATGAGGGTGTTACATGTATATAAGGATAAATATTATCAATCCGTAATATATAGCGTAGGTAGGGATGTGACAATATGTACATAAGTCGGTCTAATAGAATCGGATTGACCGGGACAGAGGGAGTATGACTCAATTGTTATCTAATTCTATTTTTTGTAATAGAATTTGCGTAATACACCCAAAATGGAAATAGATAACAATTGACCGGGACAGAGGGAGTATGACTCAATTGTTATCTAAATCTATTTTTAGTAATAGCATTTGACTAAAACACCCAAAAAGGAAATATATAACAATTGACTGGGATGGAGGGAGTATGACTCAATTGTTACCTAAATCTATTTTTAATAATAGCTTTAGACTAATACACCCAAAAAGGAAATAGATAACAATTGACCGAGACGGAGGGAGTATGACTCAATTGTTATCTAAATCTATTTTAGTAATAGCTTTAGACTAATACACCCAGAAAGGAAATAGATAACAATTGGCCGGGACGGAGGAAGTATGACTCAATTGTTATCTAAATCTATTTTTAGTAATATCTTTAGGCCCTGTTTCGTAAACAGCGAATTAATATTAGCAGAGGCAGATTTTGAGAGCAGATTTGACTAGCAGAATGATTTAACAGGTTTGACTAGCAGATTTATTTAGCGCATTTTGGAGGTGTTTGGTAATTGACAGTTTTAGATTAGCAGATTGTTTGGATTCTTTGTAAAATGACATATAGGGATATGAAAAAATTATTTATTAATATAAAAAAGGAAGGTTAGTAATTTTTAAGGGGGTAAAGAAGACATTTTTTTTTCTTTTCTAATCCGCTAACCCAATATGCTAGTAGGAGCAGCATATTGCAAAATAGCATATTGGACCCCAATATGTTATTTCAATATGCCATTAACCAAACGCTCTAAATAGCATATTCGTAAGTCAAACATGCTAAACATCACCAATATGCTGAAATTTGGCCAATATGCCATTTACCAAACAGAGCCTTAGACTAATACACCCAAAATGTTAATAGATAACACTTGACCGGGACAGAGGGAGTTGACTCAATTGTTATCTAAATCTATTTTTAGTAATAACATTTGACTAATACACCCATAAAGGAAATAGATAACAATTGACTGGAACAGAGCGAGTATGACTCAATTGTTATCTAATTCTATTTTTGGAAATAGCATTTGACTAATACACCCAAGACGGAGGGAGGTATTTTGAGAAAACTCATTATTTATCAATATTTTCGTGTTATTTTTTAATTACATTGGTCTGTGTGCAAAAATGAATAGGTAAACCTATGATCGAGACAGAAAGAGTATATATCCTAGAAACCCTTTTAAAAACCAAACCCTAAAATAAACCTACCCTAGAAAAACTAAAACAAACACTAAAAACAACCGAACCCTAAAATCACCAAAACCAACCCTAAAAACAACTAACCCTAAAATAAACCAAACCTAGAAAGAATTATAACAAACACTAAAAACACCCCAACCCTAAAATGAACCTAACATAGAAACACTAAAACAAACCCTAAAAATAACCAACCTTAAAATAAACCAAACCTAGAAACCAAAGCGCCATAAATTAAACCTAGAAATCGTAATAATATTCCTACAAAAAATAGTTGATCACTTAAGTTGTACAATGGAACTTTGTCTAGTAATCCTTAATTAAAATATGTCTCATAGTATTATAATTATTTTCATGTTCAATAAAATAGTTTCAATTTTCCTTTCATTATCTAAACTAGGTTTTTTTCACTAATTAATTACAGATAAGGAAGCATTAGATGTACAGTTGTACTTAAGCCCACATGCCCATTCCTCATAGTTCTTAAATAAATAGGACATGCTTCCAACCTAAAAGACCATCTCAAGTTAAATTAAACAAAATTTAAGAAAAAAAAAATTCAAATATGAGAATTGTCAACTGTGATTTCGTTCAATAAATAGATTGGAAGAGGGCAAAAAATTGTTCAAAGAAAAATATATCGCCAACAAGAAGCGCTCTATGAAAATGGATTTTGATGTTGAGTATAGTGTTCAAAGAAACCGAGGAACAGGTTCTCCTATTACCCAAGTCCTCAGGAATCAGGATATTATGACTACTCATATATTCAATAGATTGGCCTCTATTGATAGGAAGAATGTAGCAGAGGTATGCAAAGCTTGGGCTAAATGGTTTCTTCTTGGAGACCATGGACCCAAATTTATACGAGATTACCGCAGTTGCTTACGAAGACAGGTGAAGTTTGGTGTCCTTACAATAAGTAAAGGGAATAATTTAGTTGAGGAATATTGTCTATGCCAGGGGATAGTCAACTCAGTAACAAAAGATTTATTTTATCTCGACCAAAGTCTTGTCATACTAAAGGCTAGGGTTGAAGGACTTTTATCAAGGGCGGATCATAGAGATTACTGAATAACTTTGATGGATCCTTTGTTAATCAAATTTCAAGTAGCTTCATAGTCTCGTTTGGAATTTAGATGGTCGAATTTAGTACGTTCCTATTTTTAATGTTATTTACGTCTTTTCTAGCCGTTCCAATTTACTTTTAAATCCTTGTGCTCTTTAACTTTAAATGTGCAATACAGGTTAATTATGCTAAATAAAATTTAAAGAATATGGCTTAAGGAATTTCAATAATTTTAAATAATTTGAATCAAAAATTATCATTGGTTTTATTTTAAGAATATGACTTAAGGTTTTATTCCTTTTTACAGTTGTACAATTTTATTTGTTTCCCGATATATTAATTAGTCTTGGAATGGACTTTAATCGTTTTAAAAATTTAAAACCGTCTTATAATTAATTAAAACTGTTGTACCTACGCACACTAGTCGTCTTCTTATTACGAAGTGTATTAATCGAAAGAAATATGACCTAATTTTGTTCAAAAAAGAATATGTAAAGCTAATGAAGTGATCTTTCCAATTGGATTTCGACATTGACTACAATGTTCAAGTAGATAAAAAAAACAGGATCGTTTACTAGCCCTGTCCTAAACTCAGAGGACATTATGAGAACGCATATATTCGAGAGGTTGGAACGCAAGATAAGAGGAACATGGTTTGCCGTATGCAAATGTTGGGCTAAATGGTTCTCCATCGGAACAGACGGGCCGAGATGGAAAGGAGATTACAAAACAAGCTTAAAAAGAGAAGTAAAAAATGGCGTTCTTAAGATAACAAGAAATGGTAATGTGATTATCTTGTCTTGCTTATGCCGGAAGTTTACAAACAAGGGATCTCTTTCATATTGATCAAAAGCTTGACATAATAGGCGTGAAAGTTGAACGATTATCTCGTCTTGCTATAGTGCCTTTTTTATCTTAGAAATGTAGTTTTTTTCATTAATATTGTTTCTTTTTCATTTTATTTTTGATGGGGAATATTGTTTCTTTTTTAACTTGAAATATTAAGTAATTTTTAATTAAATTTAGTTTAATTTAATTTAATAATTTAATTTAATTCATTGATGTCATGGTACACCAAAAGTCAACAACTTAAATAAAAATAGTGGGGAGTTAACCCAAAGTACCCAATCTAAAACGTAACTATTTTTCTCTTTATATACTTTTTCAACTTCTATCTCGTCTCTAAATAAATCAACCGAAATTTTTCAAATGAGAAACCTTAATGACTTGTTAATTGAATCGTGGGTATTTTTAGAAGAACAAGTTTTCACACTTCGTAAACACGAGTTGAAAGCAATGAAGGTGGTTGTCGGGGCGATTGTAACTCGTAACGATTGTTATTCGAGGGGCATTAAGGAAATGGAAAAGGACGCGGATGATTTCATCAAATACGTGTTGGGTACTTATGAAAAATTTAGCAATCTTAGAAAAGGATTTGAAGAGGATATTGAGGCTTTAAAGTTCATTATTAATAAGGATTAGGAGACCTTATTTATAAATCTTTTTTTCAATCAATATCTATGCATGTTTTATTTTAGTCATAAAATTATGTTGTACTTTTCTTTTTAAGTTCATCTTAATATTATTTCTAAATTAGTAACATTGTTGGGTTTTCTTTTCTTCTACCTCTTTTATACTCCCTCCGTCCCGGTGAATTGTTATCTATTTTCGTTTTGAGGTGTATCATTCATTTGTTATCTATTGAACAAGTGGGCTATTGTATGCAAGTGGCAATTGTTTGCAAGTGTATCGTTCAAGGCACGGCTCACCAAAGGTCACAAACTCAATTATAAATATTCGGGAATTAACATACATTAATCATTCTAAAATAAAACCATTTATAAGAACAATAGTTCTCTCTGTCTTCTCTCTAAAAATCCGAACGTTTTGAAATGGCAACCTAAGTGGTATATCAATGGGATTGATCACCAATTTGGAAAAACACATTCAAACAGTACTTGAACAAGAGTTGAGAGTGATGAAGATGATTGTCAGTGCGATTTAAACTCGCAACCATTGTTATGCAGGGGGTATTAAGGAGATTGAAAAGGAAGAGGATGATCTCATACAATCCTTGTTTGGTTCTTATGGAAAATGCATCGACATTAGGAAAAAATTTGAAGAGGATCTAAAGGCTTTAAAATCCGTAAATTAGTAAGGATTAATGGAAGTCCTTATTAATATATTTATGTATTTATTTTCCAATTAATTACTATGCATGTTTTATTTTGGTAATATTATTATGTTGTACTTTTCTTATTTAAGTTTATCTTAATATTATTTCAATTTAGTACTAACATTGTTGGGTTTTCTCTTCTATCCCTTTTATATTTTGTTCAAATTTGAATGTTAACTATATGACGTCATTTTAATTTTAAGTTAACATTCAAATTAATATCGGTTTTAAATGAAGTACATAGTATGATAAATAAAATAATCACCTTTAAACAATATTTAAAAAATAACTTGCTAAACAAAAATATACTCCGAATTATATTACTTAATATTTATTAAAATACAATTCATTGTATTGGAAGATTAAAGGACAGATTCTCATTTCCTAAACATATTAATTTTAAAGCAATTTCTTAAACAGAAATACATTAATTTAAATTTATTAATTACAAAAACTCTTGGCATATGAAACCGTAAACCATTTTTGCATGTATGTGATAATCAATTTAATAACTCGTCAATCATAATCAATTTTTAATTGAATATAAACGATTTTTGTCCATTTTGGCGATGGGATATGAATGGTTGTTATCCAATTTTCTTTTTACATAAGGTTTTATTTTTAATTTAATTAACTCGTATGGTTTTCAGATGGTTAGACAGTTCATTCCATTATTAGTACAATACACGATCGATTGCATAAACAAACTCGCTAGGTTGCGAGAGATTGACACTCAGTTGGTCGATCTAATCGACCGAGTGGGGGAGATAAGGAAGCGGGCAATAAGTAGAGGGATGCATGACGTGCAGGGAAATATGGAAGCTCTTATACATGACGTGAGAGCTAATCGTGAAAAAGGGGAGGTTGAAATGCGCAAAATTGAATTGGAGCTTGATCAATTTGAATTTCTTGGTTTTTAGTTAGGTTAAATATGGTTTATATAATATTTTGTAAGGATTAAAAGGTTGGTTTGTATTTTACAATGGATCTATGATTATCAACAAGCCATTTTCCTTTTGATCTCATCATGAGTCCTGTTATTTTTTATTTTAATTACTATCTTACGTTCTTCATTAAAAAAAAGAACCGTAATTTGCCGATATGGGATGACTAAATTTAAGCCAAAAAAACTTCGGCACAGGAGTAGAACACGGGAAAGCGAGTAAAAAACGCAACACTACACCAAGATCTTATACTTCTATAATTCATGATGCGATTTAAGTTGGTAGGCCTGATATCAATTCATGTAATTCAGATGATTGTATGTCATAAAGTCGGTTATTCATTATGATTATCGATTAACTGACTTGGGCCATTAGTCACTTGGGACATTATTATTCCTTGAGTATGTTTGTATGTTATAAAGCCGAGCATTAGGACTGGTTCCAATAGGGGAAAAGTCCAATAAAAAAATATTAATATATTAAGTTTTCGATTTTATTTACATAAAATTATACTTTATAATGAAAACCAACATATTTAAATATGTAAGTTATTAAATTAAAATATTAGGTTATTAAAAAAAATATTATTTCATATTTTTATTAAGTAATTTTGTTGGGCCTTATGCTATTGGGTTAGTCTTACCAAAATCTAGGCCTTATAGAACAATTTGTGTTCATTCTATTTATCAACTAAGTGACTTAGGCCGTCAGTCACTAGACCCATTATTACTCAGTTGAAAAATTGTGTTACGTATGTGATTTCAAATGGGCTACATATTTCAATTGAGCCATTTTCGTCGATTAATTAACTTACTCAATATTGTTCTAATTCCGATTCTAGATGTCATTTGCAAAGTTAAGTTAACACATTAGAAATTAAATTTATTCCCTTTTGCAATTAATTGATTTTAAGTTTTTAACACCAAAAAAATCATGTAATACCCACCCTGTTTAGGGACCAGTTGACTGGCCTATTGACCAAAGGAGAGCCTTAGCAAGGGATACGGGAGAGGTTAGTAGACCAACATTGCTCATTACTCGACCTAGTTAGGGTCACTCGACCGAGTAGCTTGGATACTCGACCGAGTAGGGTGTACTCGCCCGAGGTCTATACTCGACCGAGTACCTCGCCAGTTAATGTGTTATTATAAAATGCGGAATCATAAACCCAATTCACTTTTCGACGGCTCCTTTCTATTTCTAACCCTAATCTCTCTCTCTCTCTCTCTCTCTCTCTCTCTCCCAATTATCTCTTATCACCTTATACTCTCACATGGTCTTGACCTTAACCCAAGAAGGGAGATGGTTTATGCTTGAAGTCATCGAGTCGGGTTATCGCCGTTACCGACATCGGTCTGCGTCTCAAGGTGAGTTTGTGCTTCATTGTTATCTTTCAGTAGATCTTGAATAGTCTAGTAATAGGATATGGTTGCTACTTATAGGATTCATCACGGGGTCTGGCTTGTCTTGTTTGTTAGATGCAATTTCAACGAATAGCGAAAAGGTAAGGTTTCCCTACTCAGTTGCCTATTTAATTGAATTAAAATGAATTATTGTGTTAATCGTATGATTGGTATCGTAATTGGAATTGTCTGTCTTGGTTGTTGGAATTGTTGTTGCTTGTCTATGTTTGTGAGGTGCGTCCTCGGCTGAGTGGTGACATTTTCAGGAATGGCTTCACGCCCTTGTTTCGCCCCTTGTGGTTCCCGTCACAATGGGGGATGTGCACATTAATGGACATGGGTTATCGCTCGTTGCGATGAGCGGGGCTTAGGTGAGCATGGCTACGGTCCCCCACTGGCGGTGAAGATTACCTGTCGCGGCGGGTAATCTGGCAAGACTGCACACTTAGGTGTGTAGCCAAAAATGTGATATGATTGGTGTTGGAGTTTGGTTGTTTGCCTTGGTTATTTCTTGGTACTTTCCTTATCTTAATTACTCAGTGAACTGACTCTGTGTTGTGTTTTCAAAACTATGGTGATCCATTTGGGGATGGTGAGCAGTTGGTTTAGTAGGTGTTGCTACTCACAATGCTTGTGGGACAAGGCAGGCAATCGTGTCATCGTGCTGTCGAACTAGATGCCGCTGTCACTCATGTCTAGTAGCCCCTTCAGTTGTATATGTTGTAATCTTTCTCCCTTTGGTTTATGTTGTAAAGGATAAAGGTAATTAATAAATGTTATGTGATTGTTTTTTTGATCTAATCACCTCGGGCAACCGAGATGGTAGCACCTTTATATGCTGGGGTGGTCCTTGGTAAGGCACCTTGCAATTAGTCTATGGGGGTGTTACAAAGTGGTATCCGAGCGACGATTTTGGAACCTGAACCAAATGAATGTAGGGTGTCAATTAAAATGAACCTGGTGTATGTGTGTTAGAAGCCTTCTTATGTCGGTTTTGGGTGATAAGGCGCCCTTATCTCATAATCCCGGCCCCATAATGCTTAAGCCAACCACAACGAGGGGGTAAACGTATAGGGGTATATCTATGCAAGTGTGTGTGCTGAATATGTATGTATATAGATATATTTGGATGTGTGTGGAGTGTGGAACATGTGTTTCCCTAAGTGTGTGTCACAGATTGAAATAGATGGACTACAAGTATAAGAATGTCGCGTGCATGCATGTATGGATGAGCCGAGTAGTAGGTCTAAATTTTTATGCATAGTGGTACATGACGGAAGAGATAAGGAACGATGGTAGTGTTATAGCATGACAAGAAACGACAGGGAGTGTGAATGGTTGGGGTAATGGTGTGTGCTTAGATGGAGTAGATGTTTGTAGAGGTGGTGTGTATATATGTTCGTAAATGGAGTTAATGCTATATGCTTACGTCCTATTGAATATATATAATCAAGTTGAGTGCGATATATATGCTTGTGGCATGAATTGTTCTACTAAATGGTTTATGTGAAGTATAACATGTGTTGCATCAGTGAATCATTATGAATGCAATTCATGGACTATACAACCAGTTGTATATGTTGTACGGTGTAGAATCTGAGCTTTGTGAAAAAGTATCCGAGCTTTATGTTAAAGAATATGAGCTTTATTAAAAAGTATTGAACTCATCCATTTACACATTAAAAACATGAACTTTAAAGTAGCTCAGAGAGAATACATATAAACTCGTATTCTTATACCTTAGTTTTACCATGCTTATGGTACAACTGGATGTATAATCCTATTTGTGTTATGAATGCTTATAACTCAAAGTTTCCTTGTGTATGCTAGAAGTAAGGTCTAAACGTGACGAGCCCTGATTAAGTGGAACTCCGAACAATGTTTACTGTTTTGTAGGAAATATTCCCTGAAATTCCGAATTCTGTCACTGTTCAGTTGAACTCGGCCGAGTAGAGTAGATACTCGACCGAGTAGGCCACATTCGGGCAATTATAAAGGCACTCGGCCGAGTATTCAGAATGACAATTTAAGCCAGCTACTGATCTCTGAGTACTCGCCTGAGTAGACCAAATACTACACCGAGTAGAGACTATTCGGCCGAGTAGTCCCAGAACTCGGCCGAGTACACCAAATCCGCGGTCCAACTCGTTCATTTTCCGAAAACCCTATAACTCTTTTTAACTTCATATTTCCGCCTACTATACTCACTTTTACAATAACACTCTTTAAAATTTCTCTCTCAAAAACAAACTTTGGTGATTTTTGGTTGAACTTCTTCTTGGATTGTTCTTGCCTTGCTCTATTTGATTAATTTCTGACTTAAGGTAATATAACTACTCAACTTTCCTTGTTTTTAATTAAATCAATGGAATACTTGCCCCAAAACCTGAAATTTTGCTCTTTTAATTCAAGGATTTGTACTTCTATGGTGATATCGTGGTTGTAATTACTCTTAAACATCGACTTATTCATGCAAAATACAGTTTCTATGCTCAAATTCATCGATTTTATGTTGAAAATTTTCTAAGGTTTTGCTTCAAAGCTTTGATTTTTGGTCATCAAGATTACCTCTAAGATGTTCTTTATGGATAAATTGATGATAACAATGCCTTAATTGGTTGGTATGTCATGTCTTTTGAGAGAAAAATCTGTCTTAAAACTCCGTCTTAAAAGTGTATAAGCTGAAAAATAGTCCTTATCATGGTAAAATTTCCGGAAAATTCTTGTTGAACTTTTCTTTTTCTAGCATGCGGAAACAAAAAGCACCTGCTAAGAAGCGGACTCGCGCTAATGCCGCCATGGAGATTGGCCAACCTAGCCAAGAACCTCGTGTTTCTCCGGTGGACGATTATCCATCGGTAATCTTTTCTGATTTTAAGCAGTGGGCTGCTTTTGTAGCCTTGATGGATCGGACCATGAGGCCGACTCATTGTGTGAACCCCAATATTTTGACAACCTTGCGGGTGAAGTCGGATATCTCATACATATTTGAGATATTGGGAATGAAGCGGATGTACCATCTTCGAAAGAAGTCGTACCCACATCTTACTTTCGAGTTTTTGAGATCTTTTGTCTATGAGGTAGAGGAGAAAGCCATTGCCTTCCGTCTTATGAACACATGCCATAACTCGACCCTTGATGAGTTTATTGACCACCTTGGGCTAGAAACTGAGAAGGAGGGATACTTGAGTGATGTCGCGACCAACACTCGGGCACCCCACTATCTACCCTATATGACCGGTAGACCTGTCCCGAGCTTGAGTGCCATGTTGATTAATGATGTTCAACATGTGTCACTCCGCATGTTTCTGAGAATGATGACCTGTTTGCTGTTTGGGAGGGATGATGTGAGCAAGTTGAACACCCATGAGGTGATGTTGCTAGTGTCCTATCTCAACCCTTGTCGGGGGAAGCGCTTTTACTACAGTGCTCCAGGGGTTGTGTGCTCCAGCTTGGCTCTTATGGCACGGTCCAAGAACCGTTACCTTACTTGTGGGGCTATAACGACCCGCTTGGCTCAGAGACTGACTAATTTTGTGGCCCCACCTGCATTGGATACAGGGTTATTTGAGACCGCCCCTACTATGGATGAGAGGTATTGGTTCCACATTAAGTGGCTTACGAGGCTAGATGATGGGTCCTTGGCTTGGAGGATGAGGGGGCTAGATGGATGATACTCCCCGGTCCTGAGAACCTACCGGTGGTGAACCCCCTAGAGGAGTATTACCCGGGGAGTGGGGAACGTAGGCCTGAGCCTCAGTTTTACTTGATCGATCCCACCATCCTCCTAGACTTACCGGAGCCGATCACTACCTCGGAGAAGCAGGCGATCGTTGCCCCCACCCCGCGAGCACCGTAGAGGGAGAGTGGCTAGAGAGGTCGTGACCGAGACTGAGCCTTCCTATACTACACCTAGATTTTACCCGTCGCAGTACTCGCCCTACCCAATCGTCCATGACCCTAGGATGCAGGTCAGTGAGCTGACCGAGCGGATCTCCATCTCCTTGGTGCTACGGAACATGCATGAGATGGCTTAAAACCAGGGCATAAGGAAGGAGTTGGCACAACCGGTTTGGTGGAGGGGGACAAGGGTTGACACTGGGGTGTTCCATAGTTACGGGGTGGACCCCAATGCTTGGAAGGCACCGACAAAGACCGAGTATAGCTACCTCGCCGGACCGTGGGGAGCTAACTACGGCAGCCAGTTAGACGAGGCGGGGAGGTGGACCGGCGGTGGAGGCTACTCATCTGGGGCTTATGAGAGAGCATGGACATCTGGTACCAGGGGTGGAGAGGATATGGATGAGGATGCGGGCATCTGAGCACCACTTTGATTTTTATGGACTTGTCGTTGAATGTTTGTTAGACTTTTATCGTACTTCCTTTTATTTTGAGTACTTGTAATCGGCCCTAAGGCCACTACTTGTTTTCCCGTATTTCTATTTGGTCGTCAAGACCGTGAACCTTGTGTTGGTAGTAGACATATCATGTGTTTTGCAGGTTAATATTTCTATGTCATGGACATGGATTGCAAAAATCAAATTCTGGACTCAAAAATTCGGCCGAGCAAGCTGATACTAGGCCAAGTATCGCGTACTAGACCGAGTACTCTTCGATACTCGACCAAGTATCTGGACATTGCTTTTGTGGTTGTTTAAGCTTTTTGTGCAAAAAACTTTAGTAGTTGCTTTTATTATATATGTATGCCTGGGTGTCCTAGTATCGGCATGATTCTTGAATGGTATTAATATGGCTTATATGGTGGGGGTACATCGGTTGGCTTGGAATTGAGACGGTAATGATTTAAGAGGTACTGTAGATGATGGCATGACAATGGTATCGTACTAGTTAAAGCTGTGTGTAGTTTACAGCTCTCCTTGTCGATGTTGTACGTTACCCTATTTCTAAATTGCATGAATATGATTATTGTCTTACTCATGTTCCAGGCATGTTTTAATTATTAAGAGAAGTGATATATGTTCCATGTTTGTTGTATTTAAGTATATGCAAGTTCCGTTTTATGGTTGGAGTGAAATCCAGGGACGAAGTTCCTTTTTAGAGGGGTGGATAACATCGCGCCAAAGTCATGGCAAAGTTAGCAAAATTCCTTCAATGTTTTAATTTTGAGTCTTTAAGTTGTCACAAAACTTCTTTAATGTGTTACTTTGGAATTTTTATGTCGTCACTTCATAACTTCATTAAAACACGATATCAACTTTGTTCTTAAATAGTTCGACGGTTGACTATAGTAATGATACATCGACTTCATGTTTGATAAATCATATCAAGGAATGATAACAATAGAGTCTGGTAGGCGTAGTCATAGATTTACATGGTGTTCCGTGTCACTTGGACATTGGATGAGTCTTCTAGTTGCCTTGTCATGTTGGTTTGGGAAGTGTGGGGCGAATTTTGGGGACGAAGTTCCTTATTAAGGGGGGAAGACTGTAATACTCACCCTGTTTAGGGACCCATTGACTGACGTATTGACCAAAGGAGAGCCTTAGCAAGGGATACGGGAGAGGTTAGTAGACCAACATTGCTCGTTACTCGACCTAGTTAGGCTCACTCGGCCGAGTAGCTTATATACATGACCGAGTAGGGCGTACTCGGCCGTGTATGTCGATACTCGACCGAGTACATCATCAATTAACGTGTCATTACAAAACGCGAAATCGTAAAAACCCAATTCACTTTTTGACGGCTCCTTTCTCTTTCTAACCCTAATCTCTCTCTCCCCCAATTATCTCTTATCACCATATACTCTCACATAGCCTTGACATTAACCCAAGAAGGGAGATGGTTTATGCTTGAAGTCCTCGAGTCGGGTTATCGCCGTTACCGGCATCGGTCTGCGTCTCAAGGTGAGTTTGTGCTTCATTGTTATCTTTAAGTAGATCTTGAATAGTCTAGTAATAGGATATGGTTACTAATTGTAGGATTCATTACGGAGTCTTGCTTGGCTTGTTTGTTGGATGCACTTTCAATGAATAGCAAAAAGGTAGGGTTTCCCTACTCAGTTGCCTGTTTAATTTATTTAAGATGAATTATTGTGTTAATAGCATGATTGGTAACGTAATTGGAATTGTGTTTCTTGGTTGTTGGAATTGTTGTTGCTTGTCTATGTTTGTGAGGTGCGTCTTCGGTTGAGTGGAGTCATTTTCGGGAATGGCTTCACGCCCTTGTTTTGCCCCTTGTGGTTTCCGTCACAAAGGGGGATGTGCATATTAATGGACATGGGTTGTTGCTCGTTGCGATGAGCGGAGCTTAGGTGGGCATGGCTACGGTCCCCCACTGGCGGTGAGGATTACCTGTCGCGGCGGGTAATCTGGTAGGTCTACAAACTTAGGTGTGTGTAGCCGGAAATGTGATATGATTGGAGTTGGAGTTTGGTTGTTCAGTTGTTTGCCTTGGTTGTTTCTTGGTACTTTCCTTATCTTAATTACTCAGTGAACTGACTCCGTGTTGTGTTTTCAAAACTGTGGTGATCCATTTGGGGATGGTGATTAGTTGGTTTAGCAGGTGTTGCTAGTCACGATGCTTGCGGGACAAGACAGGGAATCGAATTATCATACCGTCGAACTAGATGCCGATGTCACTCATGTCTAGTAGCCCCTTCAGTTGTATATGTTGTAATCTTTCTCACGTTGGTTTATGTTGTAAAGGATAAAGGTATAAATGTTCTGTGATTGTTTATTTGATCTACTCACCTCGGGCAACCGAGATGGTATCACCTTTATATGCTGGGGTGGTCCTTGGTATGGCACCTTGGTATATAGGGGTGTTACAAATCAAGCATAACAAAACGAGACCGAAATTAAAAAGATCAACAACGAATACGAAAATAGTAGATTAAAGAAGTATTATCACAATACAAATTTAGATCAACAATGAATACAGAATTAAAGCTTCTTCTCTTATTTATGTAGTATTATCACAATACAAAGTGATAGTAATAGTACAAATACAACCCATGAATAATACAATAACCGAAGAGCAAACTTTTCTGATTTAGTAGCATGTAACTTATGAGATTTCAATTTAATATTTTTCGACTTCAATTGGCGTAACCTATCCTCCAGAAGTTGTTTAGATCAATCAACCTGTTCATGTTACGATCAACCTCCACGCTTTCATCCCATACGAAGTAACCACAATCTTCCGTCTAATGATGCATTCAAAATTAATTAGAGCTATAAACATAGATATTCTACTAATTAAATTAATTAGAGTTATAAACATAAATATACCTTCCATAAGGGACAACGATAAAAAAACCTCCCATTTTTAGGTCCATTTTTCTTCACGAGTTGACGGATTGGAACCAAGTCATGAGAACAATGTGAATCGCAAGAACAAGATTGACTATAACTCATATTTGAAAGATGATGGTGATGTCGATAAAATTGAAATATAGTATGATATTTTAATAAATAAATATGGATGATTAGATTTGGAAATTTGTTTTTTGATTTTTTTAGTGAGAGAAACGAGTTTTTTTAGTTAGAGAAAGGAAATAATAGATGGATAAAATAAATAATAACCAAAAAAAATATAGAGAAAAAAAAATTAGTATAGAGATTAGTATAAAAAAATAGATTAATATTGCTAATGACCTTTGGAAAGTGGAACAATTAAGAAGTTGTCTGATTTTGAAATTGAAATTCAAAATTTTCAAATTTAACCCTCTAAAAACTGATTTGAAAAAAATTCCATATGGTCCCTACAAAAATCCACGTGGCGCGCGCTCATTGGTCTGTGTACCAATGGCCTTTTACACCCCGTGTACATGTAGCCTTTTCGACTAATGTATAATACACAAACTAGTTAGAAATCCGTGCGATTAATTATTAGTAGGACTGAGCAAAACTGGATATCTGATCCAGATTTCAAAACCGATATCTGATCCAGATTTCAAAACCGGATCAAACATCCAGTTTTAAAATTATGAATTTTGGGGATCCAGATCCGGTCCGAATAATTCGGAACCCAGAAATCCGGAATCCGAAAATCTAGATATCTAGATTTCGGAAACCGGATCCGATCCGGTTTTATAATGCATAATTGAGTCCGCCGCAATTTAGCTTTGTCTGTCTCGAAAAGATAATTCATTCCATTTCTGCCATAATTTACAAGTCGAAACCGAACAGTTTACATGATAATACTAATTTACAATAGCTTAAAGTTAGATTTAAAAAAAATACATCATATTATTAAGCAAATGAAATCAACTCGACTGAAAATCAACTATATTTTTTATTAAAGTAATTATAAAATCGACTGAAAATACATCAAATAAAGAGTATAAAATAAGAGAAAGAAGTTAGATGTTAAAGAAGTTTATGAGCGAGCAGGGAGAGCTAAGAGATTGGTCGAAATGGCCAAAGAGAATAAGGAAAGGGGTCTTGAGAAGAGAAAGGCTGAAAGTGAGGGTGGTGGTTAGTCCAGTTACAAGAGGGGTAACCATAACCAGGTGAGGGCTTACTCATCGGGATCGGGTTTTAGCAGTGGAGCATCGTATGGGCGTGGTCGTGGTAGTAGTGGTGGTAGCTGGAATATATCTTGCTACAAATGTGGCGGTATGAGCCACAACAGACATGAGTGTAATAGCACCGTGGGAAGGGGTTTTCAGAGGCCATCACAGGGGAGCTTTTCGCAGGGTCCGTCTCAGAGTTATGCTAGCAACAGGCCGGCTGGGTCATGGAATAACCAGGGAGGTCAGAGTAACAACAATGGTGGATCTAACCGCAATGGCGGCAACTCTTATCATAAACCGGCAGCTAACAACAATCAGGGGTCGGCTGCTAAGCCATCTACTTCAGCTAGTATAGTTCAGGGAGGTGGACAAAAGACCAGTGGCAAGTTATTCATGATGGACAAGAAAGCTGCTGAGGATGATGCTCACGTGATCACGGGTACCTTTCTTGTTAATGATGTTTCTACCTTTGTTTTGTTTGATTCGGGGGCGTCACACACTTTTATATCGTTGATTCGGGGGCGTCATACTCTTTTGACCCCGTTAATTGTTCTAAAAATTGTGGTGATCCATTCAGGGATGGTGAGCAGTTATTGAGTAGGTATGAGATGGAATGCCCGAGGGATAGCTGGGATGGAGTCACCACGTGTCACTAGAGTCTTCCGCTGTGTTTTGAACTTATATTTATTTTCAGTTAGTTTGACATTTTGGAGCAGTTGTATTTCATTTACAGTTTTGGGATTTTTGATTATGTAATCAGTTAAACTTATTTATCTAAAGTATGTTTCTTTATGGTCAATTTGATATACATTGCCTCGGGTAACCGAGTTGGTAGCACTTCCATGCATTAGGTGGTCTTGGTAAGGCACCTTGGTGTATGGGGGTGTTTCAGATCTTGGTACTGAATCACCGAGATATGCATAGATAAGATATAGGGGCACATGAATCCGTATAGGTCATTTGGAATCTTGTTCTCAAACATCACTCTCGAATTCAAGTACCTAAGTTATGCTTTTAAATCCGGTAATTAAAATAAAAAACACTATATATATGAAGATCTAAATTACTTATTAGTCAGATGTTTTATTAAAGTAAATGAGTTAATTAAAAAAACTTATTTCATCCAAACATAGAGGTATTGGATACCAATCTCAAGGAGGCCAGCCCAAATGGTTAGCATATCCCATGAAATAACTGCTTCGGTTTCTTTCCCCATAATATCCTCTGCGAGCGGAATAAGTATCATTTGCTCGCTTGTTATGTGACGGCCAGCCTCCTCATACAAGGCTCTCATCGTCATTGTCCTGACTTGTTGCATCTCTTGTACGTGTTTAATTCCGCCTTTATTAGTAATTAAGAAAAAGGGGCTAGTGTCGATCAAGCTAAGACGCAATTCAGTGAAAAGTAATAAAGACATATTTACCTTATCGGCTTTAGGTGAAACCTCTTCAGCTTCACGTGTTGTCACAACAGTAGTAGCTAGCTTCACCTCCTGATCACCTTCACATGTAGCAATAGCATGAGCTTCCTGATCTTTCTGACTGGGTACTTCCTCCTCATGTTTTGCCAACACCATTTTGTCTTCCACCTGAACAGGTAACACAACCTTTTGTTGCACCTTACCCTATTTAATGATATCCTCCATCATCTTCAATTCTTCTTTAGAAAGCTTGCCTCCAAAATTCATTTTTAGTATCACCGAAGCCAATAACTAACCTGCGTGCAAACAATAATGTATTATTGGTTTAAAACACCATGTAAAGTTTAAGTGAAAATATATAATTATAAATAATAATTTTCACCGTCTGATCCGTATATTTCCCAGCCTTCTTCTTCTTCTTCTTCTTCTTCTTCTTCTTCTTCGGTGAAGTTATCCCATAATATTTCGTGACTCTAACATGTAATGGGACGCCCCTCAATCGATCTGGATGTTTGGGGCGGCCGATCGCTCTAGCAAGAACGTCATTAGGTCCACTGGGACTAAAGTCCCCTATTTAACACCCTTCAGTACATTCTCCTATTAAATAAATTAAAGTACAAAATATATACGAACACAATAATTAGATAGTCGTAGAATTAAACAATATATAAACCAGTAAACTCGTCTTATAATATATTGAAATACTTACAATGTTGACAAAAGTTTCCTGATCAAATTTGCAAGTAACACGGGCTCCTTTAGGTGTGTGGCATGCTTTATAAGTTACGTACCAATTGAAGACTGTCACTCCCTGTTTCGCCTATATATTCACCAAAAATTGATTCCTGAAAAAATAAGTTATGTATGTAATCAATCCGAGTATGATTAAAAAAATAAAAGATATATATGTCGACGATGCTTCTTACGAGATTGTCTTGTATCAATCTGTATGTAACACCCCCTTCTTACCCGACCAAGGTAATTGGGAGATGTTAACATCTCGGTTTCCCGAGGCAGTGAAATCAGAATTACAATTAAGAAACTTTATTAAATAAATAATAAGTTTAGTTATTACAACATAAATAAATGAATGAAATACAACTCATGACCACTATTCTTACCTAACCAAATATACTAGTCTCGTCACTCATGAAGCTCGTCCCATCTCCCGCGTGCTATCCAAACAACCTGTACTTAACTTGCTCCCCATATGATCAGAAATATCATATGGATCGACACAGGCCACCCCGGAAATAGGTGACAATTACACAGACAAACAACACGTCAGTTTCAATAAACAAATAAAGTGTGACACGACTCAAGTGTGTGAATATGCAACATGACTACTAATATGAATGACGCACTATCAACCAACCTCCACTACCACGGTACCGGGACACGCCTAGACATACCGACAACCACCTTGGTACCGGGACACACCCAGACATACCAACAATCACAAATCGGTACCGGGACACGCCCAGATATACCGGGTCCGGAAGCCAACCGGATCCCCTACCAGACGTCGTGTCTCAACCACATGAGTCCCTCCGTGACTCAAGCCATTAATGTGTACATCCCGATTTGAGTGGGAAGCTCCAAAATGAGACTCAAGCGTAAGACGTTCTCCCAACGTCTTACGTCTCCTCAACAACAACACATCCTCCATATATATAATAACAACCAAAATATGAAATACAATAAAACATATCATAATCATCCTCTTAGTGATGCAATTAACCATTAAACATGTTATAATGAAAATGACCTAATTATGTGAGACTAATCATAACATCAACATAGACAACACCACATTATTGAAACTGAGTAGGATTAACCTATCTTTTAGCAATCTCCTCAAGCTACTCGGATCCGGACCGAAACCGTCTCAAGAAACCGTCTCATCCTATACAAATCACATAATAACTAGTACAATGCATCCTATACTAGTTTATACTACAAATTCTCTTATTATTACCCCTTAATTAACCCCATTACACTTACTAATTACTAATTAATTGGCCATAACAAAATCCCCCAAAAGTTAGGATTTAAAAGACTAGAAAAGGGTAGATCTTTACTTACTAGATGAAGGAGATGAAGAGGAAGGTGGGAAATCCTCTAATCCAAGCTTGAATCCAAAGTGGAAGGTGTTTGTGAGGGTTTATAGAGAAGGGAGAGAGTTTGTAGAGATAAGGGGAAAGATAGAAATGATTTTAGGGTTAGGGAAGAAAAGGGTTTAAATCCCGTGTTCTGAAACAGCGTCACTCGACCGAGTGCCGAGTCCACTCGGTAGAGTGGACTCACTCGGCCGAGTAGTACTCTACTCGGTCGAGTGGACTCACTCAGACGAGTATACTCTTCACTCGATCGAGTGGACCCACTCGATCCGCTGCAACTCTACTTGGTCTAGTCTAGGTCTAGTTTAAGGCTATCCTTCCCTCCCGAGTGATCTCTTATCGGGTCTAATGGTCCTCTCACGCATATTAAGGTCTAAGTACGGGTCCCACAAAGGCTGGGTATTACAATCTTCCCTATTTAAAAATGAACTTCGTCCCCAAAGTTCGTTCGCCTCACCCTCACTTTTCCTTAACACTTCCTTACGTCTCATTCATCTCATGTCTACTCTTAAGTCTTTTCCTCACGCATTCGCTCATCTCTCTTGATAGTGCTCACGCATATTTCTTTACCGTACATGTTCTTTTATGTTATCATGTCCTTTCTTATTCCTAAATGTTATATTCACTTCCCCCTAAAAGAGAACTTCGTCCCGAAGTTCATCACTCGATCTCTCGCGAGAAGGATGCCCTTATTCACTCGATCTAGGCTCATGGGTCCGAGTATAAGTCAAGCTCAACATTCGTTCCCACTATCTTAGCTAAGATGCAGTCGTATCATGCATAGCTCGTGACTCTAGGTATACATGTATAACCCATGACTCCGTACCTAATGCATAAACCACATGATCATGCATGTGTTCTTACCCATCCTCGTGTCATATCATCCCACTCTAGTCGTCAAAAGACTCGATCATGTATAAGACTCATAGAATTCTTGCATACGCTTACCAATTACCGCATCATTATTATTCTTACTAAACATGTTAGATCTCATCCATTAACTAAACATATTTCTTACCACAATGTACAAAGTGACATATACCAACGTAAATAGATCATTCCAATTTATTCGTTAATGATTTCTACTCTTACACAACTATTAGGAGACCGGTAGGGTAATGAACTGAAGGTACTCAATCCATGTCGGGTCACAATCGTCAAAACAAGTTCAAAATAGTCCACTCGGCCGAGTGAGGGCGTCACTCGGTCGAGTGCGGGTCTTTACTAAAAGTTCCCAGGGTCCGTTTTTAGCACACTCGATCGAGTGAAATGGGTCACTCAGTCGAGTGGTCTGCCACTCGGTCGAGTGAAAATGGCACTCGGTCGAGTGTCAAATGGTAGTCTAAAATCCGGTCATTTATGGTATTTAAGCTTACCTATGGTCGAGTATACTTGCAAAAGGTCTTAATGGTGATCGTAGCACCATCCTAGCACACAACATCTAATAGGATTTGGCCTTATGGCCGAGTTTACAACACAAGAAAATAAATTGTTCGAAAGTCAACTGACACAAGGTCAAACAAGTTTCCATATATGTAAACAAGACAAACAAGAGGACTCCCTTTTCTTGCCAAGCCTCTTCAACCACCAAACCAAGGCTCCTTCAATGTTTACCGGTGACTCCTCCCTCCGCGTGCTAAGCTCCTCACTCCTTGTATCGCCCGAGGTGTCCATCATCGCGTCTTCTACTATTACGTTGACATAACGTCAATGATACTCCATAAGTCCCGGTGCCCAACTAGATGCTCCTCCTCCTCTACTCCCACTTCCATAGAAAACGTCGTCTCCACCCTCATGAGAGACACCTCGCACCCGCTCTTAATAGGTACTATCCATATGATCTCGGTAGTCAACACTCACATTCTCTTGGTAGCCTCCACTTTGATGAGCATCATTAAAGAAACTCCCGGTGGCGTAGTGCGGTCCCGCCCAAGGACCAAGCAAATGTCCGTCACCGTGAGGAATCCTATGACCCCAATCCAAGAGTTGAATACCATAGGCCTTGAATACCCTGAAAGTGTGTATGGTAATATCCGTATAAGACCCTTTAAATTTAGGACTATAACGTAAATTTAACATGTGAAATATGGTCATAAACGAAAAACAATGAAAAACGATAAAGCACAAGAATTAACCTTCGGTCCTAGTGCAATTCGGCAATGAGAGATCAAAGTAGACCTCCTCCTAATTGTTGCACCCAAGAACGTCTGACAATATGCCCTTGTGCTAGAAATGTGTTCTCTAATTGCCTTGCAATATTGAGAGAACTTGATGTGAGTTTTTATCAGATGTGAGATCCAGGTTTCAGAGAGAAATGA
Organism: Silene latifolia; assembly: GCF_048544455.1. NCBI lineage: Eukaryota > Viridiplantae > Streptophyta > Magnoliopsida > Caryophyllales > Caryophyllaceae > Silene > Silene latifolia. The sequence continues at coordinate 115,700,058 of NC_133538.1, forward strand.
TCTCCAAAACCCTAATTTTGTTGTCAAAATGAATTAGGTTTCAAAAGGAGAGAAGGCTCTCCTTTTGTTGCCTCGGTCCGCGGGTCACTAGAGGAGGGAGTGGGCTTTCCACTTTCTCCTCATTTAACTCGTGATCCGACTCGTCTCGCTAAAATGTATATGACGCGGTTTATTATTATAGATCGTCATCGGTTATCGGCTATTAAAATATCAACTAATAACACGGGTCAGTTGAAGTATTAATACATGTCCGACAAAGACGATATTGTATAATTTATTCAATATACATTAATTAAATATAATCGTTTATATTTAATTTACGAATTATCTCTAATTCGCCTTAGCCCATTTTATTTAATCCGTATTAAATAAAATATCTCAACATCACGTTTGACTAATTACTAGTCAATAACTCGGACTAACTGGTTAGTCAAAATTGGCATCAACATGATTTGTATTTTCATCTTGTCACATCTCTCAAACGTATCCTATAGGTGTGACTTTTAGGGACCAGTTGATCACCGCCATCCGTATGACAATAACGTCAAACTTATCTAGCAAGCCAACCGTTATTGATAAACGTGGATCAATTGATAATAATACCAAAAGTATGCCCTTTGATCCTTTTAGAGATTTATAAGTCCTTGCACTAATCGTTAAGGACACCACCGCCCCAACAAGCTCCCACTTGTCCGTACAAGTGTATGTGCAATGACGTTATCCGCACTAACCGGAGGACACGGTTCAACAAACTCCCACTTGTCCGTACAAGTGTATGTGCGATAACCGATTCTCATATTCATTTAAAATTTCTCCCACTCAATGTAAAACAATTTGCAGATCTGGATCCGCAAAGGTCGTATTCTACAATCGATCTGTATCAAGAGTGATTTCCCCGACTAGAGAGTAACTTAACTGATAAAACGAATCCGTATCCGAGCATGGCCATGCATTTCGATTCTGACTCCTCGAGTGGCCCCGAGAAATATTGAGTACCGATAAAGGCTGAATATTTCCTTCAACTCGACTCCTTCCGATCTAAGCACAGCATGAAATGACCCAGAAAAAATCTACTTGGCCCCCTGTTACGGATGACCGTGAGAAAGAAACCAAAGTCACCCAAAATCTGCCTTAGTCTCAAGAGACAGTCAATAGTCAAAATAATCGACTCTTAGGATCACCATGAAGGTCCTATCCACGACCGGGCACCGAATGTTGTAAAACATTTAGGACTCCACGTCGATGTCACAATTGTGTCCTACGAGATATCCGTATAACTCGCCTCTGTGATTGGTCAGTCAACCGTTTGACTTATGGCTTGTTGAACCCACCATCAATCAACGTCACAAAATAATTGCCAGAGTTATCAGCTCATATGGGCAATTAAGGACCAAAAATATAATGTTTGTTCAGTTCACTTTGTGGTGTTCAAAATTGTCGTACAAATTCCACATGAAAAACAAAATATATAAATATCAAAACGATGATGTCTTATAGAGTACATAAGGGAATGAATCTAATCCATAAAAGAGTACTACAACTTAGGAACACGTTTAATTCCCATGGAATTAACGTGCCCTTCATGCTTATCTTGTCGTAATGGTTTAGTGAGAGGATCTGCTATGTTATCATCTGTAGCAATCTTTTCTATCACTACTTCCTTTTGCTCCACGTAATCTCGGATTAGATGAGCTTTCCGTTGTACATGTCTAGACTTGTTGCTAGACTTTGGCTCCTTAGCTTGGAAGATGGCACCACTATTGTCGCAATAGATGGTGATCGGGTCATTCGAACTAGGCACTACAGATAGTCCATGTAAGAATTGACGCATCCATATCGCTTCCTTTGTAGCTTCGGACGCGGCATAGTACTCGGACTCGGTCGTAGAATCTCTTTATGTGATTTTGTTTGGAACTCTTCCAGCTGACTGCGGCGCCATTAAGAGTAAAAACGAATCCAGACTGAGATTTCGAGTCATCTCGATCCGTTTAGAAGCTAGCATCTCTGCGTAACCGATTCGCATAGCTTTTGAGGGCCTCCATAAGTCAATGCCCAATCTTTAGTCCTCCGTAGGTACTTAAGAATGTTCTTGACAGCCACCAATGTGATTCACCTGGATCTTTGTTGGAATCGACTTGTCATACTCAATGCATATGCCACGTCGGGACGTGTGCATATCATGGCATACATGATTGATCCTATAGCCGAGGCATAAGGAATCCGTGTCATGCGCTCTTTCTCTTCCGGTGTCTCTGGTGCCGAGACTTGCTCAAATGCACCCACGGAGCCATAGGAAGAAACCCCTTTTGGAGTTAGTCATGCTTTGAATCTCTCTAGGACTTTGTCTATGTAAGACTCTGGTGAGAGATAACATCGGTCGTGATCTATCTCGATAGATACGGATGCCTAGAATTCTTTGTGCCTCTCCCAGATCTTTCATCTGGAAATGGTTTTTCAACCATACTTTCACCGAAGTTAAGAGAGGTATGTCATTCCCAATCAGAAGTATGTCGTCAACATACAATATTAGAAAGACAATCTTGCTCCCACTCGACTTGATATACAGACATGGTTCCTCGACCGATCGAATGAATCCATTTTCTTTTATCACTTGGTCGAAGCGATGATTCCAACTCCGAGATGCTTGCTTAAGTCCATAAATGGAACGCTTAAGCTTGCACACTTTCTTAGGATTTTCTGGATCAATGAAACCTTCGGGTTGTACCATGTACAACTCTTCCTCCAAAAAACCGTTTAAGAAGGCGGTTTTCACATCCATTTGCCAAATTTCATAGTCATGAAAAGCGGCGATCGCTAAGATAATCCGAATGGAACGCAGCATGACTACGGGTGCAAAGATCTCATCATAGTGCAAACCTGGCACTTGGGTGAAACCTTTAGCAACTAGTCGTGCTTTGTAGATATCTTGTTGACCTTCCAGAGAATGCTTTATCTTGTAAAGCCATTTGCATTGAAGGGGACGAACCTTAGCAGGTAAGTCAACAAGATCCCACACGTTGTTCTCATACATGGAGTCCATCTCGGATTGCATGGCCTCAAGCCATAGCTTTGAGTCAGAACTAGTCATGGCACCTTTATAGGTTGCGGGTTCACTACTCGTTAAGAGTAGAATGTCATCTATGTCATGTTCCTCGACCATACCAATGTATCTGTCCGGAGGAATAGAGACTCTTCCCGACCTCCTAGGTTCCTCAGGAATATTAACCGCAGCCGGGATTGAAGGAATTGGTTCCTCCAATGGTTGCTCGGTATTTGGTTCTGGAACCTCCAATAGCTCGAAGGTTCTATCACTCTTTGCATTCTCGAGAAATTCCTTCTCTAAGAATGTCGCACTAGCCGCAACAAAAACACGTTGTTCTGTTGGCGAATAGAAGTAATGACCAAGTGTTCCTTTAGGATAACCTATAAAGTATGTCTTGACCGATCGCGGGCCGAGCTTATCCTCGTGTCTCCACTTGACATAAGCCTCGCAGCCCCAAACCCGTATAAAGGACAAGTTAGGGACCGTTCCCTTCCATAGTTCATATGGAGTCTTGTCAACAGCTTTAGACGGACTTCGGCTAAGTATTAGAGCAGCTGACAGAAGAGCATAACCCCATAATAAATCAGGTAATACCGTGTGACTCATCATGGATCAAACCATATCAAGTAGAGTTCGATTTCTCCGTTCGGACACACCATTCAACTGAGGTGTTCCAGGTGGAGTTAACTGTAAGGCAATCCCACAGTCCTTAAGGTGTTGATCAAACTCGTGAGAAAGATACTCGCCACCACGATCCGAACGCGTGTGTTTTAATCTTTCTACCCAGAGGTTACTGTACCTGCTCGGTATTCTTTGAATTTCTCAAAGGATTCACTTTTGTGCTTCATTAAGTAGACATAGCCATATCTACTTAAATCGTCCGTGAAAGTGATGAAATACCTATAGCCTTCTCGTGCGGTGATTGACATAGGTCCACATACATCCGTGTGTATGAGCCCTAATAGGTCAGCAGCGCGCATTCCAACACCTTTGAAGGAAATCCGAGTCATCTTACCGATGAGACATGATTCACACGTGCCAAATGATTGAAAATCAAAGGCCGAGATAGCTCCATTCTTTATGAGCTGTTTTACGCGTTTCTCATTAATGTGTCCCATACGGCAGTGCCATAGGTATGTTTGATCTTTGTCACCAACCTTTAACTTTTTATTCATTACGTGTAATATTTCGGTGGTCTGATCCAAAACATAAATTCCGTTCATGGAGACTGCCTTGCCATAAATCATATTGTGTAATTAGAAAATGCAAGAATTATTCTCTATTACAAATGAAAAACCAAGTTTGTCAAGTGCAGAAATTGAAATAATGTTTTTAGAAAGACTGGGTACATAATAGCACTTATATAAAAATAACTCAAATCCGCTAGGAAGCTGGATCACATATGTTCCACTCGAGACGGCAGCCACTCGTGCTCCATTCCCGACACGCGGGTCCACCTCACCCTTTACGAGGGGTTCGATGTTTCGGAGCCCCTGCACATGATTACACAGATGAGAACCACAACCAGTATCTAGTACCCAAGTTCCGTAACTTGCGTGGTTAATCTCAATCATATGAATAAAAGTAGAAGAGGAAGAAAACATACCAACAGGTTTAACGCGATCTGCCTTTATGTCCTCATCGTATACGGGACATGTACGCCTCCAATGCCCAGTCTTGTGGCAATGGTGACACTCCATGTTACCATCCTTGCTCTTTGTCGCGCCTGATGAGTGCTCGACTCACCAGGACCACTCTTACCTGAACCCGACTTCTTGAACTTCGGTTTACCTCGATAGGTCCGCTTAGCTTTGCCCTTACCCTTGCCCTTGTTTGACACAACGAGATCATCCTGTTTCATGCTCCCACTGAACTTCATGTCCTTCTCGGTCTGTACGAGAAGTGAGTGCAGTTCATGGGGACTTTTCTTCAAATCATTCATATAGTAATTCGCTCTAAAGAGCGCAAAACCATCGTGGAGTGAATGAAGCATGCGGTCAATGACGATGTTCTCGCCGATCTTACAATCAAGCGTCTCCGCTTCTCGACATTCTCAATCATCTTTGAGAATGTGTGGGCTAACTGGTTGGCCCTTCTAGAGTCTTGCATCAAAGAAGCGAGTGGTATGCTCATAGGTCACGATTCTCGGCGCTTTCGAGAATTCCTTAGTGAGCGTGGTGAAAATCTTGTTTGCACCATGGGCTATGAAGCGTTTACGCAACTTGGGTTCCATTGCAAAAATGAGTACGTTTTTAATCGCACCCGCTTCCATACATAAATCGTTAAACTTGGCGATCTCATTAGCTCTAGCCGTGGGACCTGGGTTTGGCGGGATGGGCTCTATTAGATATTTGAGCTTCCGTCGTCGGCGGCGGCATTCGTAATGCCGCCTCCCGATCCGCGAAGTTTGATCCATCATTCTTGATCGAGTAGACCGATTCATCCGATTCATGAAGATCCGAAGCCGGGACTCACGGTCCAATGTGGCACTTGGCATTGGGTCGTTAGTTGGACCAACCATTTCGTTATAGCAGTTTAAAAATCGTGTTCTACACTGAAAAAGAAAGAAAAACAAAAACGAAATAAGCAACTCATCGAGGTGATTTAAGTCTATTTAAAATGTATTTTAACGTGTAGACTCAAGCACTTGCATAATTGATCTTCCTCAAGAATGATACAAGTGATCCCAAGACTCAATTTCCGTAAATTGATAAGCCAACTGTTTAGCTAATTCTTCCGTAAGAACTCTTGGTCGATAGATTTTCGTAAATCCTATCTATAGTCCACCATGATCACGGGATCGTACGAGTGACCATAGTGTTGAGATAAAATAGGTCAATCGGTTCCAACTTACCCGACGTAGAAGGGGTCATATTATGCCTACCGACGAAGAAGGGACTCATTGGAGTTTGACCTATAAAGACCGTTCTCAATTTTGTTTATACGAGGAAGATCCCATCAACTTAATTTTAATTCATTTTAAGTGAACAAATAACTAGCGTCTGCGTGAATGAATTAATTTAGGTGATGGCTTAGCATAGATCGTGTGACATGAGAATGTCAAAGAAAACTAACTCGTGACCTCTATATGTGTCAGTTTTCATGCAATAATTAGGTGGTTTGGTTTTAGGCGGAATATGATGCAAATTATCGTTACGAAAAAATAAATAAAAGAATGCAATACGTAAATAAAATTCCTAGTGTGGCCTATCCTAGTAAAAAGAACATAATACAACTTTGGAATCCACCGTTGGACCCGAAAAGCTTGTCTTGATGTTCCATCTTTGACCTTGCAGCGTGAGTGAGCATCCGATCTCCATCTTTGGTCTTCTCAAAATTACAATTAAAATTTACAAATATAAACCTATTTACATTCTAAATACAAAAAAAAACTGTAATTACAAGTGAAAAATCCAAAACGGAGATACGAGATCTCAAAATACAACCAAGACCGTGTTCCATCATTACGGTAACACGTTCTACTAAGGCCACACTAAGTTACAACCGATTGTAGAATAAATAAATACGTAATAAAAGCATTCAAGACATTCAAAATTAACGATAAATAAAATGCATCAACTAAAACAAATTTATTCGTGACATAATTCCGTAATTATGTTAAATTTATCCAAACCACCTTTTAACGATTAAAATTTATGTGATAAAACTGCTTCTATCAGTTTAATTTTAATCTATTACAATCCGTTACTTTAAATACGCTTTAAAATAACTCAATGGTACGTGTGTGAACCGTTTCACAATCATAGCGAGTGTACAATATCCGTATAAAGTACATATTAAGGCCAAAAGAAAATATAAACAAAAAAAATAAATTTTCAAAGCTGCCAGAACAAAAATCCCTCGATCCAGGGACAAAAGTGCTCGATCGAGGAACAAAAGGGCTCGATCGACTGAACTGCTAGTCGATCGAGAGGTATGCTAATCAGAAAGTACTCGATCGACAATACTGGAGGTCGATCGAGGGCTTTTATCAGCAAATCTGCTCGATCGAGTACGAGGACTTCTCGATCGAGCAGTGGGGTTTTAAACAGAGGTCGATCGATCTCGCAATTACTCGATCGAGCAAAAACAACAAGGAAGGGCTCTCGATCGAGTAGAAACATGCTCGATCGAGGGCAAAAACATTCTGAAAACATGAAACCCTCGTGAAAACAGTTTTGACGAAACAAAAACATCTCAATTTTGATCAAAACCGCATCAAAACAAATTTACAATCTGACAAAACTTGACATATTGTTATAATCTCCGTATAAAATAACAATATGCAAAAGAACAAAACAAAAATGAAACAAAAACAGCCGTGTAATACGAGTGACGGCACGGTTTTCGAGACAAAAACAATCGTTTCAAAATCGTTTTATGAAAAATCACAATGAAAATTTACGTAACCTCGCTCTGATACCACTTGTATGGTAATATCCGTATAAGACCCTTTAAATTTAGGACTATAACGTAAATTTAACATGTGAAATATGGTCATAAACGAAAAACAATGAAAAACGATAAAGCACAAGAATTAACCTTCGGTCCTAGTGCAATTCGGCAATGAGAGATCAAAGTAGACCTCCTCCTAATTGTTGCACCCAAGAACGTCTGACAATATGCCCTTGTGCTAGAAATGTGTTCTCTAATTGCCTTGCAATATTGAGAGAACTTGATGTGAGTTTTTATCAGATGTGAGATCCAGGTTTCAGAGAGAAATGATCTCCAAAACCCTAATTTTGTTGTCAAAATGAATTAGGTTTCAAAAGGAGAGAAGGCTCTCCTTTTGTTGCCTCGGTCCGCGGGTCACTAGAGGAGGGAGTGGGCTTTCCACTTTCTCCTCATTTAACTCGTGATCCGACTCGTCTCGCTAAAATGTATATGACGCGGTTTTTTATTATAGATCGTCATCGGTTATCGGCTATTAAAATATCAACTAATAACACGGGTCGATTGAAGTATTAATACATGTCCGACAAAGACGATATTGTATAATTTATTCAATATACATTAATTAAATATAATCGTTTATATTTAATTTACGAATTAACTGCTTAATTCGCCTTAGCCCATTTTATTTAATCCGTATTAAATAAAATATCTCAACATCACGTTTGGCTAATTACTAGTCAATAACTCGGACTAATCTGTTAGTCAAAATTGGCATCAACATGATTTGTATTTTCATCTTTGTCACATCTCTCAAACGTATCCTATAGGTGTGACTTTTAGGGACCAGTTGATCACCGCCATCTGTATGACAATAACGTCAAACTTATCTAGCAAGCCAACCGTTATTGATAAACGTGGATCAACTGATAATAATACCAAAAGTATGCCCTTTGATCCTTTTAGAGATTATAAGTCCTTGCACTAACTGTTAATGACACCAGCCCCAACAAAGTGTTCCCATCCCCGGACCAAAAGCTAGAGCGTTCGTTCGGCCTTATCCCTTGGTTATAGATGAACTCATGCATGTCCCTTAGGACCAAGGAGTTGTTCACTCTCTCAATTAGGTCCGCCATAAGATATTGGTGATCATAAGCCGGCGATGGTTGGTTATATCCTCCGGTGAAAGACGGTATGTGCATAGAGTATCGGGGAGGGTCATGGTGTAGCGAAGGTTCGTGCATGAAAGAAGAGGACGGGGCATAAGTGGAGTGTCTAGGGCAATCAAAGGGCGGCGAGGGCATGTGCACATAGGATTACGATGGGGCATGTGGAGAAGTCCTAGGAGGGTCAGACAGGAGTTGCGGGGTTGGTTCCCCTTGCACCGCTTCACCATCAAGGGTGTAGGTAAGGTTTTCGGGAACGAGGTTGGATCGGGTCGGAGGGAGAGGTGGGGCAAGTTCGGATAAATGGGAAGTTTCGAGCAATCAACCATTTGCGGAAAGCTTTATGTATAAGTCCGTGTTCACTCTCCAAGTGTATCCGTTTTTGTCTTTCCTATCCACAACCCAAAACATGCCCCTCATATAGGCAATGTCGAAGTATGGTATTTCTGTACTCATAGGTCTATCAATAGCCCCCGGCTCGTAACCCAAGAGGTTCTTGGCTAGTCTAGTCACTAGGGCGCCACAATCAAGGGAGCACTTGTCGGATTTGGTCATCCTCTCAAATGCTAAGCAAACCATACACAGGGGGCTAGAGTAAAAACGCCTCTTATAGTACGGATTGAGGTAAGAGCTTAGGAGTAGTACTTCCGAAGAGTTGAGTTTTGATGCGTGTATTTTATATAAGGTTTTTACCTCATATTCACACGCATTTCTATGTTATTTACGTGGCATCTAGCTACAAATTCCCCCAAATAGTCTACTTTGGTTTGTCTTGTATTAATTGCAGGTATGGACTTGAAAGGAGCGAAATCGAGCCTGAACCTGTCCCAATCTCATGCATTTTGGAAAAGGAGGGATCAGAGCTTATAATTTGTCACTTGGAGATGCGTGAATGGCTTCGGAAGGTGTTCAAGGAGTCCACCCATGCTAATATAGCTCGATCGACCAAGTTGGTTGCTTAAACTAGTCGATCGAATGCTTTATCCTGCTGGAGTTCCGCGATCGAACTCTTTCTTTTCTCGATCGTGATGGCCGTTTGTTGAAGTCCTTGATCGAGTACTCATTTTACTCGATCGAGAGGTTTGCTGGGTTTTATCCTCGATCGAGTAGTTTCATTTCACTCGATCGAGAGGATCGGTCTTTTAGGCGGATTCTGAGTTAATTTCGAGATTTCCTTTTGTAATTAGGAATAAAAAAGAATGACGGCATTCATTAGAGGACTTCACTTTCTCTTCTCTTCCTCTCTTTTTCTCTCCCTTACTCTTTTTCTTAGAACTTTTACACTTGAAAACCTAATTCTCTATTTGCTCTTCCCTTGTAATCTGTATTCTATACTCTTAATTAATTACTTTTGTTTATTGTTCTCATTCCTTTAAATTCCTTGCTTTTCTTATTCTCTTCTTAGTTTATTAATTATGTTTAATTCTTACAGTTTATGTATTATTGTTGTTTATTCAATAATTATGCATAGCTAAATTCCCTTGCTAGGACATAGGGGAACCATGATATTAAGAACATCATGAATAGGTGATTAGGGTTTAGTGTGAATTAGATCTGTGTTGTTAATCACTGCATTTAACTGTTCTTGTCTTCTTGAGTCGACGCAATTAGATGATTAATTTTGGTACACCTTGACCTAGATCGGAAAATTTGAAGAGGTAAGGCATTCAGTGAACATTAGATCATTCTAATGAGGGCGGAACCTAAGTTAGTAATGTTTTAGGGCGAATAGCGGACCGGAAGGACCTTTTCACTACCCTGCAGACCGAATTTCCATTGACCTAAGACTCTAGACTTGACTCCTTGAGAATCATGGTGAACCGATTGTCCTAGTTGTTTATTTCTACTGTATTTCTCTTTACTTTATTTCTCTTTTAATCTCCGTAGATTAGTACAAACCTTTAAAAACCCCAAGAAATATTTACTCAGACGGGCTTAGTATAGCGTACATTTTCCCACCTCCCTGTGGAGATCGACCCTACTTCCACTAGCTTCTGTTAGTTATTTTAGGTATTTATTTTTGGTACTAGACGACGGTATCAAATTTTGGCGCCGTTGCTGGGGAGGTGGCGTAATCTTGTTGCTTTATTTTATGTCTGTCTCTCGTCTCAAGGAATTCATTCCTTGAGACTGATCTCATATTTGCTTTAATAGTGTTGCAGGAAATCTGTTCTAAAAGAGGACATTGTGATACCCGCTGTTCTTTCAACTCTATTTGCTAGAATGCTGAACATCGCTAGTCACTCAGAAACTACGGTGGATTCTTTGCCTAAAGGTTTCTTGCTTCCTACTACAGATGCAAACACCTTTGGGATTCATCCATCCTATATACAGTTAGCTAAGAGAAATCTCTTCAAGGGGTACCTGACGAGGATCCATGTAAGTATATAGAGTTGTTTACCGAGTACTGTTCTACTATTCCTTTATCTGCTGGGGTGACATAGGATAGAGTCAAGGGGGTCCTCTTCCCTTTTTCTTAGACTGATGACGCCCGGGAATGGTTGAGAGACTTGGATAAGGAAGCTGCTGGTGTTACTGATCGGAATTCCATAGCTTTAACCTTTTATAGACGGTATTTCCCACCACAGCGCACCAATGCGCAGAGAGGTCAAATCACTACTTTCACACAATTGGCCACTGAAGATTTGAATGAATCTTGGACTAGGTTCAAGAAGTTGGTTCGCTCTGTGCCTCACCATGGTTTCCAACGATGGTTCTTATGCATGCAATTTTATAATGGGTTGTATGATGATCAAAGAGCTGTGTTAGACAATGCAGCCAATAGGAGATTCCAGAAAAATGTTGAAGATGACAAGGGATGGCGTATTATCGAAGAAATGGCCATTCATGTAGCTGAATATGAGAATCCCAAAGGAGGTAGACGGGCAAATGAATTTTTAGTGGCTGAAGTGGGAAGTCTTAGTGGAAGGCTTGACAATATGGAGATTTTACAAGCTTCGAGTGCACATGAGCAAGTCCATGCTATGATTGAGCAAGAGGTAATTTGTGGTAGATGCGGTACATAAGGACACGATCATATTACTTGCATGGCAGATGTAGAGTGAGTCCGTGCTTACCAACAATTCAAGCAAAGAGTTTTGTTCTCTAAACTGTATGAAAACTTGACCATGCCATGTACCTCTAGTCCTCCTAATCTGGTGCCACGACAAGTTGATTCACCTTCTAAAATTGTAGAAATTGGGGAGTTGAAGTCCTTGGTGCAATCTTTAGCACTTCAACTTGAAAGAAAGTCGGACAAAGTTGAAAACTCTATAGAAAAGTTGCAAGACCAAGTCGCGCAACTTACATCCGAGCAAAATCAAGTGAATCACCCACCTCAATGTGATCCGATCAATGCAATAAATCTTTGAAGTGGTCTTACCTATGATGGACCGAAAATGCCGGAAAATGAAGATATAATTACTGACAAAATTCCGAAAATCGCCTTGGAGGAATTAATCGAAGATGCCCCTGCTGAGCATCGCCAAATCATTCGATCGAATGATTATTCTTCTCGATCGAATGATCTGCCCTCCGAAATTAATCTATCAAGCATTCCAAGCATTCGATCGGACAGTGCTCGTTCTGATACCCTCGATCGAGGAGATTGTGGTTCTCGATCAAGTAACTTGTCCACAGAAAATGTTCGATCGAGTAATCCTGACCTTCGATTGAATGGTGCTAAATTTGATGTTCTCGATCGAGAGATATTCATTCCTCGATCGAGTAATTTGCCTGAAGAAAACGTTCGATCGAGTGGAAATAGTACTCGATCGAGTACTTATACCAGCGGAGATTCTATTTCAAAGCTTAAACCCGCTGCTGTGTCGTCTTCCCCTGCTGCGGAGATGCCACGTTTTGACAAAGGTAAAGAGAAAGTCGTAAACCCGCTTATTGTTACCAGAATTCCTTATCCGGGACATCTGAAAAATGCTAAGGTCGAGCGACAGTACGGTAAATTCGTGGACGTGGTCAAGAAACTTCAGGTAACCGCACCTTTTACCGAACTAATTACTCAGGTACTTACTTACGCAAAATTTATGAAAGATATTTTGACGCGTAAGAGAGAGCTTAGTGAATTCGAGATTGTTGCATTTATGGAAGAGTCTAGTAATTTAATTCTCAATAAAGCTCCACCCAAAATGTAATACCCGGGTAGTTTTTCTATTACCTATACTATAGGAAACAAAGTGATAGATAAGGCTCTTTGTGATTTAGGAGCCAGTGTCAGTGTTATGCCCTATTCTGTCTGCAAGAAACTTAATATGGGTCACCTCAAATTGACTAATATCACATTACAGATGGCCGATAGATCTGTCAGACAACCCTTAGGTATCCTAGAGGGCGTGCCTGTTAAAGTAGGCAAGTTCTTTATACCAGTGGACTTCATTGTCTTAGACATAGCTGAGGATATCCGGACCCCAATTATATTAGGAAGACCATTCTTATGTACAGCCGGGGCCATTATTGATGTTAAACTAGGGCGTTTGACTCTTGTAGTGGGAGATGATGCAATCACTTTTAGTTTACCCGGTACACTTGCTCGCCCAATGATAGAGGATACTTATTATTCAGTTGATATCGTTGACGAGTCTGTTTATGAATTCTAGTCAGATTCCCTAATAAAGGATCCACTAGAAGCTTTGATGTTATTAGATGAGTGTGCAGATAACCCACAGAACAATGACGCTGTGTTGGATTTGCTTGATGCTGCAATAGATGAGCGTGAACTCACCAACGCTGAAGGACAGAGACTGGAACAAATGATAAATATTCTCTGCGCTATAGAGGTAAAGGTACCTAAGCGTAAGCCTCTTCCTTCTCATCTTAAATATGCATTTTTAGATGATACAGAGCAATATCCCGTCATTGTTAGTGCTAAATTAGATGATGGTCAGCTGACCGCTTTGTTAGCTGTTCATAAGAAAAACATGAAAGCTATGGGTTATTCATTGGATGACATTAAGGGCATCAGTCTTGATATTTGTATGCACAGAATTAAGCTTGAGGAAGATCACAAAGCTTGCAGACAGGGTCAGCGCAGGTTGAATCAGAAGATGCAGGATCTTGTGATGGCTGGGGTAATGAAGCTGCTTGATGCAGGTATTATCTACTCTGTTGGTCATTCTAAGTGGGTGAGTCCAGTTCAGGTGGTTCCTAAGAAAGGAGGAACTACTATGGTGAAGAATGATAAAAATGAATTAATACCCACTAGAGTAGTAACTGGTTGGCAGATGTGCATAGATTACAGTCAACTAAATGCCGCCACAAAGAAAGATCACTTTTTCCTTCCTTTCATTGATCAGATGGAAGAAAGGTTAGCTTCTCATAAGTTTTTTCTATTATTTAGATGGATATTCAGGGTTCTTTCAGATGGCTATTCATCCAGACGATAAGGAAAAGACCACTTTTACTTGACCTCATGGTGTTTTTGCTTATCGCAGGATGCCTTTCGGTTTGTGTAATGCCCCTGCCACCTTTCAAAGGTGCATGATGGGATATTTTCTGAGTATATAGAATCTATTATGGAGGTCTTTATGGACGATTTTAGTGTCTATGGAAGTGATTTTACTAATTGTCTGTCTAACCTTGATAAAGTGTTGCAGCGCTCTATTGAGGTTAATCTTGTGCTTAATTGGGAGAAGTGCCACTTTATGGTCAATGAGGGAGTTGTCGTAGGGCACTTGGTTTCTGACAGGGGCATTGAGTTTGATAAAGCAAAGGTGCAAGTAATTCCGCAATTTCCTCCTCCTGTTAATGTTAAAGGAGTGAGGAGTTTCCTTGGTCACGCCGGCTTTTATCCCCGGTTCATCAAGGATTTCTCAAAAATTACTAAACCAATTACACAGGTGTTGCTTAAGGATGCCCCCTTTGTATTCACTGATGAGTGTCTTTCTGCTTTTAACAAGTTAAAGCAGGGCTTGATTTCAGCACCAATTATCCAACCTCCTAACTGGGATCTGCCATTTGAGATCTTGTGCGATGTTAGTTACTATGCACTAGGAGCGGTGTTAGGCCAGCGGAAAGACAAAGCTTTGAGTGCAATCTACTATGCGATTCGAACTGTGGATGAGGTTCAAGTGAAATACACCACTACTGAGAAGGAGCTTTTAGCTGTGGTTTACACGCTAGAGAAATTTCGTTCTTATTTGATTGGGTCAGAAGTTACTGTTTTTACTGACCATGCAGCGTTGAGACACCTTCTTGCTAAGAAGGAAGCTAAACCACGACTGCTGAGATGGATACTTCTTCTTCAGGAATTTGATTTGCATATCAAAGATAAGAAGGGTGTAGAGAATGTAGTAGCTGATCATCTGTTGCGATTATCGCAGCAGGAGGGAGAGGATTCCTTACCTTTTGATGATTCTTTTCCCGATGATTCCTTATTTGATATTTTGTCTAACACTAACCATGACCCATGTTATGCACATTTGGCTAACTATGTTGTCAGTGCCGAGCTGCCACCCGACCTTTCTTATCAGCAGAAGAAGCGTTTTCTTTATAATGCTAAGAAGTACTTCTGGGATGATCCTTATTTATTTAAGGAGTGTGCAGATGGTCTATACAGACGGTGTATTCTGCAGTGGGAGACCAAGGCCATCCTAGAAGGCTGTCATTCATTTTCTGATGGTGGTCACCACGGTCCGTGGCTAAGGTACTTCAATCTAGTTTTTACTGGCCTACTTTATTTGCCGATGCTAAAGTGTTTGTTTCAGCTTGTGATGTTTGCTAACGCTCTGGGAATATATCTAAGAGACATGAGATGCCACAAAATGGCATCCTAGAGGTCGAGGTTTTTTATGTCTGGGGCATTGATTTCCAAGGATCATTCCCATCTAGTAAAGATAACAGGTATATTTTGGTAGCAGTAGATTATGTGTCTAAATGGGTGAAAGCGATTGCTTCACCTAATTGTGATGCCATTAATGTGATTAAGATGTTCACAAAGATTATCTTTCCTCGATTTGGTGTCCCTAGGGTCGTAATTAGTGATGGGGGAATGCACTTTAAGAAAAAGAAACTCACTTCTATATTGTCTAAATTCGGTGTTCAACATCGTCGTGGTTTGGGGTACCATCCCCAAACTAGTGGGTAGGTTGAGGTCTCTAATAGGGCACTAAAAGAGATTTTGGCTAAGGTAGTTTCTAAATCACGTAAGGATTAGAGTCTTAAGTTGGATGAAACATTATGGGCTTATAGGACTGCCTTTAAAACACTGATTGGTGCATCACCATATCGGTTGGTTTATGGAAAGTCCTGTCATGTACCTGTTGAGTTAGAGTGTAAGGCTTGTTGGGCTATTCGTGAGTTGAACTATGATCCTAAGCTATGCGGTCAGAATCGTTTATTGCAGCTAGATGAGTTGGAAGAGTTTAGGCTAAATGCCTATGATAGCTCGCACATTTATAAAGAGAAAACGAAGAGATGGCACGACAAACGGATCTTACCTCGAGAATTTCATATCGGGCAAAAAGTGTTGCTGTTTAATGCCCGACTGCGCTTGTTTCCTGGTAAGCTGAAGTCAAGGTGGAGTGGCCTTTATACGGTGACTAGTGTTAGCAAATTTTGGTCCGTTGAATTAGAAAGTTCCGAGGGCAACAGGTTTAAAGTCAATGGGCAATATGTGAAGCATTACCATGAGCCAAATGATGTGGGTGGCAAAGTTGAAGTTCTCTACTTCGATAATCCTGATGCGCCAGATAATTAAAGTCGAAATGTCGTGCGGGACCTCTTAAACCTGCGCTATCCATGAGGCAACCCAGCCTGTTTTTGTTGTAATTTTTTTTAAACTTCTTGAATTATTTTTGTGTGCTTAGCTTCTAGTTTTACAAACAATCGCTAAACATTTAAGTTATGTTGTTAGTTTCGTAGTTTCTTTGTTGCGGTTTGCAGGCCTCACACGTGAACTATTCGATCGATTGCTTTCTTTACTCGATCGATTGTTTTTGCTGCTCTTTCTCCACGATCGAACATCCTTTCTCTTCGATCGAATGCTTGCAAATTCAGGCTTTTCGATCGACAGCTTATCCTCTTCGATCGAGAACTTCTGACACCTATTTTTCTCGATCGAGCTCTTCTGCCCTTTCGATCGAGTCCTGCTTATATATTTCGCATGCTCTGATGTCACGAGGCTGATTACGACCTCCCATGTTCATGGTCGGTTTGGGGAGGTCCCTATTTCATGCCTATATTGTAAGTTTTCCAACTAACGTTCTCCTTTTCTCTTCAATTTGCATCCCTTTCCCTATTCTTGGTACAATGAGGGCATTGTACAGTTTAGTTTGGGGAGGTATGCAACCATATCTTTGTCTGCATGTTATTTTATTGCATTTCCGTTTGCACGTTTACTTATTATTCGCATGCATTGTTGTTTTTCATTCAAAAATCGTATAAAATTCAAAACATTTCAAATAAATTCACGTTTAATTTTGCATTTAGGTTGGGTCGGAACGTTGAACTTTTACGCTACTTTGAGTCTTTTACCCTTGCCTTGCATATTCTTAACATTTTGCTGGCATGGTAATGTGCATAATCTACGAGCTTGATAAACTGGTGACATTCATGACCAGTTTCATATAGGATGTGAGTAGTACTCTCTATAAGGCATGTAACATCAATTTTCACGTGCATGACGCCCTTTTCTCGGTACCTATATGCATTCGATTTGTGGTGGTGACACACGTGGAGAGGTAACTTACAATCCCTTCTTTCATTACTACCCATAAACTTCACAATAGCCAAAAATTTGCCTTTTGACCCCTTAACTACATCCAAACTTTTAGCCTGCCCTGTCAAGCTAGTTCCAGTGGTTTTTGTGGGTATGCTGTTACCCTTGTCTATTTGGCTCGCTTTGAAAGAATCGAAGTGGGTGGTATGAACTGAAGAAATGAATTGAAAGAAAAAAATTGAAAAAGATATTTGAAAAAGAAGAAAAATGATTAAAGAAAAAACAAAAGAGAAAAAATATATGTGAAAAAGAAAGTTGTATAATACTCCCATGCTTATCACTACCTTCTTATGGGGAGTCCTTTGTTGATGTGAGCGATGTTTTGCCACGATGGCACAGTTCCACATTTTATTTTGAGTAGTGAAGCGGGATGATTCTCCTATTTGGTTATGGTTGTACTTGCTTGACTTTATCTCCACTTATCCAAATTATTTTTGCCCCTTCATACCCAATAATCTCACCTCACATCATATGTAAGTCCTTAGCGTATGTCTCGGTCCTGATTGGTTGGAATGCATATTTACGGTCGGTAGAAATTGGTTTCAAGTCAGCTGCATGCATTTTCTTAAAGGTCGAGTTAGGTGAGTGTCTCTACTTCCTTCTATCTCTTACTAATATACTCACCCTGTGCTTAATTTGTGTGATGAGCGACTCGTGAGAGTCCGATATATTTGAGTCTTGCAAGCTTGATGGTTCGATAGTTTAAGGTATTGATTTAATTCGTTTGCACTTGCTTATCGCCACTTTGTTTGTTGTTGCATTAAATTGGTTTGGGTGGACAATTTGTAGCTGATGAATTGGTCCCGTTCCATTAGTTTTCTTTAGTTGCATTCATAGTTTGCTTGGGGACAAGCAAAGGTTTTGTTTGGGGAGATTTGATGCGTGTAATTTATATAAGGTTTTTACCTCATATTCACACGCATTTCTATGTTATTTACGCGGCATCTAGCTACAAATGCCTCCGAATAGTCTACTTTGATTTGTCTTGTATTAATTGCAGGTATGAACTGGAAAGGAGCGAAATTGTACCTGAACCTGTCCCAATCTCATGCATTTTGGAAAAGGAGGGATCGGAGCTTGGAATTTGTCACTTGGAGATGCGTGAATGGCTTCGGAAGGTGTTCAAGGAGTCCACCCGTGCTAATATAGCTCGATCGACCAAGTTGTTTCCTTAAACTAGTCGATCGAATGCTTTATCCTGCTGGAGTTCCTCGCTCGAGTTCTTTCTTTACTCGATCGAGATGGCCGTTTGTTGAAGTCCTCGATCGAGTATTTTTGGTACTAAACGACGGTATCATATTTTGCCAAAATTTGATACCGTCGTTTAGTACCAAAATTAAATACCTAAAACAACTAACAAAAGCTAGTGGAAGTGGGGTCGATCTCCACAGGGAGATGAGAAAATGTACGCTATACTAAGCCCGTCTGAGTAACTATTTCTTGGGGGTTTTAAAGGTTTGTACTAATCTACGGAGATTAAAAGAGAAATAAAGTAAAGAGAAATACAGTAGAAAGAAACAACTGGGACAATCGGTTCACCATGATTCTCAAGGAGTCATGTCTAGGGTCTTAGGTCAATGCAAATTCGGTCTGCAGGGTAGTGAAAAGGTCCTTCCGGTCCGCTATTCGCCCTAAAACATTACTAACTTAGCTTCCGCCCTCATTAGAATGCTCTAATGTTCACTGCAGGCCTTACCCCTTCCAATCTTCCAATCTAGGTCAAGATGTACCAAAATTAATCATCTAATTGCGTCGACTCAAGTAGATAAGAACAGTTAAATGCAGTGATTAACAACACAGATCTAATTGAAACTAAACCATAATCACCTATTCATGATCTCCTTAATATCATGGTTCCCCTAAGTCCTAGCAAGGGAATTTAGCTATGCATAATTATTGAATAAACAACAACAATACATAAAATGTAAGAATTAAATATAATTAATAAACTAAGAAGAGAATAAGAAAATCAAGGAATTTAAAGGAATGAGAACAATAAAAAAAAGTAATTAATTAAGAGTAGAGAATACCGATTACAAGGGAAGAGTAAATAGAGAATTAGGTTTTCAAGTGTAAAAATTCTAAGAGAAATAGTAAGGGAGAGATAAAGAGAAGAAGAGAAGAGAAAGTGAAGTCCTCTTATGACTGCCGTCATTCTTATTTATTCCTAATTGCAAAAGGAAATCTCGAAATTAACTCAGAATCCGCCTAAAAGACCGATCTTCTTGATCGAGTGAAGTGAAACCACTCGATCGAGGATAAAACCCAGCAAACCTCTCAATCGAGTAAAACGAGTACTCGATCAAGGACTTCAACAAACGGCCATCTCGATCGAGTAAAGAAAGAGCTCGATCGATGAACTCCAGCAGGATAAAGCATTCGTTCGACTAGTTTAAGTAACCAACTTGGTCGATCGAGCTATATTAGCACGGGTGGACTCCTTGAACACCTTCCGAAGCCATTCACGCATCTCGAAGTGATAAATTCCAAGCTCCGATCCCTCCTTTTCCAAAATGCATGAGATTGGGACAGGTTCAGGCTCGATTTTACTCCTTTCCAGTTCATACCTGCAATTAATACAAGACAAACGAAAGTAGACTATTCGGGGGTATTTGTAGCTAGATGCCACGTAAATAACATAGAAATGCGTGTGAATATGAGGTAAAAACCTTATATAAAATACAGGCATCAAGTTTGCTAGGGTCCCTTCTTCCGTAAAGGAGGTTGGTCATCAGGCGAAGGAAAATTTTCAAAACGGGGTGCTCCACATCGTTTATTTTCATGGCACTAACATCGGTCCGACACATACTACCAACCAAACTCAACCCGATTCAACCACTAATAACTATACCAAAACAACTTAAGAAAGATGCAAAAACTCTTCGCGATCATCTGCTACCCCCCTAAAAGAAACAAGGTTACGTCCCCATAACCATACATACCTGATCAAAAAGGGACAGGTAACGCTCTCTCATGGCCTCCTCTGCCTCCCATGTAGCTTCCTTAACCTCATGATTGGACCAAAGGATCTTAAGCAAGACTGTCTCACCATGTCTAGTCTTCCTAACTTTCCGATCTAGAATATGCTTAGGCACCTCAAGGTAAGACAAGGACTCATCTAGCTCTATGCTCTCTGCCTCTAACACATGTGACGAATCACTCACATACTTGCGCAGCTGAGATACATGAAACACGTTATGTACCCTATCCAAAGAAGAGGGTAAAGCCAAACGATAAGCAACCTCTCCAACCTGGTCTAGGATCTCATATGGTCCTATGAACTTCTGACTCAGCTTGCCTTTCTTCCCAAATCTCATAACCCCACGCATAGGAGACACTTTCAGAAGAACCTTGTCCCCAACCTGAAACTCTATATCCCGGCGATGCAGATCTGCATAACTCTTTTGGCTATCCTGAGCTGCTCTCATCCTCTCGCTGATCATCTTAATCTGTTCAACCATCTCATGTACCATCTCTGGTCCTAAAACCACTACCTCAGCACTGTCGTCCCAACAAATCGAACTCCTACATCTCCTCCCATATAAAGACTCAAATGGTGCCATGCTAATACTAGTGTGATAGTTGTTGTTGTAGGAAAACTCAATCAAATCCAACCTCTGTTCCCAGCTACCACCAAAATCCATCACACAAGCTCGTAATATATCCTCAAGAGTCTTGATCGTTCTCTCTGTCTGACCATCTGTTGCAGGATGAAATGCTGTACTCATCTTCAACGTCGTTCCCAAATATTCCTGCAACTCTTTCCAAAACCTTGAGATAAACCTCGCATCTCTGTCAGATATTATGTCTTTAGGCACCCCATGTAACCTTAGCATATTCTTCCGATAGGCCGTAGCTAATTGTGTTTTAGTCCATGTATCTTTCATTGGCACGAAATGAGTTGACTTGGTCAGTCGATCCACTATAACTCATATCATGTTGTTACCCTGCTGACTCTTTGGCAAACCCACGATAAAATCCATAGAAATGGATTCCCACTTCCACTCAGGTACCTCAAGAGACTGAATCTTACCTTGTGGTCGTCGTTGTTCCCCTTTAACTCTCTGGCATCTCAAACAACGGGCCATGAACTCAGCTGTTTCTTTCTTCATCCCAGGCCACCAGAACGTCTTCTTTAAATCCTTGTACAGCTTGTCAGCATCTGGATGTACCGAATATGGTTTACAATGTGCCTCTATCATGATGGTCTTTTTCAGCTCCACATCATTAGGGACACACCACCTCCCATCAAACCTCAAACTACCATCCGTATGAATAGAGAATCTAGACACTGTCCCTTTCTCTACTCCAGCTCTCCACTCCACCATCTTAGGATCCAATGCCTGTTTACCTCGAATGTCATCATAAAGATCAAGGCTGTACTGTCAAATCTCCCATGGCATCCCCTTTCTGGATCATATGTATCCCAAACTTCCCAACCTCATCTCTCAACCTCATCAAAGATATAGCAGTGCACAAGGAATGTACACTCTTCCTGCTCAAAGCATATGCCACTACATTGGCTTTCCCTTCATGGTAGATGATATCCATGTCATAATCGCCAATCAACTTCATCCACCTCCTCTGTCTCATGTTCAACTCCTTTTGAGTGAAGATGTACTTGAGGCTCTTGTGATCTGAAAATACCTTAAAGGTCGCCCAATAAAGGTAATGTCTCCAAATCTTGAGAGCAAACACAACTGCACCCAACTCCAGATCGTGTGTAGGATAGTTCTCCTCATAAGGCTTCAATTGCCTAGAAGCATAGGCAATCACTTTACCATTCTGCATTAACACACATCCCAACCCATTCTTTGAGGCATCTGTATAAACCTCAAAGTTCTCACTCCCTTCAGGTAATTCTATGATTGGAGCTGTGGTCAAACGCTCCTTTAATGTTTAGAACACCGTCTCACAACTCGCATCCCATCGAAACCTGTTCTCTTTCCTCATCAAAGCCATCATAGGTCTAGCAATCTTAGAGAAATCTTTCACAAACCGTCTGTAATATCCAGCTAGACCCAAAAAACTCCTTATCTTCGCTACGTTCTTTGTTGCTTCCCACTTGGTAACTGCCTCAATCTTTGCAGGATCCACAACTACCCCTTCCTTTGAAATCATATGCCCTAGAAAGGCAACTTTCTCTAACCAGAACTCACACTTAAACAACTTGGCATACAACTCATGCTCCCTCAAAGTCTGCAACACAATCCTGAGATGCTCCTCATGCTCCTCCTTAGTCTTAGAATAGACTAAGATGTCATCGATGAAAACCACCACAAACTTGTCCAAAAACTGACTGAAGACTCTGTTCATCAAATCCATAAACACAGCATGTGTATTAGATAGCCCAAACGGCATTACCACATACTCATAATGGCCATACCTCGACGTGGAAGCTGTCTTTGGTATGTCCTCCTCTCTAATCTTCACCTGATGGTACTCCGATCTCAGATCAATCTTGGAAAAGACTGTTGCACCACTCAACTGATCAAACAGGTCATCTATCCTTGGGAAAGGATACTTGTTCTTCACTGTCACTCGGTTCAGCTCCCTGTAATCTATGCACAACCTCAAACTCCCATCTTTCTTTTTCACGAAAAGAACTGGTGCTCCCCACGGTGATACACTAGGTCTAATGTATCCCTCTATTAGATCATCTAACTGCTTCCTGAGCTCCTCCAACTCCTTAGAACCCATCCGGTACGGTGCCTTAGAGATTGGCCTCGTCCCCGGTTTTAGCTCAACACTGAAATCTATCTCCCTCTTCGGTGGCAACCCCGGAATCTCCTCTGGAAAGACATCTGAAAACTCTCCCACCACTAGTATCTGATCAACTGTCGGACTTTCTATCCGGTCATCTCTCACATGGCATAAGATCATCGGGTACCCCTTCCTCAAATAGGACTTCAAGGTTACAGCTGCAATCAATTTAACTTTGGGTTTGACAACAAACCCACGATAAGACATACTAATGCCCTTAGGACCTCTCAGAGACACTTTCTTTTGATGACAGTCTATCTTAGCTTTGCACTTTCCTAACCAATCCATCCCGACTATCATCTCAAAACCGTCTAAAGAAAACTCTAGTAAATCTACAGGTAGATCAACTTGCCCAACTATCAGAGATATATCCCTAAACAACTTCCCACATGTTACAGACTCTCCCAAAAGTATAAAAACTTTCTCACTTACAGACTCATATTCTCTCAAACCCAACTGTTTAACATGACTCGAAGATACAAACGACTGAGATGCCCCCGAATTAAACAAAACAAAGGTGTAAACACCATTAACAAGAAAAGTACCAGTGATAACATGTGCGTCGTCCTCAGCTGCTTGTTTCTCCATCATAAACAGCTTTCCACTGGTCTTCTGTCCACCCCCTTGGACAGTACTGGCTGGGGTAGTTTGCTTAGCACCCGACCCCTGGTTGTTGTTGGTGTTCGTAGGAGGCTTCTGATAAGAACTACCGCCATTGCGGTTACCTCCCCCGTTGCTGCTCTAACCTCCCCGGTTGTTCCATGACCCAGCTGGTCTGTTGCTCGCAAAACTCTGTGCCAGCCCCTGAGAAAAACTCCCCTGTCCCGGCCTCTGGTAACCCCCGCTCACTGCACTGGTGTACTCATGTCTCTTGTGGCCTACACCACCACAGTTAAAACGGGTCATCCCCCAGCTGGTGCTACTGTTCCATTGGCCACGCCCATAGGAAGCCCTTGTACTAAACCCCGAACCAGATGAATATACTCTAGCCTGAGTGTGGTTGCCCTTCTTGTAGCTAGATTGGCCACCACCCTCGCTCTCAGCCTTTTTTTCTCAGCACCTCTCTCTCGGGTCATCTCTACCAGCCTCTCAGCTCTCCCAGCCCTCTCATAAGCTTCCTTAACATCTGTATAGATCCCCACGGGTAACTTCTCCATTATCTTGGGGGTCAACCCCTTCTCAAACCTCAGAGCTAGGTTCTCATCACTCAACCCCATATCCTCAGCAGACCTAGCCTTCTCATTAAACTGTTTGTAGTACTCAGCCACCGACATCTCAGAGGTCATCTTGAACCCATCAAATTCCTCCCTCAGCTTACTCCTCACATGCTCCGACACAAACTCCCTCTTCATAGCTTTCCTAAACTCTTCCCAAGGAATAGAGGCGACCCCTTCCGCATCATACAGATCTCTAGCATTCACCTTGACCTTATCCCACCACTCTCCTGCTGCCTCCCTCAAGTAGAACGCATCTTGTTCTACCCTCATTTCATCCGGGCAATGCACCAAATCAAGGATGTTTTCCAACTCTCTGTGCCAATTATTCAGAAGGATTGGCTCCCCGGTCCCCTTGTACTCTTTTGGGTTAAACCTCGCTATGTAGAGGCTAATCTTTGAATGATCAATATCCTTGTCCTTCCCCATTCTCTTTAAAGCTTCTGTAAGAGCATCTTGGTGCTCCAACATCTTAACTATGTCATCGGTGGTCATGTTCTCAACTCTAGCATAAAGGGCGTTTCTCTTTGGCGGCATCTTGCAACTATATAAGAAAAGGTAGACATAAACATACATATATACTATAACCCTGAACACGTATATAGCCTGCACAGACCCCACTCAGTCGAGTACCATAACCTACTCGATCGAGTTGAGGCTACTCGATCGAGTGCCCAACATACTCGATCAAGTGCCCCAACTCCAGACCTCAAACAGACCTTCTGATCTCAAACATACTCGACCGAGCTGACCAGCCACTCGATCGAGTGACCCCTACTCGATCGAGTGCCCCTATGTACTCGATCGAGTACCCAAAAATACGATTCTGACCAGAAAAACATCAAATTACCCACTCGATTGAGTCAGGCCCACTCGATCGAGCACCTCACCTACTCGATCGAGTGTCCCCCACTCGATCGAGTCATGGAGACTCGTATACACTACCCGCATGTTAGCTCACTTCCCCAAACTTACTATGCAACCTTTATAACCCCAACATTATAATTATAACTACGCATGCTGATACCGTCGTTTAGTACCAAAATTAAATTTATAATTCCAAACTAAAACTATACCTAGTGATAGTAAGGGTCGAACCACAGAGAGACAAGGTAGATTTTGTTTGCTATTTTTCAGCCTATAAAAGTAACAATTAAGAGGATCGGGAACTTCGGTTCACCATGGCAAATAACAGGTCAGTCAAGCAGCAGAGGTCTCATAATACTGTCTCAGGGAATATAAGCTAGTCTTTCGATCAAAGCTCAAATAACCTAACGGTCTAATAATTCCCTAGAATTTATCAAAGCTTTCACTCAAGAGAAATTCTAAATCTAACGATAAATCAAATTACCAATCTTTCAATCTAGCAAAGAAATCTATCAAAAGATGACAAGACCAATACGGAAGAACTCATGCTACACAACAATCCTAATTTAATACCATGGCTCACCTTATTCCCAATCAAAGGAATTACCTATGCATAATCATAACTACACTAATTGCGAAATTAATAATAAAGAACAAATTTGACATGATGGAATCTAACTAGAACAAAGGAGAGAAATTCAATTGCTGAAATTAATTGATGAAACAAGAATAAAAATAACAAGGAAAAAGAAGAAAGAGGAAGAATTGCATAAAAAGCTTACTAATTAAATTTCAAGGATAAAGTATTCGAATCCAAGGTTTCCGTCTCAAGCTAGATCTGAAAACTATGTTTTTTCCAGAATGAAAAGCATAACCTAAAAGTTGCTGCGTTCTCCTGATAAAAAGATACCGAAAGTTAATTACAAGTTGGGCTTTTAAAAGTCTAACACGGAGAAATAATTATCAGCTCGAAATCAGGTCGATCGACTGGTCAGCACGGTTGATCGACTGAAAACGCGGAACAGTAGCATCTGAAGAGCTCCAGTGGTCGATCGACCTCACAGTCTAGTCGATCGACCGAGAATGCTGTGCAGTGGCTCCTTGTTGCTTCCAATCAACTCTTCACCCCTTGCACGCATTCCAAGGTGAATGAATACGACTCTCCTTCTTCTTGGCTTCCTTGAACTTGCTTCCGGAGGACGAATTTGGCTTGATTTAGCCTACTTCCACGCATTCCTACAATAAATCATAGAAAAATGCAAAGTAAACCGTTTCGGGAGAAATAGCAGCCTTAAGCTAACAATTATGCATAGAAATACGTGCCAAAACCACAGATAAAGTGTATAGAATATGCACGTATCAAATCTCCCCAAACCAAACCTTGCTTGTCCCCAAGCAAGCACTATGACCCGTATAAAAACTAAATGGAAAGGAGTACATCTCAGAGCCAACTACAAGTCAATGCCAAACCGTTTAATGCACATAGTCAACTGCTGCAAAGCTTAAATCAAGTGAACAAATTTATGCATATCATAGAATTAAGTCGGGCGTTCAACCTTGCAAGACTCATACAATCGGACTCTCCCGGATCACTCTTCTCTCAGCAAAGCAAATGGTAAGATAATATGTAAAAGAGAGGGAAGAAAAGTATAGTCTCTCACCTAGACTGCGACCGACAAAACATGTATGCTTGACTAGCATGAATAATGATTCTATTTACCGTACATACGCATAACCACCGTCAAGGACTATCACATGCCGAACTATTGCAACATTTGGATATGTGAGGCTAAGTGGGAAAGAAGGGGCAAAGCAATTATGGAAGAGTGAAGGTAAGAGCCAAGCTAGTACCTAATAAACCATTAGAACCCGTATCCCGTTCTTCCAACTCAATAAAAAAACCATGCCTTTATTGACTAGGCAACACAAAAATCCAAACAAACGCCTCCAAATCATGAGGTAAGCACATGAGGCGTGTTCTTATTTCAACCAAGACCTTACTATTTTCAAGACTCTTTTTTTTTCTCTTCTTTTTTTTTGTCTGTTTCTTTTTTTTTTTTTTTTCATTTTCATTTTTTTTTTTCAAATTCTGAACTGGTGGTCGATCGACCAATGATGGCAGTCGATCGACCACCCTGCACACTCAGCATTCTGCCCAGGTAAACAACTTCCCTTTTTTTTCATTTTTCTGAATTTTTCTTTTCTTCCCCATTTTCAGTGAAATAATTCCTTCACTTCTCAAAAATACCCGCTCCAACATTACAAGAGCGAACCAAAACAAATTTAAATCAACAAATTCCTCTACTACTTCCTAGCTTGGCACAATGGTAGGCTAAGTATGGAATGTAGTTGAGGGCAACTGGCAATTTTGGCTTATAGTGGAGTTAAAGGGGTAAAATGAGAAAGGGGAGGATGCAATAGTTCTCTAAACATGCAATACCGACCACAAACCAATGCGTATAGGCAATAAGCAATCAAAACTCATACACGTGCAAAACATGAAATGAAGGGAGTAACTACTCTCAATCCTAAATTAACCGGTCATAAATGTCACCAGTTATAGGCTCTATATCTCAGAAGGTATAAGTAGTTTGCCAAAAGTAATGAGTCAAGTCTAATTGCCCGAAATGGAATTCCATAACAAAATTTGAGAAATCACTTTTAATTCTTGCTAAGCAACTGTGAAAAGGGCATGGAATGGCATATTCGACTAATAGTGCAAAATCATCATTAATAACTCCAATCCGACTCAACTGTATGCAAAAGTAAACGTGATATTTTTGGTTGTTATGAATTTTTTCAATTTTTTCTTTGTTTTTTTTTTATTTTTTTATTTTTTTGAATGGATGAAAATTAAAAACAAATGCAAACAGAAATGCACTAAACATGTGACTGAAATGCAATAAAGACAAATGCAGATGCAAAACAAAAGGCATATGCAAATACCCTCCCCAAACCAAAACGCACAATGTCCCCATTGTGCTCAGCAGCAAATCACCAGCAGAAAAATGGGAGAATAAAAGCATAAAAAAAATAAATAAAAGGAAGCGAAAAGAGAAAGGAAAATAACTCACAAAATACGACCCCCCCAAACCAGCCAAAAACGGGGAGGTCACCAGTATCTAATCTCCACCCTCGTAGTCAGAGTCACTGTCCTCTCCGGACCCCGAGTCACTCTCCTCCTCAGCAGCAGCAGCGGGAGTGGCCCTCCTAGAACCGGAGGCACCAGTAGTAGTAGTAGGAGGGGGTCTCCTGGCGGGCTGAGGGTAACCACCCGCAGGAGGGACAAAGTAAGAAGGGTGAGCCCAGTCACCCTGTGGAAGCATCCCCCCCGAGCTAGCTCCTCGTAGACCGGGTACAGGGCGATGGCCGTGTCCAACCTGTGCTGGTTGAAACTCCTGCACAAATCCCCCAAAACACGTGACATTGCCCTCTGGTCCATGACCGGAGGGACAACTAAAGGAGTGGGTGGTAGAAAAGTGGATGTACCAGCAGTGGGGGTGGTAGTGGAGGTAGGGGGTGCCTGTGAAGAGGAGGCACGAGCCCTCCTCGAAGAGCTAGCAGTAGCAGTAGCCGCCACCAGAGGAAGCCTGTAACTAGGCAAGGGCGGCCTCGCTGCCCCCTGAACAGTAGTGAGGGGCAGGACAGGAGGGTAGCCAGTGACAGGGATGCGATCACAGATGAAAGAATCAATCTTCCACCGCATCTGTCTATCGACCCAATAGACACCCCTCGCGTAAGAGAGGTCCATGAAACGCAGGTCGGGGTCAATGGGGTCCTCCTGTCGAGGGAAAGTAGAACAAGGCGGTTGGCGATACGTGTCACCAAACCGCCACAGGCAATGGTGGTCAAGGTGCCCTCACTTACAGTCTGAAAGTGAGCGGCAGTCAAGTAGGCAATGTTATAAATACGGGCTATCCGACGCTCAACGTTCAGATAGCCCGCCAAAATTGAAAGCTCAATATTATTCACATTATTAGACTCTTTACGGCCAAAAATGGTGTTACCCATCAGCCGTAGAAAATAACGAAGAGGGGGCAAATGGACGGAAGTGCCCGTCCTTTTTGCCCCGTGAAAGTCACTGATACAAGACCACATGACCCAATGAGTATCAGAGGGGTCCGAGGTTCTGCCCTCGAAGTAAAGACCCAGAAAACCCGCAAAATCAGCAAGTGTCAGAGAGTAATTGACATTAAAAAGTCGAAAGGAAATGCAAGGTTTGGTCGAATCAGCCTCGAAAGCTTTCGTGTCGAAAGCATAAGACGAAAAAAATTCAAGGGTCATTACATAATATGTGAACTCAGCCATGTCCACAAGACCCATCATTCCCGTCCCATTTAGCAGGGACACGACCGACTCGTAACAGCCTAGTTTCTCCAAAGTGTCTTTATGGAGAAACCGGGTGGCTGTGACCTTCCTACTCGAAACAAAGAAGGAAAATTTTGCGCGCTGAATAGGTTTAGCAAAGATAACCTGCGGATAGTCAGGTAGACTATCCATAGTGGCTTCTATCATCAGGGGCGGTCCGCGTGGCCGCTTAGCAGGCCTTTGGCTCGATTGTCCCTCTTGCATTGGCTCCTTTCCTTTTGTCATTTTTTGTACCTGTAATTAACACATTAGCAACAAGAAATCATCTAGCAATGTCCATTTAGGAAACCCGAATCAAAAACGCATCTGTAAGGCAAATTAGGGTTTCGAAAAAATTGGAGAAAACGGCGTAAAACTCATCCTAGCTGCTCATTTGCTTGAAAATTAAAGGGGAAAGGATAGATTAGGCAATTAAAGTATAAAGAAGGCAAGAAATCGTCCCAAAATTTGATTTCCCCAAATCGATTTTTCATCTCACAAGCACAAAACTCAGAAAATTTCGCATAACAATCCACAATAAAATCGAGAATAGAGCATGGGAATGAGATTAAAGACTTACCTTGAAGAAACCTTGAAGATTAAAGAAAGAAAGGGAGAGATTAAGGTGGAAAATGCAGAGAAATCGCGAAAATAGGGAGAGAAATAGGGTTTGCTTAAAAGTTTGTGTTTATGTGAATGAACAAGTGAATGAGCAAAACTCCCCTTTTTCAGTTGTAATCTGATCCCGCAGAGTGGTCGATCGGCCACTTTACTCGGTCGATCGACCAAAATACCTGCACAGTAGCTTCTGGACTCTCCTTGTCAGTCGATCGACTGAATGGACTGGTCGATCGACTGCAAACGCTGGCGTTTAGGCTTTAATTCGTCAAAAATTGTTTGCCATCATAATTTCCCGTCCTTTCTCACAACATCCAGTAAACCATTTACGCACTTTGCATAAAATAAATTCCTACAGAAATTATCAAAGGCGTACAATTTTCCCCAAACCAAGAAATTGCAAAATGCATGAAATTAAACAGAAACTCAAAAGAAAGGCGAATAAAATAAATAAGAACAAACAAAATAAAATTCCTAAATTACAAAATAATTACAATCTGGGTTGCCTCCCAGTTAGTGCTGGTTTAAGAGGTCCCGCACGACCTTTTTACCTCACTTTTCATCATCTGATAGCGGGTCGAAGTACAATACCTCGACTTTCCCAACATATGCATCTGATCCATGATAGTGCTTCACATATTGGCCATTAACCTTGAACCTTTCTCCAGCAGAGGTCTCCAATTCAACTGATCCGAACTTTGTGACAGCTGTGACCGTATAGGGGCTGGTCCACCTGGATTTCAGCTTACCAGGAAATAAGCGGATACGAGCGTTAAAAAGAAGTACCTTATCGCCAATATGGAACTCGCGCTTGATGATTCTCTTGTCGTGCCAGCGCTTTGATTTCTCCTTGTAGATCCTTGCATTGTCATAGCCTAGCAGCCTAAATTCCTCTAGCTCATTCAGCTGTGTCATGCGTTTCTCACGAGAGAGGTTAGGATCCAAATTCAAATCACAAATAGCCTACCAAGACTTACGCTCTAACTCAACAGGTAGATGACATGTCTTACCATAAATCAATCGGTATGGTGACATCCCGATTGGCGTTTTAAACGCAGTTCTATAAGCCCATAAGACATCAGCTAACTTAAGACTCCAATCTTTCCGTTATTTAGAAACAACTTTAGCTAAGACTTCCTTCAATTCTCTGTTAGAAACCTCAACCTGACCACTAGTTTGGGGATGATACCCCAAACCTTTACGATGTTGGACACCGAATTTAGTCAATAAAGCACTAAGTTGTTTCTCTTTAAAATGCATTCCCCCATCGCTAATGATAACCCGAGGGACACCAAAACGAGGGAAAATGATCTTTTTAAACAGTTTAATCACGGCCTTTGCATCGCAATGGGGAGTAGCAATAGCTTCTACCCATTTGGATACATAATCTACAAACGAGGATATATTTATTACCTTGATCGCTCGGAAAGGGTCCTTGATAATCAATGCCCCGGACATCGAAAATCTCAACCTCAAGAATGCCTACCGTGGCATCTCATGTCTCTTGAAATATTCCCGATCTTTGACAAGCATCGCATTCAAAGAACAAAATTGCGACAATCTGCATGTAAAGTAGGCCAATAGAAACCGATTGAGTACCTTAGCTACGGTCCTGGACGGACCGTGATGACCACCATAAGCAGAAGAGTGGCAAGCCTCTAGGATATCCTTCACCTCCCACTGAGGTACGCATCTCCGGATGAGACCGTCTGCGCATTCCTTGAAAACATAAGGATCATCCCAAAAATATTGTCTAGCATCATAGGCAAACCGCTTCTTCTGCTGCCATGAAAGCTCGGGTGGTATCCTACCATCACAAAGAAAGTTAGCAAAATCAGCAAACCACGGAGGTGGATAAGACCCTGAAGTAGTAATTGCTAACAAACTCTCATCGGAAAAGAATCATTAATAGGCAACAAATCCTCCCTTTACTCAGTCACCCTGAGACGAGATAGGTGGTCAGCTACCACATTCTCTGCTCCTTTCTTATCTCTGATCTCCAAATCAAACTCCTGCAAAAGGAGTATCCACCTCAAAAGCCTCGGCTTCGCATCTTTCTTAATAAAGAGAGTCTTCAACGCTGCATGATCAGTATAAACAATAACCTTAGAACCTAACAAATAAGACCGAAATTTGTCTAAGGCAAAAACAACAGCTAGAAACTCTTTCTCAGTGGTAAAATAGTTGACTTGAGCCTCATCCAGAGTTCGGCTCGCATAGTATATGGCATTCAAAGCTTTATTCTTTCGCTGTCCCAGAACTGCACCGATCGCATAATCGCTGGCATCACACATGATCTCAAATGGGAGGTCCCAATCAAGCGGCTGAATGATTGGCGCAGAAACTAGGGCCTCCTTTAACCCATTAAAAGCGACATGGCACTCATCAAGAATTCAAAGACAAAGATCCTTAAGGAACAATTGTGTGAGTGGTTTAGTAATTTTTGAAAAATCCTTAATGAAACGCCGGTAGAAACCAGAGTGACCAAGGAAACTCCTCACTCCTTTAACATTCACGGGAGGAGGTAATTGCTCAATCACCTGCACCTTTGCCTTGTCAACGTGTATACCTTTGTCAGAAATCAGATGCCCTATCACAACTCCCTCATTGACCATAAACTGACACTTTTCCCAGTTTAAAACGAGATTAACATCTATACAACGCTGCATGACTTTATCAAGGTTAGCTAAACAACGATCAAAGTCACTGCCATAAACTGAGAAATCATCCATGAATACTTCCATAATATTCTCTATATAATCAGAAAAAAATCCCCATCATGCACCTCTGAAAGGTAGCAGGGGCGTTACACAATCCGAAAGGCATTCTACGATACGCAAAAACACCTTGTGGACAGGTAAAAGTAGTCTTACTCTGATCGTCCGGATGAATAGGGATCTGAAAGAACCCTGAATATCCGTCTAGAAAACAGAAAAATTTGTTAGAAGCAAGTCTTTCAGTCATTTGGTCAACAAAAGGGAGGGGGAAATGGTCTTTCTTGGTGGCGGCATTCAACTGTCTATAATCAATGCACATCCGCCACCCTGTCACTACTCGAGTTGGTATTAATTCATTTTTATCATTTTTAACCACGGTAGTCCCTCCTTTCTTCGGGACCACCTGAATCAAGGCTAACCCACTTGAGTTGCCAATCGTATAAATAATACCTGCATCAAGTAGTTTCATCACCTCAGCCATAACAACTTCCTCGCATCTTCGGGTTCAACTTGCGTTGACCACTCGTCTATAAGGCTTGTGGCCTTCTTCCAACTCTATCTCAGTGCATACAGACATCGGGGCTGATGCCCTTAATGTCATCCAAAGAGTAACCCAAAGCCTTCCTGTTTTTCTTAAGTACACACATCAAAGCGGACCGGTCATCGTTAAGCTTAGAGCTAACAATAGCCGGATACTTGCTCCGTATCATCTAGAAAAACATACTTAAGATTAGGAGGAAGTGGCTTACGCTCTGGCACCTTTACCTCTACAAAGATAGACAGAATCGGCTTCAAGGGTGTAGCAAGTGTTCACCAAATTATCGTTGGCCGTGGCTTAAAAGCATCTCATCTTCTTCTTCACTGAGCTCGTAGCTCTCCATTGAGGCAACCAAAGCATCTTGCTCCTTAGCATTCTCCACTGTATTACCTGCACACTCATCTAAATGGGTTAGATCAGCTAAGGGATCCTTGGCTAAGGATTCCCTCCAATTACAAGTAACAACCCTGTCAACAATATCAATGGAATAACACGTATCCTCATCGTTGTGTTCGATTGCCTTGTGAGCAAGATCAACTCAATGGTGTCATCCCCTACCTCTAAGGTGATGGTTCCGCGTTTGACATCTATCACAGCTCCAGCTGTATGTAAGAACGGTCTGCCTAAAATAATAGGTATCTGACTGTCCTCTGCAATGTCCAAAACAACGAAATCGACAGGAATAAAGAACTTACCCACTCGAACGGGTACATCCTCTAGAACACCTATAGGTCTCTGAGTCGATCTATTTGCCATTTGAACGGTAATATCGGTCACCTTAAGTCTACCAATGTTTAACCTTTCGCAAACAGAATACGGCATGACACTAACACTGGCCCCTAAGTCACAAAGGGCCTTTCCAATTACGTGGTTACCTATAGTGCAAGGAATTGAAAAACTACCCGGGTCCTTTAATTTAGGTGGCACATTAACTTGTGAAAGAGCATTATATTCCTCCACAAACGCAACATTACCATCATCACGAAAATTTCTCTTACTATTCAAAATATCTTTCATAAATTTAGCGTAAGAGGGTACCTGGGTAATTAAATCAGTAAAAGGAACCGTTACCTCGAGATTCTGGACCATCTCCAGAAACTTACCAAACTTACGCTCCAAATTAGTAGCCTTCGGATGCTCCGGATACACGGATCGCAACACAAGCCGTAGGATCGAACCTTCGCTTAAAGTAAGTTTAAAACCCCACAAATCATCAATGAGTGAAGAATCATGCAAACTAGTTGACGGATTTGCATCCTGCTCTGGAGTATCAGTCGATCGACTGATATGGGTGGTCGATCGACCAAGTAAGCTGGGCGTGAACAGTTCTTGTCTAGAATTAACTTCCTCAGGTATCCCAGTCGATCGACTGAGGATGTTGGTCGATCGATCGATGTCTTTGGTGTGAATAGTTTCGACCGAAATCTGTTTTGTCTGACACTTGATCGATCGGCCGATCGATCGAATTTTGGTCGATCGACCGGAAATCGCATTCAGACTTCGTTTTTGCATCGAAATTTAAACGAGCTTCTTCATCATTTCCGAGTCTTCCTTTGGCTTGTCGGGACTTTCATAAGAAAGGCCACTTCTGAGATTGATGGCATTGATCGTCTCAACCGGCCCTTCACATTTGCTTGAAGAATTAGCAGCTTGCTTAGCCTCCACATTCTCCAATTGTTTCACAAAATTCTTTGAGGACTCAATCCCCGCTGCTTCCATATTCGCCACTTGAACCAAAAGGAGTTGGACCATCTCTCTCAACTTCTCGATCTCATCAGAGTTTTGAACAGGAATTTCGACTTTCTCCTTGGAAGCTTCAGAAATCTCGAGTTTCTCGAGACGGTTAGAAATGGAGGTTATAAGTGTCACAACAGCAGTCATGTCTTCACTTTGCTTTCGTGACTTTCCACGTGAACTTCTAAACTCAGCTTTATGGACTGCCATCTCCTCAATAGTGTTCCAACCTTTACTTTGACCGGTATTATTTTGGAACCTGCCATTAGCAGCTGCATCCAAGATGACCTTGTAATTATCATATAAAGCATTGTAAAATAGATTGCAAAGATACCATTGCTGGAAACCATGATGAGGGACAGCTCGGACCAAACTTTTGAAACGTCCCCATGCTTCACAAAATTCTTCGTCGGCTCCTTGCTGAAAACTCGTGATTTTACCCTTCAGGGCATCAGTCTTTGAAAGCGGGAAGTACTTCTTGTAGAAGGCTAGTGCTAAAGATGTCCAATCAGTGACTCCAGCTGCTACTCTGTCAAGGTAGCGGTACCAATCTCGCGCCGAATCCTTCAAGGAGTACAAGAACATGAACCCCTTTACTTCATCATGAGTTACCCCATCCGGTATAGCTATGGAACAGCAATAGTCTGTGAAAATTTCCATATGCTTCAAGGGATCTTCATCCGCGGACCACAATTCATTCCGTTCCACTAAATCAATATAAGAGGAACGAAACTCGAATTTACCTGGTAGTAGGGGCGAATCGCGCCCTTTGGAAGGTTGTGCTCCTTTGGCTGAAAATTATCATATATCGTAGCCATAATTTCCAAAGTGAGAGTACTCAAGTCTTCCTCTCAAAAACCTGTCTTCTAACTGTGCAAAAGCAAAACTAGAAGCAAAGGTAAGCAACGGCCTGAAGGAACAAAAGTTCCTTGAGACAAGAAAAATAAACTAAAATAAAGCAAACAATTACACCGTCTCCCTCCAACGGCGCCAAAATTTGATACCGTCGTTTAGTACCAAAATTAAATTTATAATTCCAAACTAAAACTATAGCTAGTGATAGTAAGGGTCGAACCACAGAGAGACAAGGTTGATTTTGTTTGCTATTTTTCAGCCTATAAAAGTAACAATTAATTGGGGGTTTTGAATTTGGTTGATTAACTGGCTAATTGCTAAAATGAATATTCTTAACAAGATAAAAAGAGGATCGGGAACTTCGGTTCACCATGGCAAATAACAGGTCACCAAGCAAACGGAGAGGTCTCATAATACGGTCTCAGGGAAGATAAGCTAGTCTTTCGATCAAAGCTCAAATAACCTCACGGTCTAATAATTCCCTAGAATTTATCAAAGCTTTCACTCAAGAGAAATTCTAAATCTAACGATAAATCAAATTACCAATCTTTCAATCTAGCAAAGAAATCTATCAAAAGATGACAAGACCAATACGGAAGAACTCATGCTACACAACAATCCTAATTTAATACCATGGCTCACCTTATTCCCAATCAAAGGAATTACCTACGCATAATCATAACTACATTAATTGCGAAATTAATAATAAAGAACAAATTTGACATGATGGAATCTAACTAGAACAAAGGAGAGAAATTCAATTGCTGAAATTAATTGATGAAACAAGAATCAAAATAACAAGGAAAAAGAAGAAAGAGGAAGAACTGCATAAAAAGCTTACTAATTAAATTTCAAGGACAAAGTATTCGAATCCAACGTTTCCGTCTCAAGCTAGATATGAAAACTAAGTGTTTTCCAGAATGAAAAGCATAACCTAAAAGTTGCTGCGTTCTCCTGATAAAAAGATACCGAAAGTTAATTACAAGTTGGGCTTTTAAAAGTCTAACACGGAGAAATAATTATCAGGTCGAAATCAGGTCGATCGACTGGTCAGCACGGTCGATCGACTGAAAACGCGGAACAGTAGCATCTGAAGAGCTCCAGTGGTCGATCGACCTCACAGTCTAGTCGATCGACCGAGAATGCTGTGCAGTGGCTCCTTGTTGCTTCCAATCAACTCTTCACCCCTTGTACGCATCCCAAGGTGAATGAATACGACTCTCCTTCTTCTTGGCTTCCTTGAAATTGCTTCCGGAGGACGAATTTGGCTTGATTTAGCCTACTTCCACGCATTCCTACAATAAATCATAGAAAAATGCAAAGTAAACCGTTTCGGGAGAAATAGCAGCCTTAAGCTAACAATTATGCATAGAAATACGTGCCAAAACCACAGATAAAGTGTATAGAATATGCACGTATCACATGCATATCTACGCAATTCTTCATATAATCAACAAAACAATCTACTTCATGTTATCAAAATGCCACATTATAAACACCCAACATACTTCTCATTCAATTCACATATAAAACATATCTCTTCAGCTTTTAACCATATTTTCAATTCTCCACATCCAACATCCAACAATTCACGACACATACCATTACATTCACATACAAACCAAAAGACAACACATACGACCTTGACACACATGCCCATGTGACAGGTTCAAAATTGCATGGTGAGTTCGCGACTTTAGGACGTCTCCCAAGCCTTTGCATTAGCTCCTACAACCTTTACCCCGGGTTCATTATAATTAACTCCATATG
Organism: Silene latifolia; assembly: GCF_048544455.1. Classification (NCBI taxonomy): domain Eukaryota; kingdom Viridiplantae; phylum Streptophyta; class Magnoliopsida; order Caryophyllales; family Caryophyllaceae; genus Silene; species Silene latifolia. Next base: position 115,737,810 of record NC_133538.1, read on the forward strand.
TTCATTAGATTCATTGGTTTCAGGTTTCAGGATCGACGCTCTGATACCACTTTGTGGCACCCCCATACTTCAAGTGCCTTACCAGGATCACTCAGGTATAAGAATGTCACCATCTCGGTTTCCCGAGGAAATGATCATCAAAAGACGATAAAGAAACAATACTTAAATAGTATAAAGTTTAGGTGATTACAATCCAAAAACCAAAGTAATAAAATACATATACAAGTTCTCAAAACCAAATGTCTAACAACTACTCAAAACTACAGCGGAAGACTCCATATCATCTCGTGGTGACACATCCCAGCTAGCCCATATGTCTCGACTCATAACTGCTCAACAAAAGCTCACCATCCCCGACTGGATCACCACAGTTTTTCAAATCAAAGACGGGGTCAGTACTAATCACACAAATATATATATAATAACAAAAGACAGAAACCAACACTGCTCAATCGTCACATAACCCAAACTCCAAAATCAACTCCTCATCACTGACTACACACTAAAGTGTTTAGCCCTGCCAGAGTACCCATCGCAATAGGTTACTCCACACCGCTAGTGGGGGACCGCAGCCATTCCCACCTAAGCCCCGCTCATCTCCATTGAGCGATAAACCCAAATCCATTAATGTGCACATCCGTTCTGTGGCGGGTTCCACATAAGGCGAATAATGGGCGTAAAGCCACTCCCGCAAGTGACTCCACTCAGCCAGGGACACAACCCGAAGAACACAAACAGATACCATCAATCACAATCACAAACAGTAACCAATTCCGACAACCGTCACAATACAAGTATGATACTATACAACAACCACAACCAACAACCAACACATTATGTGACTAATACTGAGTAGGGAAACCCTACCTGGAATGCAACACAAGCAGGCGCTCTCAACAGTTGTATCAAAATCTCTCTTCTACGAATCCTCTTCCTAACATACAATCATATAATTACTAATAATACATTAACCAACAAAAACCCCCAATCCCCAAATTAGGGTTTAAACAAACTTAACTAATTACCATAAAATTGGTACGTAGATCTTACCCTCGACGCAAGAATCACAACGGTGCAAAGAACAATGAAATCCGACCTCTGAAGCTCCGAGAATTGTCAATAACACGGATGATGCGAAGAACGTAGGTTGAATCTCCTTTTTAAAGTTATTAGGTTTGTAAAAGTGTATTATGAAGGTGACGGAAAGATTTATATATTAATCTGTGTTATTAACAAACCCGTCGAATTATCACCCGTTAACCGAGCTACTCGATCGAGTAACTAACGTACTCGATCGAGTGCCACTTACTCGATCGAGTACCCAGGCTACTCGATCGAGTACCCTACAGACAGATTAATGTTTCTAAAATCAAAACACCCTAACTCGACAGAGTAAGGCCCACTCGATAGAGTACCCAGAGACTCCCCATCTTGTCCCCATAGCTAATACTCATCATCACCTGTCACAATCTGCTCATCATCCCCGAATGGATCACCATAGATTTTACAAAACAACAACGGAGCAATCATACGCCGGTGGGGGACCCAATCATACGAAAGATAATCACTGATCATCAGCCAACTCCAACTCCCAATCATACGCCGGTGGGGGACCGCAACCACATCCACCAAAGTCCTGCTCATCAACGAGCAATAACCCTGTCCCTTAATGTGCACATCCCCTCCAGTGGCGGGTTCCACGGAGGGCGCACTAGGGTGTGAAGCCACTCCCGCAATTGACTCCACCACAGACATCACAACACCAACACCAACACCAACACCATCAGATGATCACAATATCAATTGTACAACAATTACCATATAAATCTCAATTCAATTAAATAGTAAAACTAAGTAGGGAAACCCTACCTTTTCGAAATCCGCTACGCAGCAATCAATCATACAAATGCATAACGAATACCACATCGTCATCTACAACAATGATAATCAACAATCAACACACATATGATGACCAAACGCTAAACCCCCAAATTAAACCAATTTAAGGTTTGTTAACTTATAAGAACAACAATAGATCAACAAGGACAAGACATTTACTACGACGATTGATATGGAATAAGATGCTAGAACCCACAATCGACGATCTTTGTCTTAGAATTGATGAATATGATTAGAGGAGAATGAAACGTAGTTTATGTTTTGGAAGAAATGATTTTAGAAACTGACAAACGACTTATATATAATCTCTAATCATTTAATCCAAACCGCGGAAATAACACCCGTCAGACCGGATCTCGGTCGAGTATAGAGTATACTCGGCCGAGTATTCTCAACTCGGTGTTGGAATATGTGTCCTCCGACAATAATGTGATCACAACTGTTGATCATGATGATCACATCTTTAAATCTCATTCTAAAGAATACAATTGGGAAGTAATATTTTACTGTCAACTGGTCCACACATATCGGTAATGATTGGTTGACTAGAGTTTGACATTACTGTCGTGCGACGGTGGTGATCAGTTGATCCCCTTAGGTCATACCTAAAGGGTAACACTCTTAATTGATCATTTAATTGATCGTATGACGATACGGGTTAATTAAATTACTTAAAATTGACGGAAGATTTTGGAAGTAATATTTACGTGTCTCATTGTAATTTGAAATAAGATACGGTCTAAGTAATCGAATTGTTTTGTTACTTAGATGAAATTATTGTTTAAGGAAACAATTGCATTTGAATGATTAAATTATTATAAATACAAGATGTTGTGATTTATAATTGGTAAAATATTTTGGTACAAGTGATTATGAATTACTAAGTCAATTTTGTATATGACATATTTTTATTAATGCGTTGATTTTTAATATGTTAAAAATACATAACAATTTTACATGACATGTTACATGTGACAAATTGACAAAATAATGTGTAAAATGGATTTTCCATTTTACACTATATGGACCGAAATTAGGGGTGATATTAGGAAAATATTATGTTGATTAAGTAAGTGGTAAACATAATCATTTGCCTAAAACCTAGCCATGCAAACCTAGTGGTTATTGTGAAGAGTACTTTGATCATACATTGGGCATCACCACCTCCCCTTTCTACCCGGTTTTGTGACTTCAAATTTTTACATAATATACACTACCAAAAACATTAGTGTATTTATTATTCATTCACGCATCTAAAAATAAGAGTTTTAGAGAGATAAATTCTTCCTCTTTCTCCTTTTCTCTTAACCGAAATATTGAGAGAACAAAATAATATTTTGGTCAATTTTATACAAAATTAATATTGTTCTAGTAATAATAATATTAATTTTATTAAGTTGTTACTTTGGGTATTAATCCTTGGGAGGGATTCTCTACTTGAATCCTTGTTCATCCATTTAAGGAAGCTTAAGAACAAGTGAGTAGGAGAACTCACTTGTGCCCAAATAATCCGAAATCTTCAATGTAAGATGATGATTTCTTCCCTATTCTTATTATTGTTTGAATGCATAAGATCAATATTTAATTTTATGACTAAATTAAAACTAAAACATATATGAATATGTTAAGTAAAGAGATATAGATTTCTAACAAGTGGTATCAGAGCCTTAGGTTGTTTGCATGCAAATCGGTTATAGTTTTTCCGAGTTATACGATTAACATATAAAACTCATGAATTTGTGTTATTATGATATATCACGAAATAAATTATGCATGTTAAAGCTTCTGATCCTAAAATGTATTTAGGATATTTTGGTTAATTTATGGATTTTTAATGTTCATTTAATATAATAATGGCATTAAAAATGTGATTTTATGATAAAAATGTCATTTTCGGACTAAAATTAGCTAAAATTCGAATTTTCCAGTGGTTTTTGGATATGTTTTCACATATTTTATTTTTAGATGACCTGTAAATTTTCAGAATTTTTGAAGTTTTTATGCTCGAAATATAGATTTTTCATGATAAAAATCGAATTTAAATGAAAAATAGGTTAATATGAGAAATATTTCGAATCTGGTCATATAAATTTAGTATGTTGTCAGGTGCAATTTATACAAGATGTGTGTAAAATAAAAGGCTATTATGAAGTTTTACGCATGATTTATGAATTTTTGATGGAAAATAGCATAAATAGTGACTTTAATTAGTGAATAATTCCTAAAACATACTTCATGACTAAGGAAAAATGTCACATGTTGCATTTTATTACCTACTTCAGATCTAAAATTTAAAAGTTGATAAATATAATTTTTCTCATGTTTTATGATTATATTTGATAAATCCGATAAACCGCAACATTGTTTTTCCCGATAAATTTCGAAATTTTTAACCTAAGTTTTTGAACATTATGAGTGTCATGGTATTTTTTTTTTCCAGAATGTTCATGAGTTTAAATTTCAAATTTCAAATTTATTTGAAATTTTTGTGATTTATTTGAAGTTTATAGCATTTTATTGTAATTTTGAGTCCACTAATGAACAATTTTAGGAAATATAAGTTAATTATAATCAATATGTTAGTGGAGACTAATTTTGAGTCCTAAGTTGGTTAGGGTAATTAACTTATGCATAAATATGATTTTATGTAATTTATTGTGATTTTAAAAGGTTGAATCACGCAAATCCGTAAAAACCGATTAATATACGATATTGGCTCCTTAAAGGCGATTTAGCATAAAATTGGGCATGGTCATACATATTATAATGCTGCATTTTATTTATGATTGACATAATTTTATTTTATGTAATTTTTGAATTATGTAATTTTTACTTAGTATAACCTTAGTTATTAATTGGTATTACCCGAAATGTATGGGAATATCGATTCGGTTGTAATTTATTGTGATCTCGTATCACCGTTTTGTAATTTAATAGATTTATTTTATTTTAATTACAAATGTATAATAGGAAATTATGTAATTTGTTATGTAATTTATTTCTTCCGGAGTTCCTTGAAGACGGTGTCACTCAAGAAGGCGATACATAAAGACGGTGTTACCTCGAGATACGTGACAACACCGAAGTTCAAGGGACCAATGGAGTTGGTTTCCGAATATGTAATAGTTAATTAAATTTTCTATTTTAGGAAAGCCATACTAGGATTTATTTTATGCTTTGCATTTTATTTATATGTTGCATGCATCGCTAAATCGTCATAACTAAAACATGCATCATCTTTTAATCGTGTTTATCGACCGTGTCAATTAGAATTATCGTAGTTCACCGCTTTAGTTCACTTAAAACGTGATAGATAATAAATTGACATGACCTCTCGCTAAAATAATCAATTGAGACATAGTCTGACCAAAAAGTAGAAACCATGAAAACCTATTTCGCGAGGGAGTGCACTCGGCCCTACCGGGGTACATACCTTGTTACGTAGGGGAAGTGGGTGATAAATGTCTATCCACCGAATTTATATTAATGAGGGGTATTTCGGCACACCGTGCCTTAAGTTGATATGAGTTTGGATCATGGACACATTTATTCGAAATTTGGGTTGAACTCAACGAAAGTATTCACGACGATTTCCGGATGTGTTTCGGGCTAGAGATAAATATTAATGTAATTTTATCGACCAAGAGTTCTAAAAGTAGAATCGATTAAGAGGTTAATCCACCAAGTTATGTTAATAAAGGGTATTTCGGCACAACGTGCCCTAAGTTGATATGAATTTGGGTCTTGGAATCATTTATCAAGTTGGGTAGAGGTCACTAGATAAATGCAATGAAACTTGTTTAAATTTAAATTGAATTTTTACGAGTATTATTATTTTGAAAACGACATATGTTTTATTCCTTCTATATTTTATTTTGTAGACCGCTCTTATTTCTCATAACAAATGGCCACTCCAAACACCAACGCCGCACCTCTCACTAATACTTCATGGCTCCGATCCTTCATGGATCGTTGTAAACTTGAAAAGAATAGGTCAAATTTCTCCGATTGGGATGCCCAACTCAAATTAGCCGCCCAAGGTGACGACAAGCTTCGTTACCTTACCGAGGCCTCTCCAGCCGAACCTAATACTAGGTCGACCGCCGCTACTAGGGAAGCATATGAGGCTTACCACAAGGAGTCCGCCGCAATGAAAAATGTGTTGATCTTTGCGATGGAAGCGGATCTCCAAAGGAGAGCCTTTAAGATGGGCACCGCTAATGAAATTTATTCCAAGCTTGTGACAATGTTTTCACAAACTCCGCGGATCGTCTAATATGAGGCGGCCGCGGCATTCTTTGATCTTGACTTCAAAGAGGGCCAAAAGGTTAGCCCTCACGTGCTCAAATTAATGGAGCTAGTCGAGACTTTGAAGATTCAAAAAGTTGAAATCCCCAAAGAACTCATTGTAGATAGGATTCTACACTCCTTATCCAAAGTCAAAGCGTATGTTCAATTCCGGGTGAATTTTAACATGCAAGACAAGGACCCTCTTGAAGAGTTGCACAAGTTACTTGTGCAAGCCGAAAGAGACATGGGGTTAAATGTTAACCCACCTAAGGATGTGCTTAACATAAGCACCAAAAGCAAGGGGAAGTTCAAAAAGAATGGGAAGAAGAGTAAGAAGCAAGCTCCCACTTTCACCAAAGCTAAGACTTATGAAGCTAGCACTTCCAAGATCAAGAAGGGTCCTCTTGATAAATGCCATTATTGTAATAGTGTTGGACATTGGAAAAAAAATTGTTCCAAATACCTTGGTGACATTAAGGCTGGAAAGATCACTCCAGTAGGTAAATGACTATCCTTTCTTTTATGTTTCTAATTCAACTATGGTATTGTGATACAAAGTTGTGATAATGTATCCCCTTTTTATTGTAAATCGGGCCTCCACCAAGCAAGGACAAGGGAAAAGAAAAGCAAGCTTGAGAAACCATCAAGAAGATAGGAGTAGCTTCCATGAAGCTTCGCTTTTTATTGTCTTATTTTAATTATATTTCGGATTTTAGAACCTTTTGATTTCCCTGTTCGACATGGAAATGTATTTTTGATAATGGTTGATGCGTGTCCGAAATATGATATTTTACACCCCATTTTACACGCATTTCAGAGCTCATTTGTGTAGTTTATGCTACTATTTGCCCCAATTCGTCTACTTTCGCATTTTAATGTAATATTGCAGATTTATGCGGAAATGAGTAGATATTGAGCTAAATCCGTCCCCGAGTACCTTGCACTGCATTTGACAACAAGTATTTACTCAAGGAACGAGCTTGGTGCGTATTTCGAGGTCCGAAAGACAAATCCACGAGAATTTAGAAGTCAAGTATCAGCTAAAGCAGTCGATCGACCGCTACCTATGGTCGATCGACCATACCACGACTTCCAGGAGCCACTGTTCAGAGCTTACCAGTCGATCGACCGGCCTCAGTGGTCGATCGACCAAGCCGCCAATCTGCGTGAATTAAAAGATCGAGAATAAGCAAGCCCATAGTAGTTAGGTTTTGGAAATAAGAACTACGTTGCATTCTATATAACGTATGCTAGGTTTTAAGAACAAGCATTCAGTTTTTATCAAGCTTTTAATCTAGTTTTATTATCAGAAATTCTTTAGGGTTCTTTAGTTTATAATCTTTTCCATTCAATAAAAGTTATTTTGGGCATTCGGGTTCTTGGATCTTTATTCTCTGCAAATTCCGTTCGGTATTCTCCTGCTCTTATTCAGTTTCATTGCTTATATTTCGTTAATAGTATAGAATTGCTAGTTAGTTCCCAAATAGATTATCGTTTATTTGTTATTTGTTATTTAACTATTTCAAGCATGAATCCAGTAGTTTTATTCATTAATATTGTTGTTGTTTTTATCAATACCATGAGTAGCTAAATTCATCGTGCTAGGATGTAGGGAATCTGTAGGTTAGGCGGCATTAAAATTAGTATGACCTAAATCGCACACCGGTCGATCGACTGGGTTCCCTAGTCGATCGACTGGCCACGTGAGCTGTGTTTCGTTTTAATTGTTTTAATTGTTACATTTGACAAATCGAATGCATGCAACTAGTTGAATGCTTAGTATATGACCGACCCATTAGATCTAAAGATAGGGAAAGTTGTTAGACTACCAATTAAAATGACTAAACTATGCTAAGATCAAAAGATAGGTAAAGTTTAGATTTTTAGTCACTTTTCAGGACGAGAGTCAGTACTAGTGATATTAGGGACCCGTAGCGAGATCGAAAGATGCTACTTGTTAGGAGTGGACCGAGAGGACCTCTTATTTTTCCCGACTCACGTGATTTATTTTAAACCTACCTAACCGCTGCCGCCGAAACTACAGTGAACCGACCATCTTAGTACCCCTTTTTATTATTTGATTTAATCTATTTCTTTTATTAGCTCGTTTATTTGCCATTAGTTATAGACCAATTCAACTCAAACCCCCCCACACAATTGTTACCTTAAGACTGAAATTAGACAACTAATAATTACACCTGCCTCTCTGTGGTTCGACCCTGCTACCGCTATCTATAGTTGTAGTTAGGAATTATAAATTTATTTTTGGTGCACACAACGACCGGCATCAAATTTTGGCGCCGTTGTCGGGGAGGCAATTGTTCTAATTTTTAGTTGTTTTATTTTAGTCTGTTTCTTAGTTTAAGGGACATTCGTTCCTTAAGCTATTATCATATTCTTTTGTAGTTTCCTCTTATGCGCAGGTCACAGGGTGGTGAATTAGTATCGTTCAATCCTGAGATTGAGAAGACTTTGCGCGAGTTGAGACGATCATCTAGGATATTGCCAACAGAGGAAGAGCTGAATACTCTGTCTAGTTACTACGAGAACGAGCTGTTCGAGGAGGATCCACCTTCATCTCCTATTTCTACTTCATCAGCTGAGACCGTCACATCTCCAGATTTTCTAGAAATGGCTGAAGAAGCGACTATTGCAAGTCACTCTGAGCCGACAGCTGCAAATCTATATAAGGGGTTCGAATTACCGGGAGCTGATAGAGAATTCGAACCGAAGCCTTTTTATATCAACTTGGTTGAGAGAAACCAATTCGGGGGAGCTGCAAATGAAGATGCAGCCAAGCATATGGAGATATTTATTGATTATTGCTGCTCTATACCCCCGCCGACAGGTGTGACCCAGGACCAGGTGAAGGAGACAATGTTTATATTCTCACTCCGCGATGCTGCAAGGGAGTGGTATAGAGACCTGGACCGAGCTGCTAATGGGATCACTGACTGGAATTCGCTGGCCTTAGCGTTTTATAAAAAATATTTCTTTGCCTCGAAGACGAATGCTATTATAGCTCAGATCACAAGCTTTAAACAGGGGCCTGATGAGAACTTTCATGAGGCATGGGTCCGTTTCAAGAAGTCAAAAGAACCATTCCGCATCATGGGTTTGAGAAATGGAGCTTATGCAATCAGTTCTACAATGGGCTTTATGACGATCAGAGAGCTATCTTGGATGCGGCGGCTAGTGGCAGATTCCAGGAGAATATGGGAGAGACTAAGAGGTGGAAAATCAATGATGACTTGGCCACCCATAAGGCTGAGTATGGAAATTCCAGGGGAAATCAAAGAAGAGCTGCTGAATCTCCTTCTGTAGCTGCATTAGAGGCTCTCACGACGAGATTTGATAAGTACGAGTTGGGGGGAGCTTCAAAAGGAGGGATTTACTATGTAAACGTTGTTTCAGACGGTCCTTTCGTCTGCAAAAGATGTGGAGCTGAGGGACATGTTTCACACAACTGTCCTAATCCCTTTGAGTCCTATGCTGCCTTTCAACATTATAGGCAGACAAACACTTACTATGAGCCGAATGTCCATCCGAATCTGAGGTGGAGCAGCCAAAATGTCTTGAATCCGACTCAACCTCCACAAAGAAATAGCAGTAATTATGTGCCCCCTCATAAGCAACAACAGTTCCAAAAGCCCCGTATGTCCTTTTTCAAAGAAACAATGAATCCCAAAATTCTGAGTTTGCCGAATTGAAGAACTTGTTGCTGAAGGAGTCCCAAGCTAGATAGGCCGGGATGAAGATGTTGGAGAGCCAAATTGCCCAATTGGCTAGCAAGAATACAACTCGAGCTCCGGGACATTTACCGACTCAAACTGATCAAAAGGAGACCTTTAATGCAATTACCTTGAGGAGTGGGTCTACCCTTGATGGGCCCGCTATGGTCGAGGACATTGCTGAAAAAGATGAGGCGGAACCGAGTCAGAAGAAAGCTGGAACGAACAGTGGAAAGAAAAAGACGATCAACAGGTATGTCAGTCGATCGACTGACATACCCAGTCGATCGATTGGTCCGCGACAACCAGAAGCTACTGTTCCTGTAGAAGTCAGTCGATCGACTGACCAACCTGGTCGATCGACTGATAGCGCTGCTGAAAGTGATTCTTTTCGTCCTCCAATGCCTAATAACTTGAGGGATCACTTGTTTCGGGGTACGATTGCCCCGAAAATATTGAGTCAAGACCCGAATGCTGATGGGTCCATTCCGGTTCCGAAATACGACCCTTTGTCGATTAATGGTTCACATTTGAGACGGTCTGAAGAAGGGTCAAGCTACAACAAGGAGAAGGTTGTGGACTTTCAGCCTAAGTCCACCGATGCTGGCATGAGAGATTTAGAAGAGAGGGCTAACTTACTTCTTACAGCCCCTTATCCAGAGAGATTGGTGCCGACGAAGGAACAGGTATCGTTTAATAAGTTTGAAAATGTTATTCGTAGCTTAAATGTACAAGTTCCTTTTCTTGAGTTAGTCAATCAAGTGCCTGCTTATATGAAATTCATGAAGCAACTCTTATCAAAAAAGAAGTCACTTGAAACTGTGCACACTGTCGCACTCACTGAGGAGTCATGCTCTTATTTGACCCACATTGCGCCACATAAGCTAGAAGACCCGGGTAGTTTTTCAGTTCCATGTAGTATTGGCACCTTTTCTATTGAGAAGGCCTTGTGTGACCTAGGAGCCAGTATTAGTGTAATGCCCTTAAGTCTTGCTAGGAAGCTCAAATTGACTACGTTTGCAGTGACCAACATGACAATACAGATGGCTGACCGATCTGCGGTCCAGCCAATAGGAGTCTTAGAGGACATTCCTGTGCAAATAGGAAAGTTTTTCTTCCCTGTCGACTTCGTTGTACTAGATATGCCCGAGGATGCTCACATTCCTATAATATTGGGTAGACCATTTCTGCACACTGCTGGTGCAGTTATAGATGTTGGTTCGGGGACTTTGACCTTTAAGGTAGGAAAGCACTCTATTGTGTTTGCCCAGACAGCTAAGAAGAAAGACCCCATGTGGCCAATAACTTGTAATACGGTTTCTGAAAAGAAATCTTATTTTATACTTCCTGATATGCCTATCTCTACCCCTACTCCTGTTGTGACACCTCCGCCCCAGACTGGGAGCAAAGTGGAGGAAGATTCTTCTGTTTTAGATATTGCAGGAGCTGGTTTGGGGAAGGAAGAGCCGTATGTCGCTCCAGCTGTGAAGGAGCCAATAGTTCAAAGAGGCGGTCTAGGATGCCTTAGCTATGGCACGAATGAGGAGCCCGAAGATGAGCCAGTCAAAGCAACGGAGTCTGATCTGGATTCTGACGAGTCCGAAGAGGTCTATAAATGGGAAGATGTCCGACATGTTGATCCGTTGAGTTCTACGGATGCTGGAGCTGAGAAGAGTGAAGCTGAGAAGATGAGCACTATTGAGGCTACCTCTTGTAGCCAGAAGCCGACCAAGTGGGCCATTCCGTGGCCGTTCTTGATCAACTATTAGTTGATCGCATGCTTTTTCAAACTTTCATTTTATTGCTTTTTAAGACTTTTTATTATTTTCGTGTGCGCGAGACTTCGCTCTTTTACGTTTGCTTAGGATTTTAAACACTTTAGTCGGTTACTTTGGGTTTTGCGCAATTTTGGGCGCGTTATTATGTGCTTTTACATGTATATAGACCATATTAGCTTAAGTTAGTGAGCTAATTCAAAGAAATCAAAAGGTTGCAAAGAGCTATTCCAATCGATCGATCGTCTCGATGGTCGATCGACCGTCGCACAGCCCAGAGCTTCATTCTCGACATCCTGGTCGATCGATCGGGTGAGGTGGTCGATCGACCGCCCGTAGCTTTAATTGTACCTGCTGATCATTCCCCTGCTGTGTTTGGTCGATTTTCGGAGATAAGGGAGTATTCCTTTCACTTTATTCTCCGCTTAATTTCTGATTTCTTCTGTTTTTTCTCATTTTGCACATAATTTTACCATCCCAATCTTGCTTTCTCGGAATTACGCGTGATATTGTTTGTCTTTTCAGGTACTTATTGGTAGCACTGCTGGCTACTGAAACCTCCTAGCTTACGCTGGTTTGGGGAGGTTTCCTTTTGCAGCGCTTAAAGTCTTGTGAGTTTCCGAGTCCTTTATTTATGTCAATTTTAATTTTTATCTCGCAAAATCCCAATTTCCTTTGCTTCTTTATACATGATTTTGCACAATGGGGACATTGTGCGATTTGGTTTGGGGAAGGGTTTTGCGTTGCATTTCATTTGCTTGCATTCACGTTTACATTTTTTGTCTTGCATTGTTGTTTATTTTCCTTTATATATACAGAAAATTCAAAAAATTCAAAAAAATGCACGTTTATTTTAGCATATAGGTTGAGTCGGAACGGTAATATTTCAATGATGACATTGCATTTGCATCTGTTTTATCGCTTAAGCCTTGCCAATTGACATGTTATTAGTAGAATCAATTGCAGAGTCTACGAGTTTTCGTTAATTTATTTGCTGGACTTGAAACTTGACTTTGATTTTTGGCAAACTACATCATTTTCTGAGTTGTTAGAGCTTATAACTGGTGTCATCTATGACCAGTTTATCTAGGATGTGAGTGTTACTCCTTATGAGACATGTTTCATTAATTTGCATAAATATGAACTTAATCTGCTTAATACCTGTGTGCATTCGGTTTGTGGTTTGTTGACACATGTGGTAGAGGTCCCCTTTTTCTCATTTTGCCCATAAGCTCCACACTGCCAAAAACAGCCTTTTTGTCCCATTGCTACATCCTACATTTAGCCTGCCCTTGTCAAGCTAGTAGTTTACGTTCTTGGGGTTGTTACTTCGTTTTTGGTGGCATATGCTCATTTTGAGATGAAGTTGGGAAGTTGGAAAAAGGAAAGAGAGAAAAAAAAAGAGAAAAGAAAAATGATTCGAAAAAAAAAAAGAGTATTGTACTGTAGACGTGGTCGATCGACTGCTCTACTTGGTCGATCAACCGATGCCCGAGAAGAAAAGAAATCAATTCGCATGATTCAAGTCTTTATTCAAATGGCAATTTTTTCTCCCATGTTTCATTTGTATCTTATGGGGAGTTGATTATTTCGTAGATTGTGAGTTTTGTGCTTGCTATAGCACCGTGTGGATTGAAGTTTGAGCAAGAAGTGGATATTGTCATATGGTTTTGTTACGGTACTAGCTTCATCACCTGTACCCCCACATTCCCATAAATGTTTTGCCTTTCCTGCCCATTACCTCACATATCTCTTATTTACCTCGGCATGTGTCATGGTCATTTGTTCGGTTGGGATGCATATGTACGGTTGTAGAGATTATTTTCATATTATATTGCAGGCATGTTCTTGTAGGTCGTACTTAGGTGAGTGTCACTACAAAATAAATTCTTTCTATCTTATACATTATTTCACCTCGTCCTTATTTGAGTGATTTGAGCGACCCGTGAGAGTCCATATTGATAAGTCTCTATCGTTGACGGTTCAGCAGTTTTTGACGACTATATAACTCGTTTGCATGATTCACATTACTAATTGATTGTTAGTTAATGCATTAAACTGGTTTAGGCTTTACAGTTTGCAATTCGCTCTGAGATTGAACTCGTTCCATTAGGTTTTTAGGATCGAGTCTAGTTCTTGCTTGGGGACAAGCAAGGGTTTGGTTTAGGGAAGTTTGATGCGTGTCCTAAATATGATGTTTTACACCCCATTTTACACGCATTTCAGAGCTCATTTGTGTAGTTTATGCTACTATTTGCCCCATTTCGTCTACTTTCGCATTTTTATGTAATATTGCAGATTTATGCAGAAATGAGTAGATATTGAGCTAAATCCGTCCCCGAGTACCTTGCACTGCATTTGACGTAAAGTATTTACTCAAGGAACGAGCTTGGTGCGCATTTCGAGGTCCGAAAGACAAATCCACGAGAATTTAGAAGTCAAGTATCAGCTAAAGCAGTCGATCGACCGCTACCTATGGTCGATCGACCATACCACGACTTCCAGGAGCCACTGTTCAGAGCTTACCAGTCGATCGACCGGCCTCAGTGGTCGATCGACCAAGCCGCTAATCTGCGTGAATTAAAAGATCGAGAATAAGCAAGCCCATAGTAGTTAGGTTTTGGAAATAAGAACTACGTTGTATTCTATATAACGTATGCTAGGTTTTAAGAACAAGCATTCAGTTTTTATCACGCTTTTAATCTAGTTTTATTATCAGATATTCTTTAGGGTTCTTTAGTTTATAATCTTTTCCATTCAATAAAAGTTATTTTGGGCATTCGGGTTCTTGGATCTTTATTCTCTGCAAATTCCGTTCGGTATTCTCCTTCTCTTATTCAGTTTCGTTGCTTATATTTCGTTAATAGTATAGAATTGCTAGTTAGTTCCCCGAAGCCGATTATCGTTTATTTGTTATTTGTTATTTAACTATTTCAAGCATGAATCCAGTAGTTTTATTCATTAATATTGTTGTTGTTTTTATCAATACCATGAGTAGCTAAATTTATCGTGCTAGGATGTAGGGAATCTGTAGGTTAGGTGGCATTTAAATTAGTATGACCTAAATCGCATGCCGGTCGATCGACTGGGTTCCCTAGTCGATCGACTGGCCACGTGAGCTGTGTTTAATTTTAATTGTTTTAATTGTTACATTTGACGAATCGAATGCATGCGACTAGTTGAATTCTTAGTATATGACCGACCCATTAGATCGAAAGATAGGGAAAGTTGTTAGACTACCAATTAAAATGACTAAACTATGCTAAGATCGAAAGATAGGTAAAGTTTAGATTTTTAGTCAATTTTTAGGACGAGAGTCAGTACTAGTGATATTAGGGACCCGTAGCGAGATCGAAAGATGCTACTTTTTAGGAGTGGACCGAGAGGACCTCTTATTTTTCCCGACTCACGTGATTTGTTTTAGACCTACCTAACCACTGCCACCGAAACTACATTGAACCGACCATCTTAGTACCCCTTTTTATTATTTGATTTAATCTATTTATTTTATTAGCTCGTTTATTTGTCATTAGTTATAGACCATGTGGAGTCTATTGATCGAATACGAAAGAGGGGGGGGGGGTGAATTGAGTATTAAAAACGATGACCGTTTTTTCGAAATATATGATATAAATTAATTACTTGATTTTATTGATTAAAATCAACTAATTAAATTATTAACAATAAATGCAAAATCGAAATAACAATAATAAAGATAGAGAGAAAGAGAGACACACAGGATTTTGAAGTGGTTCAGTTTCACAAGTCGAAACCTATGTCCACTATTCTCGATTAATAATTTTTAGTACCTTTCTCCTGATTACAAAAATTATCAATCCACTCGTATAATCAACTATATGATTATAACTCAGATTGAGTATAGCTAAATACTCTAGGTTGCTCTTACGTTAATAAGAAAAATACAACGACAAATACTAATCTCACGTTATGCAAGTGAGTATACTATCCTTGTGTATTTAATATCCTATAACGATTTTTCTTTGAGTGATTGACAAATTTGATGCGTAATTTTTGTATAAGCAAATTTGGAAAATAAGAATTAAATCTCAAATGATTTTTGCTTAAAATATTTTTCTCTCTTGAAATTTGTAGATGTGTGTGTCAACAATTAATGTTGAATGAATGAGAGTATTTATAGTAGAGTGAATTAGGGTTTGGAATGTTCTGGAATTAGGGCATAGGAATGTTCTGGAAATATAAAACTTGAAGAACAAGTAAGGAGCAAAGGAATGGAGTTTGGCCTCCTAGGGTTCGGCCTCCTAGGGTTCGACCACCTAGGGTTTCGGCCTCCCTAGGGTTCGGCCGGCCCAAGGCCTCCTTCGGTCCATTCTTGCTTCTATAGCCCGCAACAAATCGAGATAGAATTTAGTTAAACCCCTAGGTTGCATGACGATATAAATATCGTGTTACAAACCAATAGTTTATTTAACTTAAATTCTAATTAATTAATTCCAATTAAAATAAATACTCTCTTATTTTTATAAACCAATAAAAATATATTTTCCAAAAATTAACGAATCATTTTTGTCTAGTAATGAAGTTATGTCTATTAGGTCATAACTTCACTAACCTTTAAATCAAACAAAGTAAAACCATTACCGGATGACGACCTATACTATCTAATCTTCAGTAGATCTTCAGTAAACGAATCGTCTCTTCACAAGTCTCTCATCTTGAGTCTCGTGGTTGATTTCTAATCTCGATCTCGCTTGAAAACATCGATCAAGTATATTTGAAGTTGTACCTCCTTGGTCCAAACTTCAAGCTTGCGTCATTGTAATTGTTCCTTTCTAAATAAATATTTAAGCACACAATTACACGCATATGTTTATATATTAAGTCCACATACAAATCATTACTGTCATTATCAAAACAATTAATTAGGACTAAAGGTCCAATAAATTCCCCCTTTTTGATGATGACAAGTCTCCTATGATTTGTGTCTAAGTCTAGTTCCCCCTCAACATAATACTTCCCAAAATATAGAACAGTTGAGCGCAGAGACTAATGATCTCTTCAAACTTATAACTATAGAACGCCATGAGAGAATTAACTTTAAGACGGTCGCAAATCATAAAAACAATTCCCCCTCTTGGCATCATTGAAACGATAAGAACAAACATAAAACGACCAGAATAATATATTATGAGACAAGAATTAATCATGAAAAACATATTATATTAAACGCAATCTAGTTCTTAATTAGCATAATAATAATATAAACTTGCAATCACAAAAGGAATAATGCAGAATTAAAAAAGCTAATATCCATAAGAATGGATTTTTATTGTGAGCAAAGGAATTAAAAAGATAAGGCTAGGTTGAATGGATTAGGGCAAGATGGTCAAGGGTAGCGTCGGCTTGGCGGGTTGGACCTAGGTCGGGTGCGGTATTCCAAGTCCTCGAGTCGCGCTTGACAATGGTCTAGGAGTGCAGCTTGGGCAGTCAATCGAGTATCAAAGTTACCAATCCTCAAAGTCATTGCTTTAATTGCTTCATATATAGTTTGCATCTCAGACCTCATCTCCTTCCCAGATTGCAAAAGATCATCACCAAACTTAACCAAACTAGCCATACCTTCCTTTATTTGAGTAGACTCGGAGTGAGTTCGTACGGCGGCTTTAAAAACACATTCGAGGCGTGTATCAAACCGTGACAACACGGTATTTAGACGAGCCGGGCTAATTTCACTTGGTCCACTAGTATCAACTCTCCTTTCCTTTTTAATTAGGTCAAACAATTCTTCCAATTTCTTGTCTTGTTCATTAATCCGTCCAAGAATAGAAGTAAAGTTTGAATCCATCTTTGAAACCGACATATCAAAACTCACATTGCTGGTGTAATCATCCATATACTGTGCGTAAAGAACTCGTGAAGAACCATCTTGAAGTTTATAGTTTTCAGTCTTTGAACTTACCTCAATTTCCGAAACCGTCTTTCCCTTACCCTTAAACAATTTTCGTCGCTTGGTGAGGTTGGCGGGTTGGTCGACGAAGGACCGTGGGGAGCGAGGGGGTTCGGCCGGTGAGGTGGAGCGAGTTCGAGGCGGTGATTGGCTTACCTTCTTTCTAATAACAACATGTTTCTTTGATTGAAAACGGGTTGTAGGTTGATTAGTCATTATTAAAATTGAAGATAGTAGTAAAAGATAATTAGAGTTTAGAGGATTAGAATTGATGAGAATTATGGAGCGATTGAAGGGGTATATATAGCATAAGGAATTTGAGTTTAGGTAAGAAAAGGATTCCTAAAAGATAGAAAATAATATCAATTTCCTTATTTCTTTAATGCCTTTCCTTTTTTTTCGGCATCTTCCTTTTTTTTCTTTTTTTTTTTCTCGTGCCCTTTTTTCACGACACTTTTTTTTTTTCTCGTGCGTTTTTTTTTTCCGCACTTCTTTTTTTTTGGCATTATATCCTATTAGATGTAAGATTAGGAAAGAAAATCTTGTGATGGAGTTTAGGCAGGATTTGTGTAGGAATATAATAAGATAGAAGTATCTTTATTATATTAAGGCAGTTTATTGTAGATTTTGTCGATTTTTGTAAGAAAATGTGATTATGCAGAATATAAAATACTACCATACACATAAGCAAGATATAACACGTAAAATAAATATTATTTAACATAATTAAACTTGCAACAAAAATATACGGACACAATCGTACAATCTTATCTTCCTAGCTCATTCAGTTCCCCTGACATAATTGTGACGGATTTAATTATCACTAATTAAACCAATCTCAAGTCTCAATAACTCAAAGCGTTTTCTAGCTAATGCCTTAGTCAAGATATCAGCCCATTGCCTTTCAGTACTACAAAATTCAAGTGAAATGTTGCCTTTCTCTACATGATCCCGTAGAAAATGGTGTCGAATATCTATATGTTTGGTCCTCGAGTGCTGGGCAGGGTTTTTAGAAATTACTATAGCACTCGTATTGTCACACATAATAGGCATACGGCCTACATTTATACCATAATCACATAGGTGTTGCTTTAACCAAAGTAATTGAGAACATACCAGTCACGCAGATACATACTTGGCTTCAGCAGTAGACATTGCAACTGAATTTTGCTTCTTTGATCCTCATGTGATAATACAAGGTCCAACAAACGTTGCATACCCAGAAGTGCTTTTCCTATCTAAAGAACATCCTGCATAATCTGCATCTGAATATCCTACTAGATCGAAATTAGACTCAAGTGGATACCATAAGTATAAATTAGATGTACCAATTAAATATCTCAAAATACGTTTAACTGCAATCATATGTGATTCTTTAGGGCACGATTGAAATCGAGCACAGACACATACGCTAAACATTACATCATGACGACTTGCAGTTAAATATAAAAGTGAACCAATCATACCTCGATATGTAGTCTCATCGACACACTTACCATGTTCATCTATAGTCATCTTCTTTTCAGGTACCATAGGTGTATCGTATGATTTTGCATTTTCCATACCGAACTTTCGGATTAGTTCCTTGATATATTTTTGTTGGTGTATCTTTATACCATCCTTTGTTTGTTGAATTTGTAAGCCTAGAAAGTACTTCAGTTCTCCCATCATGCTCATTTCAAACTCAGAAGTCATTAGATCAGAAAAATACTTGCACAATTTTTCATTAGTAGAACCGAATATAATATCGTCTACATAAATTTGTACAACAAGTAAATTAGAACCCTCGGATTTAAGGAACAGGGTTTTATCGACAGATCCTCTTGTAAAATTATTTTGTAACAAAAACTTGGATAATCTGTCATACCATGCCCTTGGAGCTTGTTTCAAACCATATAAAGCTTTGTCTAATTTATAGACGTGGTTTTGAAACTTGCTATCTAAAAATCCAGGAGGTTGTTCTACATAGACTTCTTCCTCCAAATAACCATTAAGAAATGCTGTCTTAACGTCCATTTGGAACAGTTTCATTCCTTTATGAGCAGCAAAGGCAATAATGAGACGTATAGACTCAAGTCTTGCTACAGGTGCAAAGGTCTCGTCATAATCGATCCCTTCCTGTTGATTGTAGCCTTGGACAACTAGTCGTGCCTTGTTTCTTGTAATAAGTCCTGTATCGTCCAATTTGTTTCTAAACACCCATCTAGTACCAATAACAGTTCGATCACTAGGTCGTGGCACTAAGTGCCCTACCTTATTGCGTTCGAATTGTTGAAGCTCATCTTGCATAGCGGTTATCCAATCAGGTTCAGCAAGAGCTTCTTTAATATTGGTAGGTTCAATAGTTGATAGAAACGAAAAGAACGAGCAGAAATTATTCAAGGACCTTCTAGTTTTAATGCCTTGCTCTAGATCCCCTAGGATTTTGTCCAAAGGGTGGGAACTTTGATGTTTCCATTTTTTGAGAACTCTAGGCTCATTATCATTTGATGGACTAGCATCATCTGCAGACGAAGAATCATTATTTGTTCCCCCTGAGTTGGACTCGGGATTTTCTTTTGAAGCATCACTCACTTAATTAGAAATATCATGATTTGGATCGGAAGTTACAACCTCATTAGGTATAACTTCAGGATCTCTTTCTTTATCCAAGGAAGGGTCGATAGTATCATTAACTATGGACTCATCACTTCTCTTAGGATTGTTTGCAGAATTTTCTAGTTTATCATTGATACCTTGAATATCTTCATCTTCATTTAAAGACTCATTTCTTGCTAGAAAGAAATCGGGCTCATCTGGATCCTCTTCTTCCTGTTCAGCTTTATCAAACACATTATCTTCGTCAAAGCGAACATGAACACTTTCTTCTATACGCAAGGTTCTTTTATTGAACACTTTGTAAGCTTTACTATGATCCGAATATCCCAGAAGAACAGCTTCATCACTTCGGGGTTCAAATTTTCCTAAATTTTCTTTTCCATTATTGTGAACAAAGCATTTGCTCCCGAAGCAACGGAGATGTGATATATTGGGTTTTCTCTCTCTTAAAAGTTCATAGGGAGTCTTTTTCAAAATGGGTCGAATCATAGCTCTATTATGCACATAGCATGCGGTACTAACAGCTTCTGCCCAAAAGCTTCTAGGAAGGCCACTACACAAAAGTATAGTACGAGCCATATCCTCTAGGGTTCGATTCATACGTTCCACGACACCATTTTGTTGTGGGGTACGTGGTGCGGAGAAGTTATGCCCCACACCATTTTCCCTACAATATTCTATAAATAATTGATTATCAAATTCCGTGCCGTGATCCGTCCGAATCGAAATAAGCTTATTATCAAATCTATTTTGGGCAAGCTTCATTAATACCACAAATTCATCGAAAGTTTCATCTTTAGAGGAAAGAAAGATTGGCCAGACATACCTTGAGTAATCATCAACTAGAACAAATACATACTTTGATCCACCACGGCTTCTAACTCTCATAGGTCCACATAAATCCATGTGTACCATCTCAAGTGGTCGTTTAGTGCTAACTATTCTCTTAGGTTTAAAAGAGGATCTAACATGTTTGCAGCGGGCACATGAGTCACACATTGTCTCTTGCTCGAATTTAATTGAGGGCAAGCCTTCAACTAAATCCATGGACTTAAGTTTCTTTAAAATAGTTGGACTAATGTGTGCAAACCTCTTGTGCCACAGGTAAGACTCATCGGAAGTTACTTTCATACACGCAAAGGAATTTGTATTGACAAAATTTAAGTCAATCATATACACATTCCTCATACGGTGACCCTCAAGTAAAACATTACTAGTACCTTCAATTATGATACGACAAACATCGGCATGAAAAACAACTCTATTTCCTTTGTCACATAATTGAGAAATACTAAGTAAATTATGTTTAAGACCACTTACCAGATATACTTTATCGATTGAATGAGAGGTTGAAATTCCAATTTTTCCTACTCCAATAATCATACCCTTCTTGTTATCTCCAAAGGTAACCTTGCCACCAAAGAAGGGCTCTAGTGAAAGAAAAAGATTTCTGTCTCCTGTCATGTGTCTCGAGCATCCACTGTCGAGATACCATAGATTATTTTCTTTCACTTCTACCTGCAAATGAATCAAATACAACTTTTAGGTACCCAAGCTAAGTTGGGTCCTTTATGGTTAGTAATTCTATATATTTGATCCTTTCTAACCCATACTTGTCTTATTATTCTTTTGGCTTTAACATTGGGTTGTCTTAGTCTTTGTCTAACAATCGGAACATAAGGTACTCTAGGTTTTGTTCTATCGAAAGTGGCTTTAGGTCTAGTACCTTCATGAGACGCTTTAGGTTTAGGGTTATGAACTTTAGGCTTGAATGTATGCTTTCGATTCTCATTTATTTTGTTTGATTTTGAAGGAACAGATGAGTAATCGAAAGCCATATCATAAGTCCATCTAAACTCATTATTGCGTTCTTCATTGTCGTTAGGTTCATCTATAGTAGAGACATCATCTTCCACTATGAAATCATAAGTCTTAACAGTTTCAACATTCTTTTTCTTATCCCAAGCAAGTTTGACACAATTGACTTGTATATGTCCAGTAGAGCCACACTAGTTGCAAATCAATTATTCTGGAAGATTAACGTATTTTCTTTTTCTGAAATCATTTTCAGAAGGATTGGATTTGCATTTATCATGGTCTCTACGGCTATAGCATTCATGACCAAGTCCCATCTTCATGTTATTGTCAGATTGTTCAGTAAGGAAGTTTAGAACCTTTGTGCTTCCTTCCCACTTATCATGAACTTTTCGAGCATGTAAAAGTAATTCTTTCAAGGACTCAATTTCTTTTCCACATTTTGAATGATCTACATTTGAATCCTTGGAAGAGCTACCTTTCTCAAAGTCTTCACGAAATTTATCAAAACGTTCATTCAAGATACGTTTCTCTTTTTCATGTTGTACCTTGAGTTGAGACATACTTTTGCTAGTTTCATCCAATTGCTTAGAGAGAAATACAATTTCTCTCTTGTGTTCGGAAACCACACTATCTTTGCCATTAAGCTCATCTTTTAAAATCTCATTGACTTTCTTCAACTCGGAAGTTATAGCATCACTAGCTCAACTTTAGCTTGAAGATGCTTAATGTTGAGTTTCACTACGAAGTTATGGCATCACTAGCCGTAACTTTAGCTTGAAGATTCTTAATGTTAAGTTTAAGCTCTGAAGTTGTGGCATCACTAGCCTTAACTTTTAATTCAAGAGCGTTCTTCTCAGCATTTGTCATATCTGAAGTTGTAGCTGGAGTAGCCATAACTTTAGATTTGAGCTTTTTGGCGTTGGCTTTCGGGTTGGTTTTCCTCAAAGAATATCTAAAATCTGTTCCTTAAGGTCTCTTAACTCTAGACTTTGTTCATGACAATGATCAAGGGAATGTTCACAACACTTAATTAAATTATCCTTAGAAAGTTTCTTAACACGCTTTTTAAGTTCAAGATAATTTACCTCTTCATCCTCTCGAATCAATCAATTTCCAACAAGACACTTCTCAAATTTGAAGCATTGCTTTCATTGTCGCTTTCGGAGAATAGGTCAAGACGATGCTACTTAGACAGACGTTGGCGCTTCTTCTTCATCTTCGGATTCGCCATCTTCGAGTCCAAGTCTCCCAACAAAAGATGCCATCATAACTTGCTTGAATTCTCTCTTTGTTTTGTCACGTTGGTTTTTGTCTTTAATTTTCTTCCATGTAAGGCAATCTTTGATCATATGATTATCATCACCACACTTGAAGCATCCACGATTAGAGAAAGACCCTTTTGACTCAAACGATTTCTTAGGGGTTTGCATTGATTTGTTGTTTGTCTTATTTTGATTTTGAAAGAAGGGCTTTTTCCTAAGACATTTAACAAACAATACAGTTTCATCTTCAATATCTGAAGAATCATTAACTTTGCTAGACTCAGCTTGTAAGGCCATCTTTTTGCTTGTGCCAACTTCCTCCTCATCCTGATTCAGAGTAATCTCGTGAGCCATTAAGGTTCCGAGTAGCTCCTGATAGGATAATGAAGTTAGGTCCTTACATTCTTCTATGATGATACTTTATGTCTCCATCTCATGAGACATACTTATGAGTATTTTTCTAGCAATTTCCTCGAAGTCAAAAGTTCTTCCTAAATTTTTTAGCTCATTGATGATGCTAGAAAAGCGAGAGGACATGCTATCAACTGACTCGTTTTGCTCTATGGCAAACAGCTCGTATTTTCGCATTAGTAATGCCATACGTTGCTTTTTGACAACAGTGGTTCCCTCAAAGGCTAATTCTAGACCATCCCATATTTCCTTGCGGATGAACCGGTTGAGAAACGATCGAATCGAGTGGCAATCATACCGTTTTGCAATAAGCTTATTGCTTTTGAATTCTTCTCAACCTTTTTATAATCCGCCTCAATATAGTCTTCTTCTTTCTTTTCGACGGTAGTGCCATTATTGGTTGCAAGTAAGATCTTATTCGGACCATTCTTGATAATCAACCAACACTCCCAAATGTTTCCCTTAATGAAGTGGGTCATCATATTTTTCCATAAACCATAGTTCTTCCCATTGAATATAGGACACTTTAGGTGTTTGGAATTCATTTGATAAAAAATAAATGCAAATGGAAAAGACGATAAATAGACTACAAAAAAACGATCAACTCTAGTTGTTAGGCTATCAAGAGCACGAGGCTCTGATACCAATTGTGGAGTCTATTGATCGAATACGAAAGAGGGGGTTGAATTGAGTATTAAAAACGATGAACGCTTTTTCGAAATATATGATATAAATTAATTACTTGATTTTATTGATTAAAATCAACTAATTAAATTATTAACAATAAATGCAAAATCGAAATAACAATAATAAAGAGAGAGAGAAAGAGAGACATACAGGATTTTGAAGTGGTTCAGTTTCACAAGTCGAAACCTACGTCCACTATTCTCGATTAATAATTTTTAGTACCTTTCTCCGGATTACAAAAATTATCAATCCACTCGTATAATCAACTATATGATTATAACTCAGATTGAGTATCGCTAAATACTCTAGGTTGCTCTTACGTTAATAAGAAAAATACAACGACAAATACTAAACTCACGTTATGCGAGTGAGTATACTATCCTTGTGTATTTAATATCCTATAACGATTTTTCTTTGAGTGATTGACAAATTTGATGCGTAATTTTTGTATAAGCAAATTTGGAAAATAAGAATTAAAGCTCAAATGATTTTTGCTTAAAATATTTTTCTCTCTTGAAATTTGTAGATGTGTGTGTCAACAATTAATGTTGAATGAATGAGAGTATTTATAGTAGAATGAATTAGGGTTCGGAATGTTCTGGAATTAGGGCATAGGAATGTTCTGGAAATATAAAACTTGAAGAACAAGTAAGGAGCAAAGGAATGGAGTTTGGCCTCCTAGGGTTCGGCCTCCTAGGGTTCGACCACCTAGGGTTTCGGCCTCCCTAGGGTTCGGCCGGCCCAAGGCCACCTTCGGTCCATTCTTGCTTCTATAGCCCGCAACAAATCGAGATAGAATTTAGTTAAACCCCTAGGTTGCATGACGATATAAATATCGTGTTACAAACCAATAGTTTATTTAACTTAAATTCTAATTAATTAATTCCAATTAAAATAAATACTCTCTTATTTTAATAAACCATTAAAAATATATTTTCCAAAAATTAACGAATCATTTTTGTCTAGTAATGAAGTTATGTCTATTAGGTCATAACTTCACTAACCTTTAAATCAAACAAAGTAAAACCATTACCGGATGACGACCTATACTATCTAATCTTCAGTAGATCTTCAGTAAACGAATCGTCTCTTCACAAGTCTCTCATCTTGAGTCTCGTGGTTGATTTTCAATCTTGATCTCGATTGAAAACATCGATCGAGTATATTTGAAGTTGTACCTCCTTGGTCCAAACTTCAAGCTTGCGTCATTGTAATTGTTCCTTTCTAAATAAAGACTTAAGCACACAATTACACGCATATGTTTATATATTAAGTCCACATACAAATCATTACTGTCATTATCAAAACAATTAATTAGGACTAAAGGTTAAACAGACCAATTCAACTCAAAACCCCCCACACAATTGTTACCTTAAGACTGAAATTAGACAACTAATAATTACATCTGCCTCTCTATGGTTCGACCCTGCTACCGCTATCTATAGTTGTAGTTAGGAATTATAAATTTATTTTTGATGCACACAACGACGGGCATCAATGGTTGTATTTTGGATAATGGTGGCTTGGTTTGCAACCCAAGTCACCCGTTTTATCGTATTTTATCCTTGTTCTAAAATTCGTCTTTATCCGCTTGCTCATAGAAACATATGATCATTTAAAGTGATCTACTAAACAACAATAATGATGGGATTCATTATATGTCCACAAGCTTAAGGCTTGTGTATGATCAATTATAAAGTGATATTGAGTTGATGAACTCTCTTAAAGGAATGTCAATCACCAAGTACAATCGTCAAATTTAAAACAATTAGTCAACCTATGAGATAGTCCTCCTTATACTTCAAAATCATTATTTGTGTCTCATAAGCTATCTTTGAATCTCTAGTGTATTCATTCTAAAGATAGAGTGGGAGAAAATTAAGACACAAAGAACATAAAGCAAAATTTGTGTACTTGTGTAAATGAGATCTACGCAAGAAAGAATGATTTGTATACCTATACAGATAGTATACCCGAATAGATAAGATCTATTGTCTCGAATAGATGATATCTACATGAGAAAAGAGACCAAGTGAAGTAATCAAAAGAATATGTTCTCAAGATAACTACACGAGGAGACCAAAAGAAAGTTTTGGAATGAGAATGACTAATTTAACGTCTTAACAATAAGTTTTGACTAAGTTTATGAACAAAATTTGACCAATAGTTTCAATATTGATATTTACTTAAGAGCCTAAATGGAACAAAGTTGCATCCTCGAAAATAAATGAGATTTATGACTAAAAGTTGCAAATGTTTATATGCCGATATCCACAAGAGCTGAGTTAAGTATTAACCACGCTAATGTCATTACTTAACCTCATTATGAAAATGAAATGGTTAAACCTCCTTTCGAAAAGGGTATGTATCACAAGGTTGTAATCGTCTGGTGTTTACACACTTACGATATGCATCACAAGGTTGTAATATGGTATTGACTACCCGAATGTGATGTCGACATTTGTCGTTTGAGTTATTATTAACTCACCTTATACTTTGTTACATCCAAACGGGTTGTAGAGACAATTGAATCCCGTTAAAGTGAACACAGATTAGCATTGTATTCGCCCATAGTTACTTACATGAGGTGACGTCTCGAAGTGACTAGAGTGTGATGCGATTGATGGCAAGTTCAAGCGCGATGGAGTCATATGAGAATGACTAGTCGATCACATAGGCAGACTGTTAGGAACACGTTATTGTGCCTTATGACCGCTTATAGAGTTCTGGCAAATTTATATAGCCTGGTCGTGGCGAGAGCTACTATAGTATTCTAATGAGTCGATTCTTTTGACTAAAGACTATTCGCCTAAGATGGCACAGTTTCAGATTAACTTTTATTTGTGTTACTACGACCTTCGTAAATGGGGTCAAATGGGCATATTTTGGGTTATGATGGTTGTGGCTAGTCGAAGGGAATGAGTGCGATAAGAATTGTCCACCCCTATTCAGGGTTATAACAATATCTCAGGGCCGCTCGAGGAGTAATGAACTGGAAATGCGTGGCCACGATCGGAAGATATCTATGGTAGATAAATCCGGTCAATCAGTTATTCTCCATATTGAGGAAACCACTCTCGATGTGATCACTTGCAAGTACGACCTGAAAGACACCTTGCATTGAGTGGGAGATAGAAATAGGACAAGAGAATTGGTGACGCACACTTGTCGAGGACAAGTGGGAGATTGTTGGAATATGTGTCCTCCGACAATAATGCGATCACAACTGTTGATCATGATGATCACATGTTTAAATCTCATTCTAAATAATACAATTGGGAAGTAATATTTAACTGTCAACTGGTCCACACATATCGGTAATGATTGGCTGACTAGAGTTTGACATTACTGTCGTGCGACGGTGGTGATCAGTTGATCCCCTTAGGTTATACCTAAAGGGTAACACTCTTAATTGATCATTTAATTGATCGTATGACGATACGGGTTAATTAAATTACTTAAAATTGACGGACGATTTTGAAAGTAATATTTACGTGTCTCATTGTAATTTGATTAAATAAGATACGGTCTAAGTAATCGAATTGTTTTGTTACTTAGATGAAATTATTGTTTAAGGAAACAATTGCATTTGAATGAATAAATTATTATAAATACAAGATGTTGTGATTTATAATTGGTAAAATATTTTGGTACAAGTGATTATGAATTACTAAGTCAATTTTGTATATGACGTATTTTTATTAATGCGTTGATTTTTAATATGTTAAAAATACATAACAATTTTACATGACATGTTACATGTGACAAATTGACAAAATAATGTGTAAAATGGATTTTCCATTTTACACTATATGGACCGAAATTAGGGCTGATATTAGGAAAATATTATGTTGATTAAGTAAGTGGTAAACATAATCATTTGCCTAAAACCTAGCCATGCAAACCTAGTGGTTATTGTGAAGACCACTTTGATCATGCATTGGGCATCACTACCTCCCCCTTCTACCCGGTTTTGTGAGAGGAAAAACCATGGGTTTTTCCTTCAAATTTTTACCTAATATACAATACCAAAATCATTAGTGTATTTATTATTCATTCACAAATCTAAAAATAAGAGTTTTAGAGAGATAAATTCTTCCTCTTTCTCCTTTTCTCTTAACCGAAATATTGAGAGAACAAAATAATATTTTGGTCAATTTTATACAAAATTAATATTGTTCTAGTAATAATAATATTAATTTTATTAAGTTGTTACTTTGGGTATTAATCCTTGGGAGGGATTCTCTACTTGAATCCTTGTTCATCCATTTAAGGAAGCTCAAGAACAAGTGAGTAGGAGAACTCACTTGTGCCCAAATAATCCGAAATCTTCAATGTAAGATGATGATTTCTTCCTTATTCTTATTATTGTTTGCATGCATAAGATCAATATTTATTTTTATGACTAAATTAAAACTAAAACATATATGAATATGTTAAGTAAAGAGATATAGATTTCTAACACTCGGTCGAGTATTCATGGGCAAAGAGCTGTCCAGAAACACACGACACACTTACTCGGCCGAGTAAGCCATATTCGGCCGAGTGCCAGACTTAGGAAAAGTTGTGGTATTACAATAGGTACTTAAATTAAAAGGCTTACAAACAGAGTTCATACATCTATTAAGAGGGAGTAGGAGGCCTGACTTCAAAAAACAAATCGTTATTAAATCAAGTTGGATATCGAGCTAGGTGCAAAAAAGATGATGTACTTCTTAGTATGTTATATGTCACACATTGAAAAATAATGTAGATGTGGGGAACATACTACGTATAAATAGTAGAAAAGATGGGGTCATCCTATTATAAATATTAGAATTGTCCCACATCGAAAGATTAACATAAGTGGTGCTGATCCTATTATTATAAATACTAGAATTATCCCACATCGAAAGATTAACATAATGTGGGGTGATCCTATGATTATAAATATGAGTCATCCTTGGAGCATAAAAATCAACCCAAAATCTTTTGAGTCTCTTAAGTATTGTTTTAGGTAGCTCTTATAAGAGTTTGTATTATTACCTCCACAATAGTGAATTTTATTTGTATTATACTTTTGATTTTAGTGGTTTCACAAATATATAATTATATATAGTTATATCATCTCCTTTTCTACTCAAATTTAGTAGTTTAGCAATAATTTATTTATTTTTTATTTTTTAACCTGAATTTTTAAATAACAAATATATATCAGCAGTATATATTTATTATATTAGAGATTTTAAAAGTAACGTTACATAATGTTAATTTTTTAAGTTTTAACATTTTTTTCGTCTAGAGAGTCCAACCTTTAAAAACTACCTAATATTTATAAGGAAAAAAATGTTAATTTTATACGTAAAAAAAATTTTGGACTTTAAATAAGATTAGTTTGTTAGAAATAAGATAAAATTGCACAAATGTTACCTATATACAAGCGAAAAACTTTAGACTCTAGATAAGATTAGTTTGTTAGTATTTGCTTATTATTAATCGGATTGGATGTTGAACGTACGAATATTAACATATAGTATTTGCTCATATTATTAAATATAACTACTATTAGATATATTGAGTAGCAATTGTCCGTATTTTTGTAATTGGGTTGGATGTCGAGCTAGGTGTGAAAAAGATGCTGTATTTCTTAGTATGTTATTTGTCCCACATTGAAAAATAATGGAGGTGTTGTGAATATACTACGTCCAAATAGTAGAATTGTCTCACATTGAAATATTAGCATAAGGTAGTAGAGCGATCTTATGATTATAAATAGAAGTCATCCTTGAAACTTGGGAATCAACCCAAAATCTTTTGAGTATCTTAACTATTGTGAAAGAGAGCTCTTAGGAGTTTCTATTATTAATGGTTAAAATTGAAATTTAACAAACTATAATTTTGTTGTCACTAAATTGTAGGTTTCCTTATGTGGCCAAAAAGATAGACGGGTTTATCTTTTACGCCTTTACGGTGGAATGATCATAGTAGTATACATTACACGTGCTTTGTGAAAGAAAGAACATAAAAATGAACTTTGTGTATCAGTAATTAGAAGATTTATTACTATTATGTAAGACGGTCTTATTAATTGAACAAAAAAATTTAAAATGACTAATTTAAAAGCATGACATGTGTAAGTAAATTGTCCATATTTGAAGGGTAGGTAGGTATATGGTTCAAACAAAATATATACTCCCTCCGTCCCAGTCAATAGTTTACATTTACTTTATTCCCCCTCACAAAATACAGCAAATGTAAACAATTCATTAATTTCACACATGTCTTTATATTAATCATAAGGGCTATCAAAGCGCCCCGATTCCCTTATAGTTATGATGATTAGTACTTAATAAATTTTGATAGAATTCGAGATAACAAAGCTTTATAGGCTACTTAATGCTTAGAATCAAGTATGTATCAAGAGACCTTAAGGGATTAGGATATTTCATTTTTTTTAGAATTATGTGACTCCGGGTTTTGAATTTCGAAACACCTATTCGATGATGTTCTATCATTAATCCGTACAAAGTAAGGGCTTTCAAATTAGTATATATATATATATATATATATATATATATATATATATATATATATATATATATATATATATATATATATATATATATATATATATATATATATATATATATATATATATATATATATATATATATATATATATATATATATATATATATATATATATATATGCCTCACCAAATGTTTTCATTAGGCTAATCTTATGGACAAATTATCAATTATTCATTGGGCTGAAAGTTTAAGGTCATTCCTAATCTTTTCATTTGGTCCAAATATTTTCTCTCTCTAAAAAAAGCACACAAACACTTCTTTCGTTTTCTCTGTTTGCTCGTCTGACATTCACCAAAGTAAATTACAAAATATTCACGCAAATTTCCAAAAAAATATCGCGTTTCCAAAAATTGCGTTTCCAAAAAATCGAATTGGTTAATCAATTGCAGCGGTTTCCGTTGAAGTTGTGCGTAGATTCAGCAATTTCAAACAACATTTCAATTAGTTTTCAGGTAATTTAATAATTTTCATCAAAATTGAGCATATTCATATAATTTTGTTTATTCACTAATAAATCGATGATAAAAGGCTCGATTTTGATCAAAATTGAGCGATTTCGTTAACCTCGCGATTTCCTGCTAATTATTACATTTTTTCTGATGATTTTGCAACTCTGATTGTTATGGATATTGTAGATATCATAATGCTTGATGATAATAGTGCTATTAAAATAGTTATTTCGTTTTTTTTTTTTTGTGATTGTGATCTATGTCTTCCACTATTCTCATTTAAATATGTATTTGTTTATTTGACTTGTGTTTTGAGAAATTTGACCAAAAAGAGTCTTGTTCATAAGTAATTACCAGTCAAAGACCTTTGATAGTTTAAGATATTCTATTGTATTATAGTAATTTATTGTTCTCTATCTATCATGGTTGTCCATTTTGTTATTAAATTTGATGCATCTCTGTTGGATTATTTCTAACTTGGGCTATTTGGGTGTATGTTCGAGTGCAATTTTGTTGTCGAGTCAAGTTGCTTGAATCGTGCTTGGTTAGTAGAGAGTATATATGAATTATGAACATGGTTAATCGAAACGAGTCTTACAAATACATAATTAATGAAGCAGATGTTTAGCATCTTGTACATTATAGTAGGAGTCTTTCTAGTATGTGGTTGACAGTGTATTGATGTTCAATGTTCCCTCTGATTTACTGGATGCTCAGTATATGTTACCAATTAGAGCTATCAAGTTGTAAATAGACGGGTTTCGTTCATCTATGAATGACGGAGTACTACATTAATGTACCACCATATCTTTAGGTTTAAGATTTTTTTTTTTCCTGTTTGAATAAGCTCACACCTGATTTTGTGAAACTTAGACATGATTTTGTGAACCTTATAATAAACGCTCTGTCGCGGTGAAAGGCTAATTATATGATGCATATATGTTTGTTTAGTTGTGTATCTAGGACCTGATTTTGTGAAAGTTAAATATAATTTTGTGAACCTTGTAATTATCTCTCCGTTACGGTGATAGGTTAATCATATGATGCATATATGTTTGTTTAGTTGTGAATCTAGGACCTGATTTTGTGAAAATTAGACATGATTTTGTGAACCTTGTAATAATCGCTCCGTTACGGTGAGAGGTTAATCATATGATGCATATACGACTCACCCGAACTAATTAAATAATTAAAACCCATCACAAAACAAACACACACCACCCTATACACAGTTTATAAACCGTGACCAACACCCCTCATAAACCCACCAAACCCGACACCACAAGCCACCACAGCCACCACCTGACCTACCTACCTCCTCCCTACACCACGGACCACCCAACCATCCCCCAACCACCAGCTTAACCGTCACCAGCTACCCTAAAAAAGCACGCCCTAATCCACTCGACACCAACAACACTCACCTGACACCCCCATAAAACCAGTCCCAAAACCACCACCTTCACCCCCACCTATAACCACTAATCAACTCACCAATCTACCCTCGACAAAAGCCACCCCAAACCACCCCAACCCAGACCTCCTACAACCACTAAAAACACTCTTGAAAACCGCCTGCCCAAACACGTCCTCCTCCCCTATTTTCGCCACCATCCCCGCAAACCGCCACCTGCCACCACACCACCACCACCACCAAAAGGACCGAACACCTTCCCCCGTCACAAACCCTCCATACCCAGGTCAAGATGAGGTCAATTAAGGGTTCAATTACCTATTCCAATCACCCACAACCAAACCCGTATAACCCCCTGACCACCCACCTTTAATCACCCTAAACACCCCCTATCACGGTCAATGACGGTCAACAAAGGTCAGGTCAGAAACTTTGCAGTCCAATGTCGCTATAGGTCTAATTCCCGAGTCATATGGTGGTCTATAGAAGTCATACTATCGATCTAAAGATGCTTGCATGAAAAGAATATAAAACGATTTAAGATGAATAATTACCTCGAATTGATTTATGTTCATTCCCTCTTCTTCCGTCTCCTAAAGCTCCTTCTTTTAATTTATGAATTATTTCCTCAGATTTAAGGTGGTATTTATAGTGTAATATTTAGAGAATACGAGGCCAATTAGGAAACTATGTAACTTACCTTATTCTAATTAGTATAGGAATTGTCATTATAATTATATTAAAATTATTATCATATACTATTAATCCTACCATAACTATGATTTCCTAATATAATACTTACTAATTTATTATTGCCATAACTTTATTATTATTATTATAATTATAATTACCTTTATATATTATTATTTCCTTATTATATTATTATAAATTTCCTGATGCAAATCCCGATTATACTCATACCAATTTAATAAATTTCGGCCCATATAATAATAGCACACGGCTTCTTTGGGATACTAGTTATTTGGAGGGGGCATTTCCCTTCAAGTATCTTGGTGTCCCCTTACACTCATCCAGACTGACTAGGGAAATGTACTTCTCTCTGCTTGAAAAAATAAAGACCAAGATTAATCATCACTAATCAGTAATCTCTCCTATCTTTGGAAAGATTCAGCTCATCAACACTGTCATATTTGGTATTGAGAGCTTTTGGTGTGCAAGTTTTATGCTGCCTAAGGGGGTCATCCATGAGATTGACAAAATGTGTAGACGATTTCTTTGGGGATACCAGGGTGCACACAAACTGGTTTTCTTTGCGTGGAAAAAAGTCTGTAGCAGCAGGGCACAAGGAGGATTTGATATTAGAGAAATTTTGAGTTGGAACAAAACTTTGTTGCTGAGAATGTTTTGGAAGATTTCTACTGCATCCCCTTCCATCTGGGTGCAGTGGTGCCAACATTACCATCTGCAGGGTTTGGACTGTTGGAGTGTGATGCCAACACATTCTACTTCCACCGTTTGGAAAGCTATCTTTGCTGCACGTGTTGAATTTGTTGGCCAGGCTGGTTCAATTGCAGATGCTAAAGCTTCACTACAGGAATAGAGTAGGACTGGTAAGCTGCAATTGTACCAGATTTATGCGGTTTTCCATGGGAGACACTCTAATCTCCAATGGGCTAAACCTACTTTGGATGGAGTGGTTATGCCTAGACATGCCATGCTTGTGAGAATGGCAGTGCAAAAGGGACTGGCCACTACTGATAATTTGAATAGAAGGGGTTTGCACTTTGTCAACAGATGCTACCAATGTCTGGCTGCTGCTGAGGACCATCCACACTTGTTCTTCTCATGTTCCTTTTCTAGGGCCGTGTACCAAAATATTCTGCTCTGGCTTGGGGTCACGAGGAGACCTTTATGTTTGCATCAGGAGCTACTTAAACTGTCCAGATACCGTGGTAAGGGTTGGAGGAAAAAAAGAGCTCGGTGTAGTCTTGCTGCCACGGTTTACTTTCTATGGCATGAAAGGAACTAGTGAATCTTCAGAGGGGTTTCTCGCACAATTGAACAAGTTGTCTATCAAATTAAATATTATGTTTCTATTCGATTGTATGCTAATATTAATAGTAGTGTATTAGAGGAGGTACTAGAGCATATGATTAGTTAGAATGGTCACTTTGCTCTCCTAGTGGTTCTACTTTGTATGAAATTCTCTTTTCCTAATGAGAAGCTGATTTCTACAAAAAAAAAATAATAGCACACGGCCCAAAGCACAAATATTAGCCAAACCCAATTCCCGACATGAATTATTAACGTCTTATTTGTAATTGTTATTAGAAATGTCATTTAATCACTCATTAAATTACATAAATTATTCTTATAAATTATTATTAAAATACGGAGTATTACAGTCTCCCCCTCTTAAAATGAACTTCGTCCCGAAGTTCGCCCACAACTACCACGACATCACTTATAAACATCCTTACAACTAAGCATCATCCAACACCATCATCCATTTACGATTATCATCCATACCAATCGCATCACAAGGTATCACAACAACAATTCAAAATATTCGTAGTATTACATTAATTCCTTCCCCCTAAAAATTAACTTCGTCCTCAAAGTTCGGAATAGCAAACAATAGGAACTAACAGTTCATTGTTGTAACGCCACAAAAAAGTAAAACACACATTGTAACATAAACAATTATTATTTTCAACACGAATTAGTGGTTAAATGAATACAAAAATATTTGATTTACTTCCGAGTAGCAAAACCACAACTTAAACTAACTTTATTTAAACTTTTGGCGAATACGTTGCAAAAATAAGTATTAAACTATCACAAAAGCTACGCATAAATGTTTAGTTACTTTTTTTTAATTCATATGATCCTCCTACGTCTATTCCCAAGACGAGCCCATTTGTGCTTCCTAGGTTTAGGATCAGGCGTATACTTTTGTTCAACATAAATCACATCATCTTCCATCTCATAGTCTGAGGCTCTCTGCTGCCGAGGTTGAAGTCTATCATTATCATCATCATAAGGTCCAGTCCACATAATATCTACCACTTCCTCCTCCTCCTTATCGTCGTCGCTAATCTTTATCACCTAACAAGCTTCACTCTTCTTTTCTCCAAGGAACATACATGACTCTCCCTCCTCATCACTAGTCCCATTGGTTTGACTAAATTGTTCAGGTCCAAGGTTGATTCTATGGTTATCTGCCCAACATACATATACTAGGTATCTTAATCTGCTTAAAACGACATCACAGGTGAGATGTAGAGGATAGATAGATCCATAATAATGACTATGATTCACATGCATCTTGTAGTTATCATACTCAGTCATGTAATTTGCTCTTACTTTCCCTAAAGGTCCAGAGAAAGGTAAAGTGGTAACCAAAGTGTAGGCTCTAAGATGAGTGTCAGTTAGGTACTTTGAATTCACTAGAGCTCCATAAACATCTATTTGAGATTCCAAGGCTTTGCAATGCTCATTCAAATCCTAGTTTGGTTACATGAATAGGTCCTCTGGGCGCAAAGAAGGATTCATCCTAAGGAATATAAGGGAATCAAGTTAGGTTACGGAATTCATATGCTAGTGTTTGTGCTATATAGGATGCATATGGTTACTAGATGTATGCTTGGTATGCATGGAAATGCTATAAATATGCCAATTATTGGTTTGGTATGACAGTCACTTAATCTAATGAGGTACTACCCACCCTTACTTCACCATTTATTTATTATTCGTTCATTTTAATTTCTATCATTCATTTTAATTTCTATCAACAACATCTAACTTAAACATAGAGGCATTATTAGGTTAGGGAAACATGTTTCGCATATCACTAGACATATTATTCTACTCCACATAATTGACAATATCAAAATAGAGAAAGTTAATGAACCGTGAGAAAAAGAATCAAGTCAAAAATTCAAAGGGGCAATTTATAATGCATTTTACAAGCTACTTGGTCGAAACAGAAAATTTACATCAACTTGTCAGAAACTTAGGTCAACTTGTAAAAATCACTATTAATTATCAAAATATTTTCTTAAAACGTGGCTTACCAATTTAGAAAGATACATGAGTCTATTAAACAGTGGCGTTGGAATTATAACAAATAATTACGTAGTTTTTAAATGGAAAATCTTACAAAAACATGGCGCGAAAACATCATTGTACAGGAATATTTCGACTACTGTCCACTAAAATATTTATTTCTCCTAAACCGTATATTATTTATACATGAAACTACTGGCATATGAAAGCTAACTCACAAGGCTATTACACATAAAAATATCGAAAATTAATTTCAGACAGACAGTAAATGGCAGCCAAAACAATCAAGTGATAAAATTTCGAGAAATCAACCAAAATCACAACAATTAATACTTCACATGTTTAATCATGTTAACCCGTTCCACATACATGCCAACGTATTTTCCCCATATCCTCATACTTATAACAATGCTTAAACAAATTATGTCACACCCCTCCTCCGTAAAATAAGGTTACGCCCCCGAAACCGCACCCATTAATGACAACAATATGCAACCAAGACAGACAAAATTCCTAAGAGAAATCTACTATATTCATTTTAAATTACCCCACACTCTCAAGTATTCTCTCATGGTTACCGGTTCAAAACTGGAAGGGCCGGAAGTCTGGTGTGAGGGGCCATACTCATCCTAAGCCTTAAGTGGGCTCCTAACAGTTTCCACCCGGGTTCATTTTATTAGACACATCCTATGTTCAATATTGTTTATTGGTTAGGCCTGAGGATCGTTTTGCTCTGATACCACTTTGAAACACCCCCATTTATTCGGGAGCCTTTAGCTAGACATTCCCAAATAAATAGGACTGTTACCATCTCGGTTTCCCGAGGTAGTAGATAACAAAGTCAAACTCACCAAAGTACTTTAAATAAAAACTATAATGATTACATAAGTTTTACTATTTTAATCAACTAAAACTTAATATAAAAATATATACAACTCGCAGCGGAAATTAAATAAGTGAAATAAATATATATGCGATCTAGACTTAATCTACGGTTCCAAGTTTGGCTCTCATCCCAATGCTCCCAAGTCAGCTAATCTTTGGTACCTGTCAAATCTGCCCCCCATAAAACGGTTCACCCAGGTGTTCACGAATACACAGTCAACCGCGAGGATGAGTAGGAATAAATACTAACAACAAAAACATACGATAAATAATCCAATTTCCTTTTTACATTGCACAACCCCCTGACAACGTGATCCTTCCTTTTACTTACTCATTACACAAACCATCCCGCCAATCCCTGGCCGGGGCAGCCTCAACCCGAGGGTGAGTAAACATAAACTACATTACCAAAGGTAATGTCTGCCTCAACATATAGTTG
This sequence comes from Silene latifolia, assembly GCF_048544455.1. Lineage (NCBI taxonomy): Eukaryota > Viridiplantae > Streptophyta > Magnoliopsida > Caryophyllales > Caryophyllaceae > Silene > Silene latifolia. The sequence continues at coordinate 115,775,993 of NC_133538.1, forward strand.
AGTAATATCCACCAGATTGCCCGCACCAACTGGGCCCGCCGAGTAAATACGATAAAATATCGTCTGCCAGAATAAATCTGTTCAACCACTCCACATTACTATAAGTAATGTCTGCCAGAATAAATCTGTTACTACTACAACAATACTCCACCATAATTTAACCAACATATACAACATAATTCTCCCTTCCAACAGTTGCGATATTATTAACCACCATATGAAATATAAATCTTCCTTCCAATAATTACGATTACATCAACCAACACGATTCACATACGATCAATTCACTTTATTAATACAAACCATCCAACAAACATTATCGAGTAAAAGTTGAGTAGGATTTATCCCTACCTCGAAAGCAAGCACTCCAATTACGCAATCCAATAATTAAAGCGAACAAATCCGATTATAAACTCTTCACAATTTCCGTCACCTATATAATAATAACAATTACAAGAATTATAATTACTAACTTTATTTATTTATTTATTCCTTTTATTTAATTATTCAAAGTAATTATTTATTATAATTATAAAAGGTTTATGATAACTAAAAACCCGATTCAATTACGAACCCGACTCACCCGAACTAATTAAACAATTAAAACCCGTCACAAAACAAACACACACCACCCTATACACGGTTTATAAACCGTGACCAACACCCCTCATATAACCCACCAAACCCGACACCACAAGCCACCACCCGACCTACCTACCTCCTCCCTACACCACAGACCATCCAACCATCCCCCAACCACCAGCTTAACCGTCACCAGCCACCCTCGAAAACCGCTAGCCCAAACACGTCCTCCTCCCCGTTTTTCGCCACCACCGCTTGAAACCGCCAACTGCCACCATACCACCACCACCAAAAGGACCGACCACCTTTCCCCGTCACAACCCCTCCATACCCAGGTCAAGACGAGGTCAATTAAGGGTTCAATTACCCATTTCAATCACCCACAACCAAACCCGTATAACCCCCTTACTAGCCACCTTTAGTCGCCCTAAACACCCCCCCATCACGGTCAATGACGGTCAACAAAGGTCAGGTCAGAAACTTTGCAGTCCAATGTTGCTACAGTTCCAATTCTCGAGTCCTATGGTGGTCTATAGAAGTCATACTATCAATCTAAAGATGCTTGCATGAAAAGAATATAAACCGATTTAAGATGAATAATTACCTCGAGTTGATTAATTGATTTATGTTAATTCCCTCTTCTTCCGTCTTCTAAAGCTCCTTCTTTTCATTTATGAATTATTTTCTCAGATTTAAGGTGGTATTTATAGTGTAAGATTAGAGAATACGAGGCCAATTAGGAAACTATGTAACTTACCTTATTCTAATTAGTACAGGAATTGTCATTACAATTATATTATTATTATTATTATTATCATATACTATTAATCCTACCATAACTATGATTTCCTCATATAATACTTACTAATTTATTATTGCCATAACTTTATTATTATTATTATTATAATTATAATTACCTTTATATATTATTATTTCCTTATTATATAAATTTTCCGATACAAATCCCGATTATACTCATACTAATTTAATAAATTTCGGCCCATATAATAATAGCACACGGCCCAAAGCACAAATATTAGCCAAACCCAATTCCCGACTTGAATTATTAACGTCTTATTTGTAATTGTTAATAGAAATGTCATTTAATCACTCATTAAATTACATAAATTATTCTTATAAATTATTAATAAAATACGGAGTATTACATTCGGTTGCTCAGACAGACCTTAGTTAAGCAAATAGAATAAATTGTCTCCTTGTGGATACGATCCCGACTTCCTCTACTGCATTAGTTTAAGCCAGTTGGTTTATCTTTGATAGGTGTGCGATTTAGCCTGTCAAATTTTGGCGCCGTTGCCGGGGAGTCAACATTTCTCTATTTGTTTATTTAGCTTGTCTTGTCTCAGGGGATATTAGTTTCTTGAGACCGTCCTCATTCATTTGTTTAGTGGTTCCTTTATGCCCAGGTCTCACAGGTCTGAACTCGTACCATACGATTCTGAACCAAAAAAGACATTTCGAGCTAGACGAAATTTTTGGAAGGAAGTCCGCTAAGTAGAAGACTTGAGTACGCTTGAAGCCGCTTACGCTAGTTTTATTGCAGAAAATCAGTCTTTTCAAGAAGACACTTCTACTTCTGCAGCTGCTACAATCATGCCTGCATTAGCAAATCACTCAGAGCCTACCCTTTCATCCATTCCTAAGGGATTCAAACTCTCTACAACTGATAGCGGGACTTTTGAGATAAAGCCTACCTACATTAACTTGGTAGAGAGAAATCTATTTGGAGGGGGAGCCATGGAAGACCCTGCTAAACATATGGAAAGATTCGTTACTTACTACTGCTCCATACCCTTGACTGCAGGGGTGACCCAGGACCAAGAAAAATAAGTGCTCTTCACATTCTCTCTGCGAGACGGTTCTGCAGAGTTACTGCGTGATTTAGACATGGAAGATCAGGGGGTCACCGACTGGAACAGTTTAACTCTTGCCTTCTACAAGAGATATTTTCCGCCCCAGAAGACGAATGTCTTGAGAAATCAAATTACTTGCTTCAAACAAGGCCGAACTGGAGACTTAAACGAGGGATGGATTTGTTTTAAGAGATTGGTTCGTTCAATTCCTCACCATGGGTTTGAGAAGTGGTTTCTCTGCAACCAGTTCTACAATTTACTATATGATGACCATCGGACATTACTTGATTCCTTTGCTAACGGGAGATTTCAGGACAATACAAATGATAATAATGTCTGGAAACTAATTGACCAAATAGATACCCATACTACTAAATATGGGAACCTCAGAGGTTGTACGAGAGGAGGAAGTTCATCTGATAGAGTTGTTGCAGCTCAGCTAGAGACATTAATTGCTCAGATTGCCGAACTTAAGACAACCCAGTCTTTGGGAAACCAGCAGACAGTTCATGCCATGACCCAGCAGGAAACACCTTGTGAACGATGTGGTATTGCAGGACATGGTGCAGTTGAGTGCATGGGACCCTTGGAGAAGGTTCACGCCTTCCAGTCCTTCAAACAAGGTACACCATACTCTAATTTCTACAATGAGAGGACTAGAGAGCATCCTAATTTCTCCTATCGAAGTCAAAATGTTCTTAACCCAACTCCACCACCGCTACCAAATCCGAATCATACATATACTATTCCTCAGAATCTGGGAAATCAACCACAAGGTGGTTATCAGAGGAACAATCAAGGAGGTCAACAACATCCGAACAATGACCTATCTGACATTAAGGCCATGCTTCAACAACATATGGCAGCCTCACAAATGCAAGAGGCATTTATCACTCAGTTGATGGTGCATAACAATATGTTGGATAATCAGATTGCCCAACTATCCACTTCAAGTAGACAACCAGGTACATTGCCGTCTCAGCCTGAGAAGCCACATGACACGGCTAATGCGATTCATCTTCGAAGCGGTCTTACCTATGATGGACCCGTGATGCCTAAGAGTGTTGAAGAGGTCATAATTGAGGGGTTAGATGTGGATGCGGAAGAAAAAGCAGGGAACGAAGCCGCTGTAACACCTGAAAAAAGTCGATCGACTAAAATTTGTGGTCGAACGACTAAAATTGCTGAACAGAAAATTGGCGAGACTTAAAATAGTCGATCGACTGAAAAAAGTGGTTGATCGATTGAAAAAAGTGGTTGATCGATTGGAAAAAGTGGTCGATCTACTGATTTAGTTGGTGGATCGACTTTTTCGCCAGACAAGGTTGCTGATCCGTCATCTATTGCTATTGGAACGCCTGCTACTGCTGATAAGGCGTCTATTTCTGACAAAGGGAAGAGTAATGTTTCTGACTCGCCAATCGTTATCAAGGTTCCTTTTCCAGGGCGCCTAAAGAACACAAAAGTCGAGCGACAATTCGGTAAATTCTTGGAGGTCATCAAAAATCTTCTGGTAACTGTACCTTTTACCGAACTAATTACCCAGGTACCCTCATATGCTAAGTATATGAAGGACATCTTGACCCGTAAGAAGAGCTTTAAGGAGGTAGAGACCATTGCTTTTACAGAAGAGTGCAGTGCACTCCTATAAAGCAAGTCTCCACCAAAATTGAAGGATCATGGTAGTTTTTTAATTCTCTGTACAATAGGCACTCATGTAATAGATAAAGCTTTATATGATTTGGGTGCCAGTGTCAGTGTCATGCCTTATTCGGTTTGCGAGAAACTGAATATGGGGCATCTTAAAGTTACCAATGTTACCCTACAAATGGCTAACAGAATAGTTAAGCGACCTCTAGGTGTATTAGAGGATGTCCCTCTTAAGATAGGCAAATTCTTTATACCTATCGATTTCATTGTATTAGATATGGCCGAGGACACTCAGATCCCCATAATCCTGGTTAGGCCATTTCTGCATACTGCGGGAGCCATTAGTGATGTCAAACAGGGACGTTTGACTCTCGAGGTAGGGGATGATATGGTTACTTTTAATTTGGCTAGCACGCTGGCTAAGCCTATGATAGAGGATACATGTTATGCTGTAGACATTGTAGATGAATCTATGTTTGATTATTGGACAGGATCCCTCCTTGGGGACCCGTTAGAAGCTTTGATAGCTCTTGAGGATTTTGTAGAAGATGAGCAGGTTGATTACAAGACAATGAAAGCTGCTCTGAAAGGTAGGGAGTTCACTATTGAGAAAGGTGAGACGGTAAATGCGATAATGGAAACCTCTTATGCTGTTAAGGTAAAGAAACCGGAGCTCAAACCACTCCCCTCCCACCTTAAGTATGTCTTTCTCGATGACCATGAACAATATCCAGTAATTGTTAGTTCCAAGCTTGATGATAGCCAACTCGCCGATTTGTTGGGTGTTCTGAGAAAGAATAAGAAGGCTTTGGGATACAGTTTAGATAACTTGATAGGTATTAGTCCAGATTTCTGTATGCACCGGATCAACCTGGAGGAAGGTCATAAGCCTCATGCACAGGGTTTACGCAGGTTGAATCAAAACATGCAGGATGTGGTAAGGAAAGAGGTAATGAAACTTCTTGATGCAGGTATAATTTATTCTATCTATGACTCTAAGTGGGTGAGCCCATTTCATGTAGTTCCGAAAAAAAGGAGGGACTAAGGTGATGAAAAATGATAAGAATGAATTAATACCGACGAGAACTGTGACTGGTTGGCGGATGTGCATAGATTATAGACAATTAAATATCGCAACTAAAAAAGATCGTTTCCCCCTTCCCTTTATTGACAAGATGTTAGAGAGATTAGCTTCCCATAAGTTTTTTTGTTATCTAGATGGATACTCAGGTTTCTTTCAGATCCCTATCCATCCGGATGATCAAGCGAAAACGTCTTTTACCTGTCCCTATAGTGTTTATTCATATCGCAGGATGCCATTTGGTTTGTTTAATGGCCCAGCTACCTTTCAAAGGTGCATGATGGGGATATTTTCCGAGTATATAGAGTCTATTATGGAGGTTTTTATGGACGATTTCAGCGTATATGGGTCTGATTTCTCTTCTTTTTTATCTAACCGTGATAAGATTTTGCAGAGATGTATTGAGGTTAATCTGGTGTTGAACTGGGAAAAGTTCCATTTTATGGTCAACGAGGGAGTTGTCCTTGGTCACTTAGTTTCTGATAAGGGTATACAGGTTGACAGAGCTAAAGTACAAGTGATTGAGCAATTACCACCTCTTGTTAACGTCAATGGAGTTAGGAGTTTCCTCGGTCACGCTGGCTTTTATCGACAGTTCATCAAGGACTTTTCTAAAATTGCTAAACCATTTACACGATTGCTAATTAAAGATGTTCCTTTTGAATTTTCTGATGAGTGTTTTTCTACTTTTAACAGGTTAAAGCAGGCCTTGATCACAGCACCGTTTATTCAAGCTCCAGATTGGGAGCTGCCATTCGAGAGAATGTGTGATCCCAGCGATTATGTAGTTGGCGCGGTGTTATCCCAAAGGAAAGACAAGGCTTTGAGTGCTATTTACTTTGCTAGACAAACATTGGATGAGACTCAGGTTAATTATGCTATTACTGAGAAGGAGATGCTGCCTATAGTATATGCACTAGAGAAGTTTAGGTCCTATCTGCTCGTGTCCAAGGTGATTGTTTTTACCGATCATACGGCTTTGAGGCAGCTTCTTGTTAAGAAGGACGCCAAGCCGCGACTATTGAGATGGATACTCCTAATTCAGGAGTTTAATTTGGAGATTCGAGATAAGAAAGGCTCTGAAAACCTTGTTGCTGACCATTTATCTCGACCAGAGCTGCAAAATAAGGGAGATATTCTTCCTATTAATGACTCCTTTCCCGATGATATTTTATTAGCTATTTCTAATGCTGAAACTCCTTGGTATGTTGATTATAATAATTTTATTGTAGGTAATTTATTACCTCCTGATATGTCATATCAGCAGAGGAAGCGGTTCCTTCACGATGTGAAGCAGTATTTCTGGGATGACCCTTATCTGTTCAAGGAATGTGTTGATGGTCTTTATAGGCGGTGTATACCGTATTGGGAGACCAAAGCTATCCTAGAAGCATGTTATTCTTCCTCTTATGACGGTCACCACGGTCCCTATAGGACCGTGTGATCCGAAAATGGTTAGCTCGATTTAGGAGAAATACTATAATTTTTATTGCTGATATTTTAATTAGGAGTTTAATAAAGGTTTCCTAAAAACCATAGAACTAGTTTATTTCCTAATTAGATTATTACTAGTTTATTTATTTCCTAATTTCAGAATAATAGAATAAGGTAATTGTGTAAGTCGTGTTTTAGGAAAATATTAACTTGTGAAGCAAGGAAGCACTAGGTCGTTTATTTTCTAGTATAAATAAGAGGTCGTTGTATGTTATTTTTGATAGATTGAGAATTAATAATAAAAAAAAAAACAGAACTTTGCTTTGCTGCGTGCAATTGTGAATTTCGGATCGACGCGTTTGTTCCAAGCTTTGTTATTGTTTGACGCGTTTTCAGACTCTAACTCGATTGATAGCAATAGGTCTTGCGATTCAATCACTATTGTTCGATCTATAGGTCTAGATCGCGCAAATATCCCATTGTTTCGATTTCAAGACAGATTTCGAAGCAAATATCTCTTTTTAATTATTGTTCGTTATTCTATTAAACCGCTTCCGCTCAATTTTCGTATCATAAGTGGTATCAGAGCTTCGGCTCTTGATTTTCCTAAATCTAGACGGTCCTAGGCGTGTCAAAGCCAAGTTGTTAGTTGAATTTCTGATTGCGATTGGAGTTCAAGGGTTAAACTCGTACAGGTAGTTCGAGGGTTAATCGGTTTTGATCCAAAAAGGTTCTAGTAACTTGCTACTCAAGGCGTGAAGGTTGCAAAAAAAAAAAAAAAAAAAAAAAAAGTTACTTTTCACGACCCGGTACTGTTCATCCGCGAAAAAAAAAACTGAAAAAAAGGGGCAAAAAGAAGAAGACATGTCGGGAGTATTCTCAAGTCAAAGCACCTACGAGGAGAAGGTTAAGTTTGATCCCACATCACCTCCTATCTTTGATGAATATGATCATGAGGAGGCCTGGTACTTTATTGAGATAAAGGACTTGTTGAATTTTAGGATGGCTGATTTTCAAATAGGGGAGCATGATAAAAGTGTTGAGAAGTTGTCCTTTCAAGTTGAATCTGTTATCAAAACGATTCATAACAATCAGGCTGATAGAGAATTTTCAAGACTTGTGCATGGAGGGAGGAGGGGTGGTAGGCACATGCAGTTATGGCACAAGAGGATGCTGAAATTAAGAGGAATGAACGAGATGAGGCTTGGCGTCGAAGGTGTGTTCGTTTTTGATCCTGGCGGATTAAGTTACATGAATTGAGGACAATTCCTTTCAAAGGGGGAGGGGATGATCCGAAAATGGTTAGCTCGATTTAGGAGAAATACTATAATTTTTATTGCTGATATTTTAATTAGGAGTTTAATAAAGGTTTCCTAAAAACCATAGAACTAGTTTATTTCCTAATTAGATTATTACTAGTTTATTTATTTCCTAATTTCAGAATAATAGAATAAGGTAATTGTGTAAGTCGTGTTTTAGGAAAATATTAACTTGTGAAGCAAGGAAGCACTAGGTCGTTTATTTTCTAGTATAAATAAGAGGTCGTTGTATGTTATTTTTGATAGATTGAGAATTAATAATAAAAAAAAAAACAGAACTTTGCTTTGCTGCGTGCAATTGTGAATTTCGGATCGACGCGTTTGTTCCAAGCTTTGTTATTGTTTGACGCGTTTTCAGACTCTAACTCGATTGATAGCAATAGGTCTTGTGATTCAATCACTATTGTTCGATCTATAGGTCTAGATCGCGCAAATATCCCATTGTTTCGATGTCAAGACAGATTTCGAAGCAAATATCTCTTTTTAATTATTGTTCGTTATTCTATTAAACCGCTTCCGCTTCCGCTCTGATACCAAATGATACGAAAATTGATGCAGAGATTAGACGAAATAAACAGTCTCCACGACTGTTCAGTCAGAAGGCAATTTCCCCAGCTGTTTACTCAGTTACTTGGCGCCCAAGGAAGAGGTGTCGAGACTTCTTTCCTAAAAGAAGTCATATCTTAGTTGAATTAGTATAAGTTATTTATTTCCTATTTGTGTTAGAAGTTCTACTTTCCTAATTAGTAGCTTATTCGGTTTTAGGAAAGTTTACTAGTTTCCTAAATTCAGTTTTCCTATTATGTTTTAGGGAAGTATTTCCTATATCTTTAAGGAGTGTGTAATAAGGCAATTAGAATTGCCATAGAAGTCTTAATCTACATGAGTAGATCTAGGGGATCGATTTAAGAAAGCTTGTTTCCTTAAACGGTTTAGGAGTCTTTTTAGTTAGTATAAATAGGAGTCATTGTATTCTTATTTTCAGCAGATTATGATATATTGAATTAAGAAAATTGAAGCTGTTGCTTTATTGTGTTTGCAAGTTTTGTAAACCCTAGGTTCGACGCGTTTCGTTCCAAATTGTTATTGTTTGACGCGTTTTCAAGCATTAACCCGAGTTATAATCAATAGGTCTTGATTATAGTTCACCATTGGTTGAGTTATAGGTCTAGCTCAAGCAAATATCCCATTGGTTCGATTTATTCACATATTTCGAAACAAATATCCCTTGTTCTTTATTTCGTTTACAAAAATCAAAACCTCAAAAATTACCAGATTTCCGAGTTCTTAATCAGACAGATCTCAAAACTGTTCAAATAAGATTAAATTCGACAATCAGACAGTCTTCAGCACTGTCCAGTTTCGTTAATTCCGCTGCAACTCTAACGAATTTTATTCTTTGAAACCGCTTCCGCGCAAATTTCGTATCATTTGGTATCAGAGCTTCGGCTCTTGGTTTCCTTAAATTAAGACGGTCTTATGGGGATGATCGAGATGGAAGGCTACAAAGATTTATTCTTTCACGAAGAAATTCAAATGGAAGGTAACTACTTCTTAAATCTGGATTTACCATCGTTCTTTGATGATTATGATGAGCCGTTGTTGCATAAGGGTGGAGAACGTGCTGTTTACGACGTTGGTTCTTCAATTGATTTCAATCGGCCTCCAAAATTTGATGTTTATGGTGATGGGGATACAGTTGTTTCTTTGGTCAAGGAGCCTTGTCATTTGTTTGCTTCTAGCCAGGAATTCGAATTATTTGAGAAGCCAATCGAGAGTACAATTAGTTCTAACGAGTTTCAGATTCGGCAAGTTTATTATTTGGCTGATTTTCAAGTACAAAAGGATGCTGCAACTTTGAGGGATCTCTCTTGTTTACAATGCTTGTTCGTCAATGGGTTTTGTAGTAGTCTATCAAGGCATGTGCACGGAGGGAGGAGGGGTGGAAGGCACAAACTAAAAAGGCACGAGAGGAGTTTGGAAGCAAACAAGATAGATGAGCCTGAAGTTTTTATCAAAGATGATGAGTTAAAAGATGATTCAAGTTTATTACTATTTCTTATAAATGAATTTGCATCCAGGTTTGTGAAGTTCATATTTGATCCCGGAGGATGAAAGCGTCATGAATTGAGTACAATTCCTTTCAAAGGGGGAGGGAATGATACGAAATTGATGCAGAGATTAGACGAAATAAACAGTCTCCACGACTGTTCAGTCAGAAGGCAATTTCCCCAGCTGTTTACTCGGTTACTTGGCGCCCAAGGAAGAGGTGTCGAGACTTCTTTCCTAAAAGAAGTCATATCTTAGTTGAATTAGTATAAGTTATTTATTTCCTATTTGTGTTAGAAGTTCTACTTTCCTAATTAGTAGCTTATTCGGTTTTAGGAAAGTTTACTAGTTTCCTAAATTCAGTTTTCCTATTATGTTTTAGGGAAGTATTTCCTATATCTTTAAGGAGTGTGTAATAAGGCAATTAGAATTGCCATAGAAGTCTTAATCTACATGAGTAGATCTAGGGGATCGATTTAAGAAAGCTTGTTTCCTTAAACGGTTTAGGAGTCTTTTTAGTTAGTATAAATAGGAGTCATTGTATTCTTATTTTCAGCAGATTATGATATATTGAATTAAGAAAATTGAAGCTGTTGCTTTATTGTGTTTGCAAGTTTTGTAAACCCTAGGTTCGACGCGTTTCGTTCCAAATTGTTATTGTTTGACGCGTTTTCAAGCATTAACCCGAGTTATAATCAATAGGTCTTGATTATAGTTCACCATTGGTTGAGTTATAGGTCTAGCTCAAGCAAATATCCCATTGGTTCGATTTATTCACATATTTCGAAACAAATATCCCTTGTTCTTTATTTCGTTTACAAAAATCAAAACCTCAAAAATTACCAGATTTCCGAGTTCTTAATCGACAGATCTCAAAACTGTTCAAATCGAGTTAAATTCGACAATCGGGATACTTGAAGACTGTCCCGTTTAGTTAATTCATTTGCAACTCTAACGAATTTTATTCTTTTGAGTAATTTTCGTATCACCGTGGCTAAGGTACATCAGTCTGGTTTTTATTGGCCATCCATGTTTAAAGATGCTAAAGATTTTGGTGTAGCGTGTGATGCGTGTCAGCGGACGGGAAACATCTCAAGGAGACATGAGATGCCTTAAGTTGGCATTTTAGAGGTCGGGATTTTCGATGTCTGGGGCATTGATTATCAAGGTCCATTTCCGTCCAGCAAGGGTAACAGGTATATTCTAGTAGCTGTTGATTACGTGTCGAAGTGGGTAGAGGCTATTGCTTCGGTCCATTGTGATGCAAAGACTGTCATCCAACTTTTCAAAAAGGTGATTTTCCCTCGTTTTGGTGTCCCTAGGGTTATCATTAGTGATGGAGGTATGCATTTTAAAGAGAAACAACTTACTACTTTACTGTCTAAATATGGTGTTGAGCATCGTAGGGGCTTGGGGTATCATCCTCAAACAAGTGGTCAAGTAGAGGTCTCTAATCGGGAGCTAAAAGAAATTTTTGCAAAAGTCGTTTCTAAATCACAAAAAGGTTGGAGTATGAAATTAGATGACACTTTTTGGGCATATAGGACTGCTTTTAAGACACCAATTGGTGCATCACCGTATCAATTAGTCTATGGTAAGTCTTGTCATTTTTCTGTAGAGTTGGCGCATAGGGCATGGTGAGCAATTTGTGAATTGAATTTTGATGCTAACTTATGTGGTGAGAAATGCTTATTGCAGCTAGATGAGCTAGAGGTGCTTAGGCTCAATGCCTATGACAGTGCCCGCATCTACAAGGAGAAAACCAAGAGATGACACGATAAGAAGATCCTACCGCGTGAGTTTCAGGTTGGGGAGCAAGTACTGCTATTCAACTCCCGACTTCGTCTATTTCCTGGTAAGCTGAAGTCCAGGTGGAGCTGCCCCTACACGGTAACAAAAGTTTCCAAATTCGGGTCGGTTGAGCTAAAGAACTCCGCGGGAGAGAAATTTAAGGTAAATGGCCACCAAGTGAAGCATTATTACGGTGCTAATGAATTTGTTAGAGTGGTCGAATTGCTGTATTTCGACCCAATTTCTGAACCAGAAGACGGAAGTAACAAAGGTCGAGCGGGACCTTAAAAACCAGCGCTGACCGGGAGGCAACCCAGATTGTATACATTCTTGTAATTTTGTTTTGAACTTTTTAATTTTCGTATGTGTGTGTGTTTTTATTGCTTTCTAGTTCAAGTTCCATCAACAAGTGTTGTTGTAGTTTGTGCGTGCGACTTTGCCTATAGTGGACGGTAAAAAAATGCAGAAAAACACGCTGCTGATTAGGTAAGAAAAGTCGATCGACTTAACTATGTAGTCGATCGACCAAAATCAGAAGAAGATCAAGCAAAAAAAAAGTCAATCGACTGAAAAATTAGTCGATCGACTAATTTAATAGCAGCGTGTTTTAAATTTATAGGAGGAAGGTTATTCACTTATTATTTTATTCATCCAAACACAAAGGCAAAAAGAAAGAAAAAAATAGAGGAGCCGTCCGAAGCAATAGCAGCGACAACACCAACATCATCACTTTCATTCCTTTCTTCTTCATTTTACTTACTTGTTTTTTGTGTTAATCCCTTCTATTTTCCGTCTATTCTTCGCACAAGTAAGTTTCCCTTTCATGAATGTTTCATTTCCCCCTTTTTTTTCGCTGTTTTCTACCCAATTTCGAATGGATTAAATCGAAATTAGGGTTCTATAATTTGGGGGTTTTTTGATTCTTTTGATTAATTCATGTCTTTCTTGCTTAATAACCCTATTTGCCATTGTTAACTTTCGATATGAGGGTTTATAATTTGGGATTTTTCTGATTTTTGTGATCTAACCTTGTCTATTTGGTTAGTATACCCTTTTCGATTGTTCAATTTGAAAAAAAAAACGGTCAAGGGTGGTCTTTTAGAACGATTTCTGGAACAAATTTTCAGCGCGATTTTCAGTCGCAGACTGTGTGGTTTAGGGTTGCGACTTGCGCGACTTTGGATGGGTTTTCCCAACTATACGCTATAAACCTTTTAGTCTGTTTTGTGCAACTTTTTGGCAGTTTATCATTTTTCACAGCACAAATTGTTAATGCTATGGCCACTGTTTTGCTACGGTCCTTGTTTTGCAGAAACTTTTGTCACAGCTTTTGTTATTTATCGCATATCTAATTCGTGGTCCCTATCTCCATAAATTTCAGAAATGATGGAAGGCAAAAGAAGACGGACTGCAGGACATTCATCGCAATGTGAGCCAATTCCACAGGTTTCTGGCAGTCCCATACCGTCACAAATGGGTACCGCACTCATTCCTTTTACTTCTATTCCTTCTGTTGAAGGTTTGCCCGATTACCCCGAGGTAATCTTTTCTTCTCTTGAGCAAAAGCATCGCTTTAGTGCTTTATTAGAACACCCCATTGTTCCAACCCGTTTTCTAGACCGTGACAGTCTAGTGACATTGGGTATTTACAAACCAGTTGTGGAAAGGTTTAATGGAACCGGCATGTCAAGTTTGGTGGGTATGAGGGAGTATACCTACTAGCTACCCACCCTTGAATTCTTTAGTAGTTTCAAAATTAATGCAGGGGACTATGAAGATGACGCGAACTCTAATTGCGTCAGTTTTCGTCTGTTCAACTCTGATTTTCACATGACCTTAGCTAAGTTTGGAGGTCTTTTAGGCCTACATAGCGAGGGGCGACATACTGCCCCTCAGAAGTTAGTTAAACCCATGTGGGGTGCCTTAGCTGACCATTTCGAGGGCAGGAAGAGTGGGAAATTTGTTCATCACCCGCCCATCCGTGTCTGGCTCCGCCTTATAGGCGGTACTATTTTTGCTAGGAAAGAAGTCTAACAACGTGAATTCTGAAGAGTTGTCCATTTTGGCTGGCTATCTTAACATTGATAGTGGCAGTCATTTTGTTCTTAACATCGCCTATCTCGTTGCTGAGCGATTCACTAATTTCGCAACAGGAGCCTTAGCCTCTATTCACTGTGGGGGGTTCGTTACACATATCGCCCGCCGCCTCTTTCCTGACTTTCCGCGGGGCATGATGCCCATTGGACATGCGGACCCAGCCCTTGATGAGTCGTGTCTTTTTACTGTGTCGTACATGAAACAATTACAGTGGCTGACCGATAACAACATGTAATACCCCGTATTTTGATAATAATTTATATGAATAATTTATGTAATTTAATAATTGATTAAATGACATTTCTAATAATAAATACAAGTAAGACGTTAATTAAATAATAAATTAAGTGTACAAGTCGGGAATTGAGTTTAACTAATATAATATGGGTCGTGTGTCATAGTTATAAGGACCGAAATTTATTAATCTGGTGAGCATGGTCGGGAGTTGTTTCGGGATTTAATATAAATAATAATAAGGAAATAATAAAATATAAATAAAGGTAAAAGGTAATAATAATTGTATCAATAATAATATTAAATAAATGTAATAAAAATATGGTAAGAATAAATATGTAATTATATTAATTATATTAGTTATTACTATAATAATTGGAATAAGGAAAAAGTTGTTAGTTTCCTAATCAAAGTCATATGCTCTCTAAATCGAGACTATAAATACACATTAATTTGAAAAATAATTCATAAAAAAGAAGAATGGAAGAGATCTAAAAGAAAGAAGAATAAAATTAAGGAAGAGAAAAGCAAAGGAATTAATTCATTATCGCCTCAATGTAATATTTCAGTCCGTCTTATGTATATACTTTGCGATATTATAACTTATTATCTAGACCACCATAGATCAGACCGTAAGTACCGTTGTGACCGTGGACCACCAAGGATTTACTAGGACCCTTCGTTGACCGTTGTTGACCACCGTGGTGGTGGTTGGAGGCGTGTTTTTGAGGATACATGGTGAGGGTTGTGCGAGTTTGAACAGGGGACTTCGACCCCAATACGAACCCTTAATTGGACTCGACTTGACCTGGGTACGGAGGGAATACAACCTAGTGGTTGGGTCGACCATATTGGTGGATGTTAGGGTGGTAAAGGTGGTGGTTTGTGGTGGTGGTAGACGGAAATCGCGAAAATAGAGGAGGGATTCCTTGTGATGTTGTCGCCGGTGTAGAGTTGCTGTTGGGGTATGGTTGATGGGTTGAGAGGAGGAGGGACCACCCCTTGAACCACAGTTGGTCAGTGGTGATGATGGTGGTGTCCAGACGTGGTGTGATGTTGGGTAGGTATGGTGTCGGGTTTTCGATTTTGGCGTTCGTGGTTGTGGCTCCTAGGGCATGAGTTTGCGGGTTGTAGAGGAGGGTTGGGCTGATGGTTGTAGGTCGTCTAGGGGCGTGGTGGTGCAGGCTACTGGTGGTTGGTGGCGTGATGTCTCTAGATGGCGAGAAAGACGTGTTTGGTGGCTGCTAATGGGGGGTTGTTATATACGGTTTATAAGCCGTATGAATGGTTGTATTTGCGGTTGTTTACACGGGAATGCATGGGGATGGGTAGTGTGTTTGGTTTGTTTTTTTGTGACGGGTTTTGATTTGGGTGACTCGGGTTTTAATGGGTGATCGGGTTTTGACTTATTGAAACGGGTTTTTATAATTATATTATACAAGATTATAATTAACGTAATTAATTACTTAATCAATTAATAATCGTTGGGTCGGGTTTTAATATCGTGACCTTTAATAAATATAATAAATAATTATTTTGAATAAGTAAATAAAAGGAATAAATAAATAAATAAATTAAATTGAATGATGATATTTTGATTAGGTGACGGTTGTGAAGAATTATAATCGGATCAGGTTGCTTTATTTATTGGATTGCTTGAGCTGCTTAATTGGAATTGCTTATCAGGTAGGGATAAATCCTACTCAACTCTTACTCGATAATATTTGGTTTATTGGATGGCTTATATTAAAGTGCATTGATCGTATGTGAATTGTGTTGGTTGATATAATCGTAATTGTTGGAAGGAAGATTTATATTGCATATGTTTATTAATAATATCGTAACTGTTGGAAGGAAGAATTACATTGTATATGTTGGTTATATTGTGGTGGAGTATTGTTGTAGTATTTACATATTTATTATGGCAGACATTACTTATAGTAATGTGGAGTGGTTTAACAGATTTATTCTGGCAGACGATATTTATCGTGTTTACTCGAGGCAGGCCCCAGATTGGTCTGCAGGCCATCTGGTGGATATTACTCAACTATATGTTGAGGCAGACATTACCTTTTGGTAATGTAGTGTGTGTTTACTCACCTTCGGGTTGAGGCTGCGCCGGCTAGGGATTGGCGGGATGATTAGTGTAATGAGTAAGTAAAAGTAAGGAGCACGTTGTTAGGGGGTTGTGCAATGTAAAAAGGAAATTGGATTATTTATCATATGTTTTTGTTTTTAGTATTTATTCCTACTCAGCCTCGCGGTTGACCGTGTATTTGTGAACACCTGTGGTGAACCGTTTTATGGGGAGCAGATTTGACAGGTACTAAAGATTAGCTGACTTGGGAGCATTGGGATGAGAGATTGACATGGACCATAGTTGAAGTCTAGATCACTTAGTTATTTTATTACTCAGTTGTATTTATTTCCGCTGCGAGTTTGTAATTTATTCAGTTAAGTTGTTTTAATAAGTTGTAATAAAGGTGTTGATTATTAAGTTTTAATAAAGTACTTTGGTTCTGTTTTAATTTGTACTCACTGCCTCGGGAAACCGAGATGGTAACGCTCTCATTTACTTGGGAATGTCTTGCTAAAGGCTCCCGACTAAATGGGGGTGTTACACAACACGTGGAAGATCTCTACTTATTTGCCAGTCCCTCTACCTTGTGACACTCTCTCGCCTCTTATTCCTTTGGCCCAAGTTAAAAACAAAGTAGCAAGACCTCCTTATCCCGTCTACCATGTTCCTTACTCATTGCCTGGGAAGACCACTGGCTTCTCTAGGCAGTCTTCTCGGCCCATTAAGGAGACGGGTCAGTCTTCTAGGGTCCCGCGTGACTCACCTCAAGCATCTCCAAGCACTACACCCTCCACTTCTGAGACTCAGCCTAGACCACAACCGGTCTACCCGGCCCACTTTATTTGTCCGCCTCCATTTAACGCCCCACCGGTCATGGATCAGTCGGGGCGGGATCACCTTCTACTTGACATGTGCAGGCGTACAACCAAGATGGAGCTAAACCAGGCCCTGGCTGACTTTCCTGTCTACGACCGCTATACCAATGTCGGATGGTTGCCACCAGCTGGGTGGCCACATCCGTCTTACTACCGCTACCCTGTGGACGGTTACCCTCGTCCTACTGCTACGGAGGACTCAGCTGGGGAGGAGGAGGACACCGATTACGAGGCGGGCGACGACTAGTAGCAGCTGGCTACGACCTCCCCTTGTTGTTGGCTGGTTTGGGGAGGTCTTTTATGTGCCCTATCTTGTGAGTCCTTTTTCCTTCTTTGTTTTATTTGTATTTCATCTCATTTTACGTACCCCCTTTCCCATATATTTTGATGCTGCTAGTGTTAGCTGATGACAATGGGGGCATTGTGTGATTTGGTTTAGGGAGGGTATGCATCTGTCTGTTTGCATCCATCTGCATTTTTTTTGTATTTTTATTTACATGTTTATTGCATTCCCGTTTGCATTGTTTTTCCTTTTCCATATAACAAAAAAATATGAAAATTTTGAAAAAAATACAAAAACATGCTTTTCTTTTGCATATTAGATCGAGTCGGAACGGTAGTATGTCAATGATGATTTTGCGCTACATTTTGTTTTGCCCAAGCCTTGCATAATTGACATGTTATTAGCAGTCTTATATGCATGGTCCACGAGTTTTTGGTAAATTTCTTGCTGAACATTATGTTGGAATATGTGTCCTCCGACAATAATGCGATCACGACTGTTGATCATGATGATCACATGTTTAAGTCTCATTAAAATGAATACAACTGGGAAGTAATATTGTTCATCAAATCGGTCAACATATATCGGTAATGATTGGTGACTAGAGTTTGACATTCTTGCCGTGTGTGACGGTGGTGATCAGTTGACCCCCTAGGTCATACCTAAAGGGCAATACTCTTAATTGATTATTTAATTAATCGTATAATGTTACGAGTTAATTAAATTACTTGAAAATTGACGGACGATTTTGGAAGTAAAATTTACGTATCAAATTGAAATGTGATTAAATGAGATACGGTCTGAGTAATTGAATTGTATCATTACTCGGATGAAATAATTGTTTAATGTAACAATTAAATTGAATGAATTGTTATAAATACAATCAGTTGTGATTTATAAATTGGTAAAAAAAATTTTTTGGCACAAGTAAATATGAAATTACTAAGTCAATTTTTGTATGTGACGTATTTTTATTAATACGTTGATTTTTAATATGTTAAAAATACATAACAAATATATGTGACATGTGACATGTAACATATAGACAATTGACAAAAATAATATGGAATCCATATTATAGAATGGGCCGAAAATTAGAAGGGTTTATACTAATTATATGTTGCTTGTAATTAGTGGAAAACACAATGATTAAAAGGAAACCTAGCCATGCAAGCCTATTGTTCCTTGTGAAGAACAATTTCTCCATGCATTGGCTCACCCTAAAGCTCCTCTTACACGGTTTTGGGGAAGCAAATGTGATCATTGTTTTTCTTTAATTTTGCCTAATAATATACTAAAGATAGTGTATTATTTCCATTCCATTCACTCATCCAAAAACACAAGTTCTAGTGAGAAGAAAAATCCTCTCTTCTTCTCTCTTAAAAAACCGAAATTCATAAGAGTTTTATAAAAGTTTTGGTTCAATTTTCTACTAAAATTAATATTATACTAGTATTGTAATATTAATTAGATTAAGTGTTAAGCCTTGGGTATAATACATAGGGAGAGATCTTACACTTAGATCTTTATTCTTCCATTGGAAAAGCTCAAGAACAAGAAGAGAAAGGTGATCTCTCTTGTGCCCAAATAGCCGAAATCTACTATGTAAGGACATGATTTCTCCTCTATTTATATTATTGTTTGCATGCATAAGATCCGTAATTAATTTTATGACAAATTAGTTTAGACATATATGAGTATGTTTTTATGTATATGAATCTACATTTCCTTCAATCGGTATCAAGAGCCACGGTTGTTTGCATGCAAATTGGTTAAAAGTTTTTCCGAGTTATATGAATAACAAAATAAAACTTGTAAAATTTGTGTTATTATGATATATCACGAAATTATTACATGCATGTTAATATTTCTGGTCCTAAAGTGTTTTAGGATATTTTGGTTAATTTTTCGGATTTTTATTGTTCATAATTTACAATAATGGCATTTAAATGTGATTTTATGAGTAAAAATGTCATTTTTGGTCTAAAAATAGCTATACTTCGAATTTTCACTTGGTTTTTGGATATGTTGTTACATATATTATTTTGAGATAACCTGTAAATTTTCATAATTTTTGGACTTGTTATGCTCGAAAAATGAATTTTTCATCATTAAATTCGGATTTAAGAGAAAAATAGGTTAATATGAGTTAAATTTCGAATCTGGTCATAGAAAATTAATATGTTGTCACATGCAATTTTACAAGATGTGTGTAAAATAATTGGCTATAAAGAAGTCTTTTAGCATGATTTATGAATTTTTGAAGAAAAATAGCATAAATAGTGACATTATTAGTGAAAAATTAATAAAACATAATCTATGACTTAGGAAAAACGTCTAATGTTGCATTTTATTATATTTTTCAGATCTAAAATTGAAAAGTTAATGAAAATAATTTTTCCATGTTTTTATGATTATTTTATTATAAATTGATAAACCGCAACATTGTTTTTCCGGAAAAATTTCGAAATTTTTAACCTAAGATTTTGAACATTATGAGTGTCATGGAATTTTTCCAGAATGTTCATGAATTTAAATTTCAAATTTTGAATTTATTTGAAATTTTTAGATTTATTTGAAGTTTAATGGCTTATTTTTGTAATTTTTGGTCCATTTTTGAACAATTTTATAAATAAAGGTTAATTATGGTCAAATTATTAGTGAAGACTATATTTTGAGTCCTAAGAGGTTAGGGTAATTAACTTGTGCATAAATATGAGTTTATGCATTTTTGTGATTATAAAATGTTGAAATCACGCAAATCCGTAAAAACCGAGTAATATACGATATTGGCTAATTAAAAGGCGATTTAGCATAAAAATTGAGCATGTTCATACATATTATAATGCTACATTTTCCTTATGATTGTCATAATTTTAATTTATGTAATTTTTGAATTATGTAATTTTACTTAGTATGGCCTTAGATTTTAATTGGTATTTCCCGAAATGTATGGGAATATCGATTCGGTTGTAATTTTTATTGTGATCTCGTATCACCGTTTTGTAATTTAATAGATTTATTTTATTTTAGTTACAAATGTATAATAGGAAATTATGTAATTTATTATGTAATTTTATTCATTCCGGAGTTCCAAAAGACGGATTACTTCAAGAATGGCAATACATAAAGACGGTGTTACCTCGAGATGTGTGCCACAACCGAAGTTCAAGGGACCAATGGAGTTGGTTTCCGAATATGTAATAGATTAATAGTTTTTCTATTTTAGGAAAGGCCATACTAGGATTTTTATCTTTATGCTTGCATTTTATTTTATGTCACATGCATCGCTAAATCGCCATAACTAAACATGCATCCTTATTTTATCGAGTTTATCGACCGTGTCAATTAGAATTATCGTAGTTCACCGCTTTAGTTCACTTATAACGTGATAGATAATAAATTGACATGACCTCTCGCTAAAACTATCAATTGAGACATAGCCTTACCAAATAGTAGAAACCATGAAAACTTATTTCGCGAGGGAGTGCACTCGGCTACCCCGTGGTACAAACCTTGTTACGTAGGGGAAGTGGGTGATAAATGTCTAATCCACCGAATTCATGTTGATGAGGGTTTCATCGGCTACCCCGTGCCTAAGTTAATGTGGGTTTGGATAATGGACACATTTATTCGAAATTTGGATTGAACTCAACAAAAGTAATTGATAAGGGTTTCATCGGCTACCCCGTGCCCTTATTGATGTGTTTTGGGCTATAGATAAATATTAGAGTAATTTTATCGACCAAGAGTTCTAAAAGTAGAATCGATTAAAAGGTTAATCCACCGAGTTATATTGATGAGGGTTTCATCGGCTACCCCGTGCCTAAGTCGATATGAATTTGGGTCTTGGAATCATTTATTCTAGTTGGGTAGAGGTCACTAGAAAAATGCATAAAACTTGTTTAAATCATTCATTTTTACGAGTATAATTAAAACGACAATTGTTTTACTCCTTATATTTTGTTTTGTAGACCACTTCTTTTTCATAACAAATGGCAACACCAACTCCTAATGCTACACCACTCGCTACTTCATCTTGGCTCCGATCCTTTATGGATCGATGTAAACTTGAAAAGAATGGGTCAAATTTCTCCGAGTGGGATGCCCAGCTCAAATTAGCCGCCGAGGGTGACGACAAGCTTCGTTACCTTACCGAGGCCTCTCCACCCGAACCCTCCGCTAGGTCCACCGCGGCCACTAAGGAAGCCTATGAGGCTTACCAAAAGGAGTCCGCCGCAATGAAAAATGTATTAATATTTGCGATGGAGGCGGAACTCCAAAGGAGAGCCTTCAAAATGGGCAATGCTAATGAGATTTACTCCAAACTTGTGACTATGTTTTCACAAACTCCGCAGATCGTCCAATATGAGGCGGCGCATTCATTCTTTGATCTCGACTTCAAAGAGGGCCAAAAGGTTAGCCCTCATGTGCTCAAACTCATGGAGCTTGTCGAGACCTTGAAAATTCAAAAGGTTGAAATCCCCAAAGAACTCATCGTAGATAGGATTCTACACTCCTTGTCTAAAGTCAAGGCATATGTGCAATTCCGGGTGAATTTCAACATGCAAGACAAGGACGTGTCTCTTGAGGAGTTGCACAAGTTACTTGTGCAAGCCGAGAGGGACATGGGGTTAAATGTGAACCCTCCCAAGGATGTGCTTAACATAAGCACAAAGAGTAAGGGGAAGTTCAAGAAGAGTGCAAGAAAGGGTAAAAAGCAAGCTCCCACATTCACCAAAGCTAAGTCTTGTGAAGCTAGCACCTCCAAAGTCAAGAAGGGTCCTCTTGACAAATGCCATTATTGTAATGGCATGGGACATTGGAAGAGGAATTGTTCCAAATACCTTGGTGATATCAAAGTTGGAAAGATCACTCCAGTAGGTAAATGACTAACCTTCTTTTATGTTTCTAAATTCAACTATGGTATTATGATGCAAAGTTGTGATAATGTATCTCCTTTTTATTGTAAATAGGGCCTCCACCAAGCAAAGACAAGGGAAAAGAAAAACAAGCATGAGAAACCATGGAGAAGCTAAGGATAGCTTTTATGGAGCTTTGTTTTTCATTGTCTTATTTTAAGTTATGTTTTGGATTCTAGAACTTTGAGTTTCCATGTTCGACATGGAAAAGTATTTTGGATAATGAGTTGTATTTTGGATGATAGTGACTTGGTTTGCAACCCAAGTCACCCGTTTATCATTTATCCTTTTAATGTTCTAAAATTCATCTTTAAATGCTTGCGTTTTGAAACATAAGATCATTCACTTAAAGGTGATCTAATAGACAATTATAATGACGGGTTTCATTATATGTCCACATGCTTAAGGCTTGTGTATGATCATTTATGAAGTGATTTTGAGTCTATGAACTCTCTTAAAGGTATGTCAATCACCAAGTACACACATGAAATCAATTAATATTAGTCTGTCTATGAGATAGTTCTCCTTATACTTCAACATCATTGATTAAGTGTCTCATATGCTATCTTTGAATATATAGTGTATTTATTCTAAAGATAGAGTGGGAGAAAAATGAGGACACAACACACAAGGCAAGATAAAATTGTGTACTTGTGTAAATATAGATCTACACAAGAGAAAATGATTTGAATAAAGGTATATCTATTTACATAGTATACCAAATAGATGAGATCTATGGTCTCAAGTTAGTTCTATATAACTAATGAGACCAAGTGTAGTAATCATAAGAGTAAATTCTCAAAATAACTACACGAGGAGACCAAAAGAAGTTTTGGATAAAAATGACTAATGTAAAGTCTTAACAAGTTTTGACTAAGTTCTATATGATAAAATTTTGACCAAATAGTTTCAATCATGAGTTTTAGTTAAGAGCCTAAATGAATCAAAGTAACATACTAGTTATGATCAAGATTAAGTTGCAAAGATTGATATTCCGATATCTTCAATAGCCAACGTTTTAAACCACGCAAATGTCATTACTTAACCTCGCTTAGAAATGGTTAATCCTCCTTCCGAAAGAGTATTCCAAAGGACGTATTCTAGATATTGTTTATATTTGAATAATGACATTACTACACATCATTATGACATGAATGTGTTAGAGATTTAAAAATCTCTTTCCGTAAGGTTGAGATGAGACCACTTCAAAATAGGCTTTTTGAAAGGATATGATGGGAACATATATGGTTTTATCCTAGTAACTTGGCAAAGCAATTTATATTTATATCTTTGACAAATTTCGATTGAGAAGTCAATTTCGAAATATGTTGAATTGAGTGGGAGTTAGGAAATTCTCATGTGAAGACATGGAATTTAGTGGGAGCTATCATCCTTGAATGTATAAAACTCATTACTCATTAAAGAATGACGAGCTAATACCTTCTTTCATAAAGAAGCTTTTGAGTTTTCAATTCTGGATGAAAATGGACAATGATGAATCCAATTACATCATGGGATGTTGGATTAGAATTAAAGAGATACACATCGTATCAACATATACATAGGATATTCATATGAATGAAAATGGAATTACCATTAGCAGTCATGGTAGTTCATTGAACCTGAGAACGGTTGATCTCATGATTATCAATAACTAATGTTTCCGCCATTAGAATAATCATGTACATGTCCAATTTTGAATCATATGCATAAGAGCATGATGATTGGTTGGTGAGCAATAATACAAACGTCATGAATTCTCAAGTAGAATCCGATGAGCGATTTCGGTGTTTAACGGAATACTCGATTATGTGACAATAGGTTGCACATATATATGAAATCCGAACACAGGTAAGGATTTATGAGAATCCTAAAACTTTCGAGCTAGAAAGAGAAATGAGAAGCCTTGGAAAGATGCTTGGTTGAATGAGAAGTTATTCAAAAACAATCTTTCCTAGTAAAGCTAGGACTTGTGAGAAGTGCTAAGCTGAATAATCTTGTAAATTGTTACAAGATTCTACAAAACATATACCTAGTGCATTGTGTGTGGATGGAACACTTGATCAGTACAAGTTGTATTATTCATCGCAAATTCGTTCGTTATGAGATGAGCGATAAGAAAGTTCTTTCAAATTAAAGAACCAAAACCAAGGTCGAGAACCTTGATGTGCACTTGGTAAGATTCATGCTATGAGAGAAAACATGAATGTGTAGGAAAATGCAAGTGTAAGAAGTTTGAACACATGGACACATGGGATGTTAAACTTCTATTGCAATCAATAAGTGTTTACACTTATGATAAACATCACAAGGTTGCAATATGATATTGACTACCCAAGTGTGATGTCGACATTTGTCGTATGAGTTATTCTTAACTCACCCTGTACATTGTTATATCCAAACGGGTTGTAGAGACAATTGAACCCCGTTAAAGTGAACATGGATTAACATTGTTTTTGCCCATAGTTACTTATATGAGGTGACGTCTCGAAGTGACTAGAGTGTGAGGCGATTGATGGCAAGTTCAAGTGCCATACAGTCATGTGAGATGACTAGTCGATCACATAGGCAGACTGTTAGGAACATTTTGTCGGGCCTAATGACCGCTTATAGAGTTCTGGCAAATTTATATAGCCTGGTCGTGGCGAGAGCTACTATAGTATTCGAATGAGTCGATTCTTTTGACTAAAGACTATTCACCTAAGATGGCACAGTTTGATTAACTTTGATTTGTGTTACTACGACCTTCGTAAATGGGGTCAAATGGGCATATTTTGGGTTATGATGGTGTGGCTAGTCGAAGGGAATGAGTGCGATAGGAATTGTCCACCCCTTGTCGGGGTTATAACAATATCTCAGGGCCACTCGAGGAGTAATGAACTAGAAATGCGTGGCCACGCTCGGAAAGTATCTATGACAGATAAGTCCTGGTCAATCGCTTATTCTCCGTGTCGAGGAAACCACTCTCGATATGATCACTTGCAAGTACGACCTGAAAGACACCTTGCATTGAGTGGGAGATAGTAATAGGACAAGAGAATTGGTGACGCACACTTGTCGAGGACAAGTGGGAGATTGTTGGAATATGCGTCCTCCGACAATAATGCGATCACGATCATTGATCATGATGATCACATGTTTAAGTCTCATTAAAATGAATACAATTGGGAAGTAATATTGTTACTGTCAACTGGTCAACACATATCGGTAATGATTGGTTGACTAGAGTTTGACATTACCGTCGTGTGACGGTGGTGATCGATTAACCCCTAGGTCATACCTAAAGGGCAATACTCTTAATTGATTATTTAATTAATCGTATAATGTTACGAGTTAATTAAATTACTTGAAAATTGACGGACGATTTTGGAAGTAAAATTTACGTATCAAATTGAAATGTGATTAAATGAGATACGGTCTGAGTAATTGAATTGTATCATTACTCGGATGAAATAATTGTTTAATGTAACAATTAAATTGAATGAATTGTTATAAATACAATCAGTTGTGATTTATAAATTGGTAAAAAAAAATTTTTGGCACAAGTAAATATGAAATTACTAAGTCAATTTTTGTATGTGACGTATTTTTATTAATACGTTGATTTTTAATATGTTAAAAATACATAACAAATATATGTGACATGTGACATGTAACATATAGACAATTGACAAAAATAATATGGAATCCATATTATAGAATGGGCCGAAAATTAGAAGGGTTTATACTAATTATATGTTGCTTGTAATTAGTGGAAAACACAATGATTAAAAGGAAACCTAGCCATGCAAGCCTATTGTTCCTTGTGAAGAACAATTTCTCCATGCATTGGCTCACCCTAAAGCTCCTCTTACACGGTTTTGGGGAAGCAAATGTGATCATTGTTTTTCTTTAATTTTGCCTAATAATATACTAAAGGTAGTGTATTATTTCCATTCCATTCACTCATCCAAAAACACAAGTTCTAGTGAGAAGAAAAATCCTCTCTTCTTCTCTCTTAAAAAACCGAAATTCATAAGAGTTTTATAAAAGTTTTGGTTCAATTTTCTACTAAAATTAATATTATACTAGTATTGTAATATTAATTAGATTAAGTGTTAAGCCTTGGGTATAATACATAGGGAGAGATCTTACACTTAGATCTTTATTCTTCCATTGGAAAAGCTCAAGAACAAGAAGAGAAATGTGATCTCTCTTGTGCCCAAATAACCGAAATCTACTATGTAAGGACATGATTTCTCCTCTATTTATATTATTGTTTGCATGCATAAGATCCGTAATTAATTTTATGACAAATTAGTTTAGACATATATGAGTATGTTTTTATGTATATGAATCTACATTTCCTTCACATTAGACTTGACTTTGAATTTTGGCAAGGTACCTTTAATTTCTAAGGTTTAGAGCTTATAAACTTGTGACATTCATGACCAGTTCATGTAGGAATGTGAGTAATTACTCCTTATATGGCATATTATATCAAATTGCATAAGCATGAATTTAGTCTACTTAATACCTGTATGCATTCGTTCTGTGGTTGGTGACACATGTTAGGAGAGGCAATCCCTTTATTTCTTTTTACCCATGAGCTCCACATAGCCAAATTGCCTGTTTTGTCCCATATAGCTACAATCTATAATTCTGCCTACCCTAGCCGAGCTAGTAATGATAGCCTTTTGGGAATGTTTCATTGCAGTGTGGTTATATCTGATTTGAGAAGTTGGTGGAAAAGTTGAAGGGAATGAAAAGAAAGAAAAGAAAAAAAATTGGAAGAGAAAATTGAAAAAAAAAGAGGTTGAAAAAAGAAAGAAAAAAAAGCGAAGGATAGAAAAATCATATGTGGAAAAATGGAAGATATTGTGTTGATGATTTATACTTCCACGTGTTATCTATATCTTATGGGGGGGAGTTAACAATTTTATGGTGGATTTGTGAGCTGTATGCATCTAATTTGCACGGTTTAGTATTATTAAATTGAGTATGAAGTTGGAATGTTGGAATGTTGATTAAATTTGGTATCCGGTTGTTACTAGCTTGGCGTTTGACTCCTTTTTCCCAAATTAATTTTTGCCCCTTCTTACCCATTACCTCACTTACCCCAAATTAAGTCCTCGGTATGTGTGTTGGTCATTTGAATGGTTGGAATGCATATGTACGTTGTAGATATTTTATTCATGTTAGACTGCATGCATGTTCTTATAGGTCGCAGTTAGGTGAGTGTTCTTTATTCTTTCTATATAACATTGTATCTTACCACGTGTTTAAATGAGTGATTGAGCGACCCGTGAGAGTCCATTAGGATAAGTCTTGCAAGGTCGAAGGTTCAGCAGTTTTTAACATCTCCATAATTCGTTTTGCATGACTCGTCTTGCTAATTGATTGCTGGTTGTTGCTTTAAATTAGTTTAGGCTTTTCACTTTGTAGTTAGCTCTGAGATTTAACCCATTCTATTCGTTTGTTTAGGTAGAGTCTAGAGCTTGCTTGTGGACAAGCAAGAGTTTGGTTTGGGGAGGTTTGATGCGTGCCTTTTTCATACGTTTACTTTACTCTTTTGGACGCATTTTTATGCTATTTTGGGCAGCGTAAGCTACCATTCTCCCTTGTTTTCGGTTACTTTGGTCGTACTATGCATTTTGCAGGTTGTTGGCCCAAGATGAGTGAAATCAAGCCAAAATCTGCCCCCGGAGTTGAAGTTGAGACGATAGTGAAGCTAGAGCTCGGAAACGATAGTCTTGGAAGGCGTGTGGCTGCATGGAAGTGCGTGAAGGGAAGTGCTGGACACTGCTACTTAGGAGAAAAGTCGATCGACTGGTTTTGTCTGAGAAGTTGGTCGATCGACTGATTTGGTGGTCGATCGACTATTTTTAGTTGCCATGCCATGTTTGTTCAATAAGTTATTCGGCCCATTAGCTGTTTAGTAATAAATCTCGGCTTTTGTTATATAAAGCATAGTGGAGAACATTATTATGTTATCTTTTTACACTTCTTAAAAAAAAACTTCATACGTTACTTTGCTTTTGAAATTTCGGATCTGAGAAACTTGTAATATTTCTTCCTTTATTTCGGTAATTCAATTAACCTTTGTTCTTCATTTTATTTCTTTCTCTTGTTTCTTTTACTTTTCTTTGTTCCACATTTATTTCATGTTTAATTGTTTTCCTCATACTTTCATCATGCTTAATTCAATTATCAATTTTTTTTTTTGGGAAATGTAAAATTCCATTAAGAACGAAACAGCTATTATAAGCTACAATTTCGAATACAGACAATTTCAACACCTAACACAATAGAGGTGTTTTACAATGACATTTGCAAGGAAATAAGCCAAGTTTGATCCCCAACCGTACAAAGCTGCTTAAATTTCGCCTGCAACCAAGACTTAATTTCACGTTTAATCAACTGACAAAGGACCTCAGGTCTCATAATACACCCATCCAAACGAGCCCTATTCCTTTTCATGCATCCAAATGTGGTATTGTGCAGCTTGAAAGAAACACAATATCACCCCTTTCTTCAAGTCAGAAATATGACTAAGCCCAATCCACTAAATGTAACCTGTAGAAGGGAGAATGAGGCCACACAGCCTGGCCATTTCCTCAAAGATCAGATTGCTGTAACTACACTCCTGGAACAGATGAGAATGAGTTTCAACTGCAACTCCATAGATCAAACACCTATCATCAGTGGCCACCCCAAGTCTGTGAAGTCTATCCTTGAGTACCATTACTTCCCGTGCTATTAGCCAACCCATGAACTGATGCTTAGGTAAGCACCATCCATTCCAAACATACGTATGCCAACTCACCACAGGGAACTTCTTCCTCAGTAAATCATATCCACTGCTGATAGTATAGCCTTTACTGTCTAAAGTCCATTGAGCATTAGTGTAACCAAAAGCCAACGTATCTCTCACACGACACACACTCTTCCAACCCCAACTAATGTCACCACTAGGATTGTACTCAGACCAAGGAATACCCTTTAAATAAATCTGATTGATCCACTTAACCCAAAGCCTATCAGGATTGCAGTAGATCCACCATACTAATTTTCCAATGGTTGCTACATTCTAAGCATGACTATCTCTAATGCCTAAACCACCTTCTTGCTTAGGGGCACAAACCTTTTCCCAGTTTACTTTAGGCACCTTTATAAACTCAGCATTCCCATCCCAAAGATAGTTACGATAGATAGAGTTAATTTTATTTAACACCCCAGTGGGAATAATAAAAATAGTACTCCAGTAGCTATAAATTGAAGAGAATACTGAGTTAACCAGAATCAGACGCCCTGCATAAGACAATTTCTTTGAACCAAAGCTCCTAATCCTGCTGATCATCTTTTCAATGAGGATATTACAGTCAGATTTCTTCATTTTGCCACAAGTAATTGGCACTCCCAAGTATCTAAAAGGTAGTTGACCTTCAAGAAAACCAGTGCCCTGCAAAATATCCTCTTTCACACTAGTTGGTACTCCATTAAAGTAAGAATTAGTCTTTGACCTATTCATCTGCAATGCAGAAGCACAAGAGAAAGTTGCAAAAGATCTAAGAAGGACCATAATGGAACCAACATCCCCCTTTGAGAATAAATGTAAGTCATCCACAAACATAAGATGACACACTTTGAGCTTGGCACAAAGGGGATGGAATCTGAAGGGAATGGTTGAAGTAGTATAGGAGAGCACCCTAGTTAGATATTCCATAGCAATAGTGAAAAGGAGAGGGGACAGAGGGTCACCTTGTCTCAGTCCTTTTTTCCCCTTAAAATGTCCAAAAGTCTCCCCATTTAAAACAAGAGAATAGGAAGCAGTTCCCACAAATTCCATTACCATATCAATAAACTGTTGTGGGAAATTGAGAGCACCCATCATCTGATCTAAAAACAGCCAATTCACAGGGTCATAGGCTTTTTTTAAATCAACCTTCAACATAAATCTAGGTGAAACTGCTTTCCTACTATAACATCTAACCAAATCCTGGCAAATTAGAATATTCTCCATAATACTCCTGCCCTGGATAAACCCCCCTTGATTGTCACTAATAATATGGGGTAAAATTTTTACCAATCTGTTGCATAACAGCTTAGAAATGCACTTATAGGTGACATTACAATAGGATATTGGTCTATACTGAGAAACATTTTTGGGCATATCAACTTTTGGGATCAAGGTGATAAGAGTATGGTTAACTTGCTTCAATAATTTGCCATTGAGAAAAAAGTCATGCACAGCAGCACATAAAGACTCACCCACCACATCCTAGGCATCATGGAAGAAGGCACTAGAGTACCCATCAGGGCCAGCAGCTTTATGTTTGGGAATAGAAAACAAAACTTGTCTGATCTCTTCATCTGTAACATGGGCCATGAGCAGGGCATGATGGTCACTAATGCAAATTCTCCCCAGCTGAACAACCTGATTCGAAATATTCTTGGTACTGCAAGAGGTCCCCAATAACTTCTCATAAAAGCTCAGGAAGG
This sequence comes from Silene latifolia, assembly GCF_048544455.1. Lineage (NCBI taxonomy): Eukaryota > Viridiplantae > Streptophyta > Magnoliopsida > Caryophyllales > Caryophyllaceae > Silene > Silene latifolia. Next base: position 115,806,745 of record NC_133538.1, read on the forward strand.
CATGTTGAATTGCAGCAGTATCTTCACACAACCTTCCTTTCATATCCTCTAATTCAATTATCATTATTATTATTGATTTAGTTAGTTTGAATATGCGTAGCTAAATTTCTTATGCTGGGATTTAGGGAATCCATGGTTGTATAACGGTTTTTAATTAGGTTTTAGATTTGGATTAATTACTCGTCTGAATTGTTAATCGTAGCATTTAATTCCCATTTAATTAGTTGAATGCATGCGACTAGTTATTTAATGTGATAAACTCCGACCTAGATCGAGAGATTGGAAAGAGTGAGATCTGCTACGAACAATAGAATACTTTAAATAGAGCGAGAGCATATTAGAAAGTTTTTAAGGTGATTAGTTGACCGAGAGGACCTTATCACTGCCCTTCAGACCGTAATTTGACCAAGTTTTTGACCCTACCTTTGACCGTTATTAGACCATGGTGAACCGACAATCCTAGCTATTTTCCCTTATATTTTATACTCGTTGTATACACTTTATTTCCTTACTTCTTGCTACATTAGTTTAGTTAAATCAACAAAACAAACCCCCAATTCGGTTACTCAGACAGACCTTAGTTAAGAAAATAGAACAAATTGTCTCCCTGTGGATACGATCCCGACTTCCTCTACTGCATTAGTTTAGACCAGTTTGTTTATCTTTGATAGGTGTGCGGTTTAGCCTGTCACCCACCAACTTTCAAAAAGGAGTCAAGGTAAACAAAGTCTAATTCCGCCAAGTGATTTGCTTCTTTTCTAGCAATCAAAGTGTTAGCCACGAACTTGTGCCAATACCTTATACTCGGATGATGAATGTACAAGGCATGACACTCCTTGAAAGTAGTGAACTCACGACCGGAGATAGATTGCTAAAGGTGTTCGGCATCAAACTCCAAAGGTTTCTTGTTGAAGCGGTCATGGTTCTTAAGCCCAAACACTTTACCAAAATCAATTTTTTGCATTGTTCTATTCTTGTTTTCGAGACGGAATTCGACACAATCTCGAGTCTCAATTTTATACTCCCTAAAGGAACTAAGGAAATCCAATGTCAAAGAGGGGGTATGTCAATTCATTCATTTCAAAGAGGGTTGATAACCCCATAGACTCGAACAATGCCTTTGTTTAAGGACACCAAATTTACTCAAAGCATCTTGACATACAAATTTTGTTGCTAGAATCTTTTTCTTGGCTAGGGATTCGAATGCAAGCCTATGCTTATTGGATATGAAAGTTACCTCCGGATAATTCTTCAATTGTTCCACTTCCGGGATAGAAGTAGTAGCTTCCTCGACAGCATTGGCGGTTGATAGGGCTTCCTCCCTTTGTTGAACCAAGACCAATGCCTTAGATGCTGGAGCTTGTTGTCTTTTGGACAATGTTGGTGTTTTTGTTGCCTTGATACCTCCCTTGGTTCTTGTCATTTCTATTCTCCTTTCAAATTAGTATCAACAAACCATGTAAATGCTTGAATGCTCCTTTCTTCTTCAAGTTTCAATTGAATGCTGAATCAGTTTGGGGATTTTCGGATTTCTCCTAACCCTAGAGGAATTGATTGATTTTTGTGAAGAAATTGTTGTTTGAATGGTCTTATGTTGATAAAGGAGTGAATGATTTTGATTTGAGCAAGTTTGGACTTGATTGTGGTGAATTTGGATGAGAGATTGTTGTTTTTGGATGAGGGTTTGAAGGTTGAAGTGAGGGAAAAATATTGTGTTTGTGTTTGAATGAAAGAAAATGAAGTGAAGAAGAAGGTTTTGTCACGTGTTTTTTTGATATAGGAGATAGGGACGGGCGTATTTTTATCCAGTGAAGAACCAACAATCTGCAAGGCTTTGGAGATTTGATGTGACCATAATTAGCGCATATTTAGCCCCCGAATTAGCCTTGTTCCCATGCTTTTTAGTGCCTATTTGGGTCATTTCTTATCTTTAGTTCTTTGTTTTGCATATTCTTTGAGATTTTGATCCCTTGGTAGGAAAGGAGTAAGAATCTTGCATTTTCATGGCAAAGCGAGGCTAAATTGATTGTATTCAATGACCAAGCATCAAGAAGAGACAAGACTAGAAGGCCTTTGTACATATCATAGTAGAAGAACAATGTTGAGAAAGGATCCTTGCGTCCCCAAGGAAATCCCCAAGGAATTTATGAAGAAAAGGGAAGAAAAGTAGAAGAATTGACGCCGACCAACAATCCGAACGGATTGCGGATAAATCCGCCCGTCCAGCCCGAAACAATCCGAAGCGTCCCTCCTTGGAATCCGCTCGGATTCCCCCTCAACAATCCGAGCGTCCCTCTCCGAATCCGCTCGGATTGCACAGCTAAATCCGGCCGTCCCGACTCTAATCCGCCCGATTCACAAAGACGGATTTCATTCTTCAAGCTACGAAAAGAGAAGCCCTTCTCTCCAAAAATACCGAGTCCTCCTTGCTCAACTTAAAAAGTGTAATTACTAGTTTAGCCCTTAGTTAACCCTAATGCATCCTCCCTAATTTTCACTATAAATACCCCATTAGGCTAATTAGAGGAGCATGTTCTTCTTATCAATAGTTAGTGTAGTTAATATCAATCAAATCTCTCTTTAATATTGTAATCAAGTATTAATCAAGTTTTAATCCAAGTTTTAGTTCTTTAATCTCTCTCTTGTTCTTCCTTTATTTTGGGTAATTGAAGATTATTTGGGTTATTATTGGGAGATTGACAACCTCTCAATCTAGGATTCAAGTACTTCTATTATTCTTGCTTTATTATTGGAATCATTAGTAGGTATAATCTCTTAATCCCTTTTTAATTATTGTTAATTACTTTCATTTATTCATCATGTTTCATATTGTTGGTATGATTGACAACCTTGCTAGCATGATCAACATGATAATGAGTGAGTAGTCTCTTAGCTAGGGTTTAATGGGTGATTAGGGGAAACCATCATGGGGATGATTCATGCTTAAATCAATATGCTTTCATATCTTATTTGCTTGCTTGTTTTGATCTCAATTCATGCACATGTTATATTTGATGAAATGCTAAGCCTATGAATCCTTGCATTTACTATCATCTTCTATCTTTTCAATGAGACTTGTAAGACATAACCCAACTCGAGTCTCATTAGACCATGCATGTGTTGAGTAGGAAAGATTAAGTCGACTTGTAGGTGTTGTACAATCTAATCGCTTCGGCTCCGGGACCCAAACTTTCCTAGGATTGTAAGATATAACCCAACTCAATCCATCACAACAATAATTGCTTGCTTATAATTTGAGAACATGTTTGTATGATCATATCCCATGATTCCCCTATGATCCCATGACACCCTAGTGCTTTTAATCAATTGTTTACACCTCTTATTTTATTCATCTTGCTAGTTTATTTTCATTGTTATTTTAGTTTAGTGACCTTCTACACCAACCCAATTTGTGACACCCCTAGACACTACTAGTTACAATAGAATTCTCATTTCAATACCCGTCCCTTGGGATCCGACCTTTACTTGCCTCTTTACTAATTGTAGAGTTGTTTGTGAAGTATAAATTGTGTTTTGTATCGACCATTGACCAACGACCACATATACTTAATTGTGAACACGAAATGGCATCGATAAAAAATGGCGCCGTTGCCGGGGACGGTGTTTAATTGATTTAAGATTTCTTTTTATTGTTATTAGTTGTGTCTTTCTTCACCTTGGGGAAGTAAAACTCCTCAAGGTTTGTTCTAATTGTTTTTGAGTTGTTTGATATTTTGCTTGTCTAGAAGGTTACAAAGTTATTTGTTACCTTTTGACCGTGAAATCGAAAGAACCTTGACGAATAATAGGAGACTTGTTAGGAGGAATTTGAGAGGTGTTGGTGAAGTTGTTCAACCCACTAGTGAGTTTGTCAATCCTTTCGCAATAGAAGGAGAAGAAAACCCATTACACAATATCCCACAAAATCCACCTACAATGCCTAAATTCTCATCACACTCTATACCCACCGAGGAGAATCTACCAAATGGTACTCCTACACCGCAACATCTCACCGGTAATTTTATTGCCAAGTCCGCCTTCATCCAACTAGTTGAGAGGAGCCAATTCGGGGGAATGCCTAGTGAGGACCCTCATTCTCATATGGAAACCTTTTGCGATTATTGCGATGCTATCTCTCAAACGGGCGTGACTCAAGACCAAATTAGATGGGTCTTATTTCCTTTTTCGTTAATCGGCACCGCAAAGCAATGGTTGAAGGGCCTTGATAAGGCCACCCTTGGAATAGATTCTTGGAAGAAGTTAGCTCTAGCTTTCTACAAAAAACTCTACCCACCGGAAAAGACTAACATGCTAAGAGCTCAAATTACGGGTTTTAAGCAAAGGGATGAAAAATCTTTGTATGAAGCTTGGGAGCGGTTCAAAGGTATTTGTCGCTCATGTCCTCACCATGGACTTAGCGAATGGTTTTTGGTACAACAATTTTGGAACGGTTTATATGAAGATTCAAGGAACATTCTCAATATGGGATCAAATGGAATGTTCACCGAAGTTGATGACAATCAAACATGGAACAAGATTGAGGAAATGGCGGTCCATAATTCACAATATAGTAGACCTCGCAAGGCTACTAGAGGAGGAAAGCATGAAGTGGACTCCGTTACTCAATTGGGTGCTCAACTTAGTGCTCACATTGACACAATCAACTTGAAGTTTGAACAAGCTATGGCTAGACTTGAGGAAAACTCAAAATCATCAAAGCATAATTCAAGTTTATTATTGGGTAATTGAAGATTATTGGGTTATTATTGGGAGATTGACAACCTTCCATCAATCATCAAGTTCTTCTATTACTCTTTGCTTTATTATTTGGATCATCTTAAGTTGGTATAATTCCTTTACTCTTTAATCTTTATTGTTAATTTCTTCATTTTATTATCATGTTTATACTTGTTGTGATGATTGACACCCTTATTAACATGTTAAACTTGATAATGAGTGAGTAGTTTCTTTAGCTAGGATTAATGGGTAATTAGGGGAAACCAACATGGGATTGATTCATGCTTAATCTAATATGTTTTCATAATCAAATTGCTTGATTGTTGTGATGTCAACTTTATGCACATGTTATGTTTGATGAAATGCTAAGCCTATGAATCCTTGCATTTTTACCATCTCTTATCTACTCAACTTGACTCGTAAGATATAAACCAACTCGAGTCTTGTTAGACCATGCATAGAAGTTGATTAGGAGGAAAGTAAGTCGACTTGTAGGTGTTGTACAATCTAATAGTTTCGGCTCCGGGACTCAACTCTTCCTAAGAACCGTAAGATATAACCCAACTCGGTTCCTCCACAACATTAATTGCTTGCAACCTTGTAAACATGTTTGTATGATCAACACCATGAATCCCCTATGACCCAATGATATCCTAGCACTTTTAATCATTTGATTACATCCTTCTTTTATTGCTTGTTTCACTTTATTGCTTTCATTAGTCTAGAACACAACTACAAACCCAAATCAATTGTGACACTAGCATAAATTGAGATAGATAGACTTAGAACCCAAAGCACACCGTCCCATGGATCGACCTCGACTTACCGCTAACTAGTTGTATGTTGAGTATTATAAATGTGTTTGATTGGATGTGACCCGACGACATCGTTCGTATCAAAATGGCGCCGTTGCCGGGGACGGTGCTATGTGATTAAGTTCTTACTTGTTTGTCTATTTTGATTTTGCTCTCACCTTGAGGAACTTGTTCCTCAAGGATCGTTTTTACCATTTTCTTGTAGTTTCCATGTTTGTAGTTATATCTTTGTCCTAGCTATGATAATGACCGAAGGCTTGGCGCATGGAGTATGTGGTGGATCTTTTGAGTATGACTATGGGTATGGGGAGTTTGAGGAGCAAGTCAACACAAACCTACCTTACACCTCATACAATGAAAATCCTAACCACTACCCCAACTTTTCTTACCAAAGCCCCCACATCCAACATCCACAACAACCACCCACCCAAAACCCACTTTACAATCAATGCCAAATGTCATCCTACAATGAACACCCATACCACCAAATTCCCATGTACCCACAACAAGAGAATGAGCATAATCTTGACATGCAAAGTGTGGTTCTCCAAATGTTAAGGTGCCAACAAAATCTCTTCATGAAAATGCTAGAAGAGAGCCAAGCTAGGGACAATGTTCTCAAAAACATTGTTACAAATGGTGAGAAGTTGGCAAATCAAATTGCCCAATTGGAAGCCACCCAAATGCTAAATGAAGAAGAAGGGGTAGATAACGAGGGTGAAGAAGAATTTGGATGGCATTATGAAGCTACTCTTGTGAATACCCCACCACCTCCTAAATTCATAAGTATTGAACATCCCATATTCCAACTTGTACCCAACTTTACAAACATTCATGATGGATGTGAATATGAAGATGTAACTTTTGAGGAAGGGGAGTGCTTGATTGATTATGGACCAAGAGTGGATGATGAATTGAAGCATGATGTTGGGGTGGAGAGCAATGATGAATGTGAGTTGAAGGCCAATTATGAGACAAGCACTTTGTCTAAATTGTCTAATGAATCTAGCTCACACACTAGCCTTGCTTCTCCAATTTGGGATACCTATGATGATGATGAGGAAGACCTCCCACCACAATTTCCCTCTATGACCCATGTAGAGGAAGTGTGTTCCCTTGACACTTATGGGAGTGGAGGTAAAACTTTGAAAGAAGAGGTTGATGAATTTGAACTTGCAATCTTTGGGGAATTGAGAGGTCAAGAGGAAAACTATGATGTTGGCATCTTTGATCATAGTTTGGAAGAAATTGAAGCTCTTTTCTTTGGAAATGGTTCAAGTTCTAAGGAAGGTCAAGAAGAAAGTGAGGACAATGAAAGCATGAATGACCTCAATGGTGAGAAGTTGACTCCTCCACATCTTATCCTTCAACTATCCCCTCATCAAAGAAATGAGAACTCTCCTTCTACTATTGAAGGATTGATGAATCAATGCTCTATCATCATAGAATTTGAAAGAGATGGTAAAGAGTGGAAGCCTCCGGATGAATATGGGCAATACTTCATACATTGTATTGACAAGAATCATGTGCTTGTTGGTTTGAAGCATTGTAAGAAGCCAAGTGCCAAGGGCAAAACAAATGGGAGAGTGTTCGGCAAGTTCTATTCCAAGCCAAGATGGCTAAACTACGTTTTGACATCGCCAATCTCCTATTTATGCTTACATGAAGCCCATTCAAAAGCCTTTGACCGGTTGTTGAGAGCATTAAGCAACATGGACAACATCAATAAACATGGCAACAAGGAATGAGTTTGGTGGAGTCCTCCCTCAAACCACCATTTGTAAGATATCCTTTCCTTTCACTTAGCATTACATTTACACTTGCATTTAGTTATTTACATATACATTTAGCTTGCATTTGTATTATATTTCATATTGCATCTGCATTAGTTAGTTCATTTACATTAGTTTGCATTGTAATATATTTCATATGATTCATGTAGATAGTTGCATATAGACTAGAATTCATGCATAGTCACTAATGGCCAAACCTATTCATTTCTACATTAGAAATAATGTTTAAATCGGTTTGGGGAGGTTTGATCATAGGTGACCATAGTTCACTAAAAATCATGCATCATCTAATGTAGATTGCATTCATTTGTTATATATTGCATATAGAATTGCATTTAGTTAGAGCATGCATTCATTCATATCATATCATTGCATTTGTACTTTATTTCAAAAAAAAACCAAAAATCCAAAAAACATGTATTTCCTTTTTATTCCTACTCCTACATGTACATTGAGGACAATGTCCAAAATAAAGTGGGGGATGGGAATTTATATTTCAAAATGCATAAAAATTGAAAAAATTTCGAAAAATCACAAAAATATGTCTTTTAATTTCATAAAAACAAAAACCCATAAAAATTTGAAAAATTGAAAAAACCAAAAACATGTTCATTTCCTTTGTAAGTATAGTCGTGTTTATATTGTTTTGTATATATTATGTTTGTTCTATCCTTGTTCACATTGATCGACTATGTCACATCCGAGACATGAGGATATTGAAGACCGCATGGTATGATCTTTCCAATCTCCTTTTTCCTCTTTATGTTAATGACTATGTGGCTTTATTTTGATTGATGCGGTATAACAATGTGAACCTAGGACTTGCACTTAGTTTATATGTCATACTAGTTGGTAGAAACATTTGCATTAGGGTGTTTATATGCTAGTTGCATCATGGCATATAGTTTGCATGTTAGAAAAATTTTGCGAAACCGTCTACTTGGGAAGCTTGACAAGTGTATATAGGCCCTAGTAGATGCTTTTTGTTCTTAAGACTTTGCTTGTTAGAATGCTTGTAAAACACCCTAGGATGTGTCATGCTAGTATCCTTTGACCCATGGATTAAGGCCTAGTCAAGAGTACCTTGTGGTGTGATAACTCCTTGGCTACCGTTTATTCCAAGGTGACCCTTGAAACCATGCATCTATCCATCATCCATGTTCTACCACATTTTTGTCAACAAAAGGGAATGGGCACAAAAAGAAATCAATTTGAGTTCAATGAAATGAAAAGTGAAAGAAAGTTTGCAAAAATGCATCAAATGAAAAGAGGAGCAAAAATAGAGCTCCTAAAGCTTCAAATATAAGCCACCCTCCCTACATATGGGGTGACTTTGAAAATGTTCAAAAGAAATGCAAAAAGTTGAAAAGTTGTCAAGTATTGAAATGCCAAAAATCAAAAAGAAATGGCAAAAGAAAGTGTTCTCAAATGTTATATGCCACAAGAAATTGGAAAAAAAAAAAAAAACAAAAGCAAACTCCCAAAGTGAAACTCAAATATCTATTGATCCCTTTATCCATCGTATCCATTTTTGTGCATGGTAGAGAGGGGACGACCCTTCTTCTTGTCTAGGCAAGAGGGGGAATTCCGCGATCCTCCAGTGTTTCTAACACCATAGGGAGTCTACTCTTGCCAAAAGCATTTAACGATTGAGGACAAAGGTACCCTAGCTTGACACAACTTGGAGGTGATTTATTGGTATCCTTATAGGCTTAGTAGTTTGAAGAAATTGCATCTATGAAGGAATGTGTACCCTTGAATTGCTTCCCTTGTAGATAATTTCCGCCACTTAGATGAGGAAAGTGGTTATTCTTTTGTAGATGCATCCATTACTTGTTTTTGTGTGCTTTAATGATTGGATGTGTCGCCATTTTGGCAAGACCCACCTTGCCTTGCAAGAAGGCATCCTACCTCATGGTTGTCTTGTTGTGAGTTGAAGGGGCGGAGTGAGACCCGCTAATTGTCTCATATCGGCTATGTTATTAGGTTAGTTTAAATAAAGGTCTAGTTTTAGTCACCTCTTTACTCGGGACGAGTAAAGGTTCGGTTTGGGGATATTTGATGTGACCATAATTAGCGCACATTTAGTCCCCTAATTGAGCCTATTTTGCATACTATTATAACATTCTATGGCCATTTTATCCGTCAAAACCTTCCTATTTGCTTTTCTATCGCATTTCATATGTTTTGTAGAAAAGGAGATAATAAGGCGGAAATTCCCGTCTTTCGTGCATATTTGGAAGCTTATTGATGATATTAGATGGACTAGTATGAAGAGGAGGCAATAATAATGACCAAAGATGTAAGAATAAAGTGTATATAGAAGGATCAAAGGGTTAAAAGTAAGAATGACGAGAGGGAAGGCATTACAAGAAGAAATCGCTCAAAAACCGAATCAAGGGTTGCTCCTTTGGCTCTGAAAGTATGCTAGATGGAACGGCGTCGGAAAAACAAGTGATCTAGGCTTTTGAATCACTCCAATAGGAGTCCGGATGAGGAAATAACGTCCGTTTTACAATCCGAGCTCAAGATACAGCTCAACCCGCTCGGGTCAAATTCAACCCGCTCGGGTTGAAGACCAGGACGCCCATATTTCGCTCGGGACGGGCGTATTCCTGGACAAGAAACTTTTCCTTTCTTCGTGAACTATAATCCGTGCGGCTTTGCTCTAATCCGCTCGGATTCCACCTCCACAATCCGCCCGGATTCCCTCGAATCCGCTCGGACCCCATCCCCAGAATCCGCCCGTCCCGACCTTATTCCGCCCGGATTCCAGTACAGCGAAATTTTGTCTTCTCCAAGCTACAAAGAAAGAAGCCCTTCCTTCGAAAAATACCGGCTCCTCCTTGCTCAATCTAAAAAGTGTAATTACTAGTTTAGCCCTTAGTTAACCCTAATGCATCCACCTAATTTCCACTATAAATACCCCATTTGTAATAATCCTTTGTACACATCTTTTTAGCTAGAAAATCCTTCTCTTAGATTAGATTAGGAGTAGATTAGAATAGATTACTCTTTAATCTTTCCACAAATTACACATTAATCTCTCCTTAATTATTGTTCAAGTTTATTATTCAAGTTTATTATTGGGTAATTGAAGATTATTGGGTTATTATTGGGAGATTGACAACCTTCCATCAATCATCAAGTTCTTCTATTATTCTTTGCTTTATTATTTGGATCATCTTAAGTTGGTATAATTCCTTTACTCTTTAATCTTTATTGTTAATTTCTTCATTTTATTATCATGTTTATACTTGTTGTGATGATTGACACCCTTATTAACATGTTAAACTTGATAATGAGTGAGTAGTTTCTTTAGCTAGGATTAATGGGTAATTAGGGGAAACCAACATGGGATTGATTCATGCTTAATCTAATATGTTTTCATAATCAAATTGCTTGATTGTTGTGATGTCAACTTTATGCACATGTTATGTTTGATGAAATGCTAAGCCTATGAATCCTTGCATTTTTACCATCTCTTATCTACTCAACTTGACTCGTAAGATATAAACCAACTCGAGTCTTGTTAGACCATGCATAGAAGTTGATTAGGAGGAAAGTAAGTCGACTTGTAGGTGTTGTACAATCTAATCGATTCGGCTCCGGGACTCAACTCTTCCTAAGAACCGTAAGATATAACCCAACTCGATTCCTCCACAACATTACTTGCTTGCAACCTTGTAAACATGTTTGTATGATCAACACCATGAATCCCCTATGACCCAATGATATCCTAGCACTTTTAATCATTTGTTTACATCCTTCTTTTATTGCTTGTTTCACTTTATTGCTTTCATTAGTCTAGAACACAACTACAAACCCAAATCAATTGTGACACTAACATAAATTGAGATAGATAGACTTAGAACCCAAAGCACACTGTCCCATGGATCGACCTCGACTTACTGCTAACTAGTTGTATGTTGAGTATTATAAATGTGTTTGATTGGATGTGACCCGACGACATCGCTCCACATCAAAATGTATTTGATGTGACCATAATTAGCTCACATTTAGTCCCCTAATTGAGCCTATTTTGCATACTATTATAACATTCTATGGCCATTTTATCCGTCAAAACCTTCCTATTTGCTTTTCTATCGCATTTCATATGTTTTGTAGAAAAGGAGATAATAAGGCGGAAATTCCCGTCTTTCGTGCATATTTGGAAGCTTATTGATGATATTAGATGGACTAGTATGAAGAGGAGGCAAGAATAATGACCAAAGATGTAAGAATAAAGTGTATATAGAAGGATCAAACGGTTAAAAGTAAGAATGACGAGAGGGAAGGCATTACAAGAAGAAATCGCTCAAAAACCGAACCAAGGGTTGCTCCTTTAGCTCTGAAAGTATGTTAGATGGAACGGCGTCGGAAAAACAAGTGATCTAGGCTTTTGAATCACTCCAATAGGAGTCCGGATGAGGAAATAACGTCCGTTTTACAATCCGAGCTCAAGATACAGCTCAACCCGCTCGGGTCAAATTCAACCCGCTCGGGTTGAAGCCCAGGACGCCCATATTTCGCTCGGGACGGGCGTATTCCTGGACAGGAAACTTTTCCTTTCTTCGTGAACTACAATCCGTGCGGCTTTGCTCTAATCCGCTCGGATTCCACCTCCACAATCCGCCCGGATTCCCTCGAATCCGCTCGGACCTCATCCCCAGAATCCGCCCGTCCCGACCTTATTCCGCCCGGATTCCAGTACAGCGAAATTTCGTCTTCTCCAAGCTACAAAGAAAGAAGCCCTTCCTTCGAAAAATACCGGCTCCTCCTTGCTCAATCTAAAAAGTGTAATTACTAGTTTAGCCCTTAGTTAACCCTAATGCATCCACCTAATTTCCACTATAAATACCCCATTTGTAATAATCCTTTGTACACATCTTTTTAGCTAGAAAATCCTTCTCTTAGATTAGATTAGGAGTAGATTAGAATAGATTACTCTTTAATCTTTCCACAAATTACACATTAATCTCTCCTTAATTATTGTTCAAGTTTATTATTCAAGTTTATTATTGGGTAATTGAAGATTATTGGGTTATTATTGGGAGATTGACAACCTTCCATCAATCATCAAGTTCTTCTATTATTCTTTGCTTTATTATTTTGGAATCTCCATAGGTATAATTCTCTTAATCCTTGTTTTAATTATTGTTAATCTTTCTTACTTGTTCATCATGTTTGGCTTTGTTAGTATGATTGACAACCTTATTAACATGTTAAACATGATCATGAGTGAGTAGTTACTTAGCTAGGATTAATGGGTAATTAGGGGAAATAAACATGGGGAATGATTGCTTAAATTAATATGCTTTCAATAGTTTATTTGCTTGCTTGTTGTGATCTCAACTTATGCACATGTTATGTTTGATGAAATGCTAAGCCTATGAATCCTTGCATTTACTACCATCACCTACCTTTTCAATGAGACTTGTAAGACATAAACCAACTCGAGTCTCATTAGACCATGCATGTTGTTGAGTAGGGAAGATTAAGTCGACTTGTAGGTGTTGTACAATCTAATCGATTCGACTCCTCAAGATGTAGTATAGTGGTAAGTATTCCCGCCTGTCACGCGGGTGACCCGGGTTCGATCCCCGGCAACGACGCCATTTTGATGGGGTGATGTCGTCACTCATCCAATCAAACACATTTATAATACTCAACATACAACTAGCTAGCGGTAAGTCGAGGTCGATCCATGGGACGGTGGTTACTCAAATTATTCAATCTAATTATGGTTATGCTTGGGGTTGTCACAATTATAATGGATTGATGATTCTAAACTAATAAAGGCAATAAACAAGCAACAAAAGGAAAGATGTAAACAATTGATTAAAAAGCACTAGGGTGTCATGGGATTATAGGGGAATCATGGGATATGATCATACAAACATGTTCTCAAATTATATGCAAGCAATTATTGTTGTGATGGATTGAGTTGGGTTATATCTTACAATCCTAGGAAAGTTTGGGTCCCGGAGCCGAATCGATTAGATTGTACAACACCTACAAGTCGACTTAATCTTCCCTACTCAACAACATGCATGGTCTAATGAGACTCGAGTTGGGTTATGTCTTACAAGTCTCATTGAAAAGATAGGAGATGATAGTAAATGCAAGGATTCATAGGCTTAGCATTTCATCAAACATAACATGTGCATGAGTTGAGATCAAAACAAGCAAGCAAATAAAACATGAAAGCATATTAATTTAAGCATGAATCATTCCCCATGTTGGTTTCCCCTAATCACCCATTAACCCTAGCTAAGAGACTACTCACTCATCATCATATTGAACATGTTAGCAAGGTTGTCAATCATACTAACAAAGTGAAACATGATGAACAAATAAAAGTAATTAGCAATAATTAAAAAGAGATTAAGAGATTATACCTATTAATGATTCCAATAACAAAGCAAGAATAATAGAAGTACTTGATGTTTGATTGAGAGGTTGTCAATCTCCCAATAATAACCCAAATAATCTTCAATTACCCAAAATAAAGGATGAACAAGAGAGAGATTAAAGAACTAAAACTTGTATTAGAACTTGATTAATTGTTGATTACAAAACTAAAGAGAGATTTTATTGATATTAACTACTCTAATTATTGATAAGAAGAACATGCTCCTCTAATTAGACTAATGGGGTATTTATAGTGAAAATTAGGGAGGATGCATTAGGGTTAACTAAGGGCTAAACTAGTAATTACACTTTTTAAGTAGAGCAAGGAGAAGCCGGTATTTTTGGAGAGAAGGACTTCTCTTTTCGTAGCTTGGCGAATCTGGGCGTCCAAGGGTGAAGACGGTCTGATTTGTAGTTCACGTAGCAAGGAAAATCTCCCTGTCCAGGAATACGCCCGTCCCGAGCAAAATATGGACGTCCTGAGCCTCAACCCGAGCGGGTTGAAAATGACCGAGCGGGTTCACCAAGATCCCGCTCCGATAGAGTTGACCCGTGCGGGTTGAGCTGCTATTCCCTTTCTTTTTGCTTTTAAGCCTAAGATTCCTCCATATACTCTTTATTTATTCTTCCTTGGTCATCATTCTTGCTTCCTCTTCATACTTAGTCCATCAAATATCGTCAATAAGCTTCCAAATATGCACGAAAGACGGGAATTTCCGCCTTATTATCTTCTTTCCTACAAAACATGTAAAATGCACTAGGAAAGCAAATAGGAAGGATTTGACGGATAAAATGGTCATGAAATGTTATAAAAGTATGCAAAATAGGCTCAATTAGGGGACTAAATGTGCGCAAATAATGTTCACATCAAATATCCCCAAACCGAACCTTTACTCGTCCCGAGTAAAGAGGTGACAAAAACTAGACCTTTATTTAAACTATCCTAATAACAAAGCCGATATGAGACAATTAGCGGGTCTCACTCCGCCCCTTCAACTCACAACAAGACAACCATGAGGTAGGATGCCTTCTTGCAAGGCAAGGTGGGTCTTGCCAAAATGGCGACACATCCAAACATTAAGCACACAAAATCAAGTAATGGATGCATCTACAAAAGAATAGCCACTTTCCTCATCTAAGTGGCGGAAATTATCTACAAGGGAAGCAATTCAAGGGTACACAATCCTTCATAGATGCAATTTGTTCAAACTACTAAGCCTAGAAGGATACAAATAAATCACCTCCAAAATGTGTCAAGCTAGGGTACCTTTGTCCTCAATCGTTAAATGCTTTTTTCAAGAGTAGACTCCCTATGGTGTTAGAAACACTGGAGGATCGCGGAATTCCCCCTCTTGCCTAGACAAGAAGAAGGGTCGTCCCCTCTCTACCATGCACAAAATGGATACGATGGATAAAGGGATCAATAGATATTTGAGTTTCACTTTGGGAGTTTGCTTTTGTTTTTGTTTTTCCCTCCAAATTTCTTGTGGCATTTGACATTTGTGAACACTTTCTTTGCCATTTCTTTTTGACTTTTGGCATTTCAACACTTGACAACTTTCAACTTTTTGCATTTTCTTTTGAACATTTTCAAAGTCACCCCAATTAGTAACGAGGGTGCCTTGTATTTGAAGCTTAGGAGTTCTATTTTTGCTCCTCTTTTCATTTGATGCATTTTTGCAAACTTTCTTTCACTTTTCATTTCATTGAACTCAAATTGATTTCTTTTTTGTGCCCATTCCCTTTGATGACAAAAATGTATGGTAGAACATGGATGAATGATGGTTGCATGGTTTCAAGGGTCACCTTGGAATAAACGGTAGCCAAGGAGTTATCACACCACAAGGTACTCTTGACTAGGCCTTAAACCATGAGTCAAAGGATACTAGCATGACACATCCTAGGGTGTTTTACAAGTATTCTAACAAGCAAAGTCTTAAGAATAAAAAACATCTACTAGGGCCTATATACACTTATCAAGCTTCCCAAGTAGACGGTTTCACAAAATTGTTTCTAACATGCAACTACATGCCATGATGCAACTAACATATATACATCCTAATGCATATGATTCTACCAACTAATATGCCATATAAACTAAATGCAAGTCCTAAGTTCACATTGTTTATACCGCATCAATCAAAATAAAGCCACATAGTCATTAACATAAAGAGGAAAAAGGAGATTGGAAAGATCATACCATGCGGTCTTCAATATCCTCATGTCTCGGATGTGGCGTAGTCAATCAATGTGAAAAAGGATGGACAAACACAATATATACAAAACAATATACAAACCTATACTACAAAGGAAATGAACATGTTTTTGATTTTTTCAATTTTTCAAATTTTTATGGTTTTTTCGTTTTTATGAAATTAAAAGACATATTTTTATGCATTTTTGGAATATAAATTCCCATCCCCCACTTTATTTTGGACATTGTCCTCAATGTACATGTAGGAGTAGGAATAAAAAGGAAATACATGTTTTTGTATTTTTGATTTTTTTTGAAATTGAAGTACAAATGCAATGATATGGTATGAATGAATGCATGCTCTAACTAAATGCAATTCTATATGACATATATAACAAATGAATGCAATCTAAACTATACTATATGATGCATGATAAATGCTTAAGTCACCTATGATCAAACCTCCCCAAACCGATTTAAACACTATTTCTAGTGTAGAAATGAATAGGTTTGGCCATTAGTAACTAAGCATGAATTCTAGTCTATATGCAACTATCTACATGAATCATGTGGGATAAATACAATGCAAACTAATCTAATCATGTGAGGTATAATACAATGCAAACTATACATGAGAAATAGGGAAAGAAAGGTCTCACACTCACGATCTCAATCAAAGCCTCTATCATTAAGGCTATCATCATCTTCATTACTTTCTTCTTCTTCTTCCTCTCCTCCTTGGTCATCTTCATTCAAGCCTTGGTTTGGGAACACAAGGTGCGGTTGCACCCAAGAAGGCCTAGGACCATTAGGATCAATAAACCCTTGTTGTGCCATATGATAATATTGAGGATAGAGGGCCAAATAGTTGTCTTCTTGCCCTCGGTGCATCCTAACATCCATGTTGCTTATCATACCCATCAATATATCCATGGCCGATGGCGGGCTACTCGGGCGAGGGGGAGAAGGTGAAAAGGGTCTGTAGACATGGGGGTATGGAGGTATCTCCGCATATGAGGGCCGAACACCATGAAGGAATGGTGGAAATTCAAGGCTTGGACCTTGGGACGGTGGTGGTGCATGGGAAGGAGTAGAAGGTGCCTCCTCACGTCTCCTAGGTGGTGGTACCCTAATCCTCTCAATGGGGAGGAGGTAGCTCGGCATGGGTGCAAGTTAACTCGACCTAGGTGTGATAGGAGGAAGGTCCCAACAAGGAAGGGTGAATGTAGTGCTTCCCTTGGTGTACCAATCAATACTTCCCAAATCATTATGTTTGCACCATTTGTGATGCCTAAAGATGACCCTCTCATTAAGTAAAGTATCTCCGGGTAGAGGCTCATATCTCCCATCATCATTAAACCCCGGACATAAAACATCGGCCATCCTAGTCACAAGACCACCCATCACAATTCCCTTTGATTTTGTCCTACCCTTTGATAGATTTCGAAATCGGACAAGTAATTCAAGAGCGGGATTAAAGTTGTACTTTGGCAAACCTTGGACATTCAAATATGACTCAAGAAAAGTCATGTCAAGTTGACTCACACATCCCGTGTCACTTCTACCATGAATAGTCCCCGCTATAAATTGATGCCACATTCTAATAACCGGGTGATGAATGTAAAAGGCATGACACCTCTTAAAACCCTCTAATTCCAACCCGGTGATTGCTCTCCACAAATGTGACTCCGTGAACCCCACGGGTTTTCAAGGTCGGTCTCGGGTATCGCAAGCCCAAAGATTTCACCAAAGGTACCCAAATGCATTTGATGGGTCTCATTACACAACCTAAATTCCAAAGACACCCCATATGTCTCTCCTTCAAATACTTTGAGACTAGACAAGAATTCCAAGGTGAGGCTAAGGTATGTTTCCTCATGCATATTAAATAAAGTCTCAAGACCCATTTCTCTAAATAAGGACTCGGTTCATCCTTCAATACCAAGTTTATCCAAAGTTTGACGACAAATGAAACGAGTGGGTTCGAACTCCTTACCAAGTAGTTTCAAAAATCGCTTCCTATGCTCATTTTTGATGAATACTACCTCCGGGAAATCATCAAGTTGCTCAATCTCCGGCACTAACTCCTCTTCTTGCATTTGGTACTCCGGTGGAGCATTAGAATTGCTTCCTTTCCTTCTTTTTGATCCCTTAGAAGTAGTAGCCTTACTCTTGCCCCAAAAATTCATTGTTGTAGCCTTGAAATCCACCAAGTATCACTACCCAAGAATGCCACAAATCTTCACAAATAAGAGCCAAACAACCTTGAAAATGCCTTACTAGAACACTAAAAGCAATGTAGTGAAGCTAGAAGGCAAAAATCAAACTCAAAATCAATTGTTGCTCACAGATTTTTGGAGCTACAATTTTTGAAATGATGAAAATGGGTGATTTTGAGCAAATAGAAGGTTGGAAAGTTGGTTTTTATTGTGTAGAAATGGATTAGAATGATTTTTAGAGTAATTAGATGGTGATTTGGTTGGATTTTATGGTTATTTGGGTGAGTTTTGTGAGTTGAGCTTGAGTTTGAAGGTAGAAGATGAAGATGGTAGGTGAGCTTTGAGTGAAGAGTGATTTTTATAGCTGAAAACAAGGCATTCACGGGTTAAAGGCTGAACACGGGTGGGGTAGCATTGTTCTGCCCGTGTTTCTGTGAAAATGCAGCATTTAGAGGGTGGACCCGCTCGGGACAGAAATAACCCGCTCGGGTTGGCTGTGAACCCGCTCCAGATAATTTCAACCCGCTCGGGTTGACAGCAAAGAAGGGCGTATTTCTTAAAATCCGCCCGGATTCTTGGGCAGAGAATTTTTCTTCTTTTCTTGGCCTTCAACCCGCCCGGATTTATCTCGGGATGGACGTCTTTTTTGTGTCTTGGCCCAACACCTTTCCCTTGATAACACACTTACTCACAAGCCCAATTTTTCCATTTTCTTCATTTCTTGACATTTTTCATCTCCTCATTTTTT
The DNA here is from genome assembly GCF_048544455.1 of Silene latifolia. NCBI lineage: Eukaryota > Viridiplantae > Streptophyta > Magnoliopsida > Caryophyllales > Caryophyllaceae > Silene > Silene latifolia. The sequence continues at coordinate 115,825,665 of NC_133538.1, forward strand.
ATGAATTTCCTTCAAAAACTCAATTAAAAATATGAGATCCCTCCCTTTCATCTCTCATGCAATTAAATGAATGCAAAACCACACTAAATGCATATATACAAATTAATGGTTATTGAGGAACTCCATCAAACCAAGGACTATCAATTAACAATTTCATAGAAAATTATCACTCGCACTCAAAGCACGTAGAAGTCGGTCAAATTTTTGGGAGTGGGACATGAATAGGCATGCATAGCAACACAAGATTATGCAATTGAAAAATGCCCAAGTAAAAGACCGAACAAGCATATCAAGAGCATCATGACAAAAATCATAGGAGAAATTATGGATGGAAGGGACATGAAATGGGTAGTTGGTTGGCAATTCACTCAACTCATCCTCCAAATAGTCAAAATCACCACATTCAATGCAAGTACTCTTACTATCATACAAGGTGATTTCAAGAGTGTCTAATTGAGGTTCCTAAATGTCCTCATCAAATTCCTCATCCCAACATGGTCCATTATCAAAGGGGTTGTCATAGCAAGGCTCACCAAGCTCAACACAATTGTCTCCCTCAAATATGTCATCCTCAAAGGGTGAGTTTTCACTCAAGCTCTCATCCATATCACTCTCACTTTGCTCATTAACATCAAATTCCATGGAGGTTGATTTCATTGAAACACAAGAAGAGTAGGATGACGGCATCCAAGCATTAGTTTCACCATCAAGAATGTACTCCTCCTCATCATCACTCTCCTCATCTAGCACTCCATCTTCCCAAGGTGGGGTAATTTTGTGGACAAAGTGGGTTGGTTCAAGGTTATAAGAAGGTTTCTCATCCTCACAAATCTCATTTTCATCATAGTTTTCCTCAATGAATTTTTGAAATGTGATTTTTATCGCTTCTATACCTTCCTTGGCACTCTCAAATATGTCATCAAAGATGTAGGAATAAAGTGTATGTAGAAGGATCAAAGGGTTAAAAGTAAGAATGACGAGAGGGAAGGCATTACAAGAAGAAATCGCTCAAAAACCGAACAAAGGGTTGCTCCTTTGGCTCTGAAAATATGCTAGATGGAACGGCATCGAAAAATCAAGTGATCTAGGCTTTTGAATCACTCCAATAGGAGTCCGGATGAGGAAATAACGTCCGTTTTACAATCCGAGCTCAAGATACAGCTCAACCCGCTCGGGTCAAATTCAACCCGCTCGGGTTGAAGCCCAGGACGCCCATATTTCGCTCGGGACGAGCGGATTCCTGGACAGGAAACTTTTCCTTGCTACGTGAACCACAATCCGAGCGGATTCTCCCAAATCCGCCCGGATTGCATCTCCCAAATCCGCCCGGATTGCATTTTCAGAATCCGCCCGGATTCACCTTAATCCGCTCGGATTCCACCGCCCAAATCCGTCCGTCCCGACCTTATTCCGCCCGGATTTTTTCACAGCACGGATTGTCTTCTTCAAGCTACGAAAAGAGAAGCCCTTCTCTCAGAAGATACCGGAGTCTCCTTGCTCAACTCAAAAGTGTAATTACTAGTTTAGCCCTTAGTTAACCTAATGCATCCCACCTAATTTCCACTATAAATACCCCATCTTTGTAATTAATCAAGCATGTTGTTTTTAGCTAGAAAAATCCTTCTTTAGATTAGATTAGGAGTAGATTAGAATAGATTACTCTTTAATCATTCCACAAATTACACATTAATCTCTTCTTAATTGTTGTTCAAGTTTATCATTCAAGTTTATTATTGGGTAATTGAAGATTATTGGGTTATTATTGGGAGATTGACAACCTTCCATCAATCAATCAAGTTTCTTCTATTATTCTTTGCTTTATTATTTGGATCATCTCAAGTTTGGTATAAATCCTTTAGTCTTTACTCTTTATTGTTTATTTCCTCATTCTATTATCATGTTTATACTTGTTGTGATGATTGGCACCATTAATGACATGTTTCCCATGATAATGAGTGAGTAGTTTCTTTAGCTAGGATTAGTGGGTAATTAGGGGAAACCAACATGGGATTGATTCATGCTTAATCTAATATGTTCACATGATTAAATTGCTTGCTTGTTGTGATGTCAACTTTATGCACATGTTATGTTTGATGAAATGCTAAGCCTATGAATCCTTGCATTTTTACCATCTCTTATCTACTCAACTTGACTTGTAAGATATAAACCAACTCGAGTCTTGTTAGACCATGCATAGAAGTTGATTAGGAGGAAAGTAAGTCGATTTGTAGGTGTTGTACAATCTAATCGATTCGGCTCCGGGACCCAACTCTTCCTAAGAACCGTAAGATATAACCCAACTCGGTTCCTCCACAACATTAATTGCTTGCAACTTTGTAAACATGTTTGTATGATCAACACCATGAATCCCCCATGACCCCATGATATCCTAGCACTTTTAATCAATTGTTTACATCTTTCCCTTTATTGTTTGTTTATTATATTATTTGCATTAGTCTAGACACAACTACAAACCCAATCAAATCGTGACACTTGCATAAATTGAGATAGATAGACTTAGAACCCAAAGCACACCGTCCCATGGATCGACCTCGACTTACCGCTAACTAGTTGTTTGTTGAGTATTATAAATGTGTTTGATTGGATGAGTGACGACATCGTTCCGGATCAACGGGCGTCTTGAAGGCAAGTCGGGCGGATTGTTGCTTGGCTCGCTCGACTTGTGTTTGAGACGGGAAGATTGTTGTCCAGTGCAAAATTCAACATTTGAGAGCTCTTTCAAGACCGACGACTTGAGCGGAGGTCGAGCGACTTTAGCGATGGGTCGCTCGAGTTGAGGTCGGCTCAGGCAGATTTCTTTCCAGGGCAAAATTTCACTTTGTACTCCTTTCCCAGTCCCCGCGAGCTCAGGTCTGCTCGTGGGGATATTTGTCCCGCATCAATTCTTCTTCTTTTCTTTGTCAGTTATTCTTGGGTAGCTTTACAAAGGCTTGATTAGCCTAGGCATGTGCTTCCCCACACTTGATCATCAAACACTATACATTTGAAGCACATTAAAATCCCTCTCTCACTTGCTCTCATGTTATACAAATTCGTTAAATAAAGCATGTAAAATGCAATGCAAAACTTGAGTAATGTACAAATTAAATGAAATGCAAGTTAAGAAGTTACAATATTTACAAATGGTGGTTTAGGGAGGACTCCACCAAACTCTCCTTCTTTTGAGAGATGTCAAGGAGGCAAAGCCAAGGCGTTGTTGATGTTGCTCAACACCTTGTAGAAGTAGTCAAAGGCTTGTTCATTTTCATGGTAACGGTCTTGCATAGACCCTTGCACATTGTTGTCTTTATTGTTGTAAACCGAGTCAGTGTTGACAAGGATCCATCAAGCCTTGGTCTAGAGTCATAGCATTCCCAATATAAGGATTAACCAATCCCTCAAATTCATTGTCCCATAGACCATACACTTCATTCTCTTTCTCCCCTATGTTGGGTGGATCATGAGTTGACAAGAGCAACTCTCCTTCCTTGTTATCATGGCCAATGAGGCCTCCATCTTTACTTGTCCTGAGTGAGCTTTGCAAGCTCTTATTCTTGTTGTGAAAAATTCCATGCTCTCCGAATAGAGCCATTTCAACATCATCGATCTCTTTCTTCCAATTGGGCGGTGTGTCTTTGCCCTTCTCTTTGACATTTCCATATTTCCCTTGTCCTTTGAGTGGAGATTCCATCTTCTTCTTGTCACCCTTCCGAGTATAGTGATCAATCATAAAGCATGGCTCAAACAAGTTGGGAGCTCTCATAGTCTTATCAAGGTTGAAGGTGATTGTTTCATCACCTACTTCAAGTGTGAGCTCTCCATGTTTCACATCGATCTGTTGGACTAAGTGTCCCCGACAATAATGCAATCACAACTGTTGATCATATTGATCACATATTTAAATCTCATACCAAGAATACGAAAGGGATGATAGAATACATATATAGTCAACTGGTCCACACATATCGGTAATGATTGGCTGGCTAGAGTTTGACATTACTGTCGTGCGACGGTGATGATCAGTTGATCCCTTGAGGTCACACCTAAAGGACGATTCCCTTAATTGAAAAGGTTAATTAATTGTATGACGATACAGATTAATTAATTCCTTAAAATTGAACAAATTATTATAAGAGAGAAAAATGACATCTTATTATAATGTGATTAAATGAGATTTCATTTATTAATTTAAGAAGTTATATTACTAAAATTAATCGGTGTTTGCGAAACACGCGAGATGAGAATGATAAGTTAGTTATAATTACAAGATATTGTAAATTATACTAACTAGTAATTAAATGACTATTTTATGAGAAAGTAATTTTAAATTACTAGTCAATTTGTTAAATATGATTTATTTAATTTGTAAATGATATTTAATTTGTTAAATATGCATTTTAAATTAAAACATGACATAAGACATGTCACATGTCACATGACATACAATTGTACAATTGACAAAAATAAAATGGACTCCATATTAGACACATAAATCGAAATTGGTGGGCATTGTGAGATGTTTTGTCTTTTTCCATTTGTCTTATTCATTTGTCCTATATGCATGATAGTGACATGACTATGGACAAAGGCTTACACATTTGTCTTGTGAAGACAAAAAGAAAAAGAATTATGGTCTATAGACCATAAGAGGCCACCGGTTTTTTTAAGTGGATATAGAGTGTTTTTCCTCATTTTTATTCATTCTTACATATTTTTATGAAAATACCTCTCTCTCTCTCTCTCTCTTGTTCTTCGTAAAAGTCCCGTTTATGAATCTAATTTGGATGAATCAATAACTAATAATACTAGTAGTAGTATATGTGTATTAGTAATCAATTTTAAGGTAAACCACATTACAAATATCTAGTACATGTTAGTTTCTGGGATTATGGGATAGTCTTGGGTGCTACTAATTGGAGGGCTTCTATTTTGAAGTCATGAATGTTCATCCAATATTGGAAAGCTCAAGAACTAACAAGAACGACATCTTGTTGGTGCCCATTTGACCGAAATTTTAATGGTGAGAAATTGATTTTCTTATCTCTTCTTTTTAGTTTGCATGCATAAGATCTAATTTAATTTTATGACTAAATTAAACTTGAAACATATATGAATATGTTGTATAATGAGATATAGATTTCTAACAAGCGGTATCAAGAGCCTTGGTTGTTTGCATGCAAATCGGTTATAGTTTTTCCGAGTTATACGATTAACATATAAAACTTGTAAATTTGTGTTATTATGATATATCACGAAAATAATTTATGCATGTTAAAGTTTATGGTCCTAAAATATATTTAGGATTTTTTCGTTAATTTATGGATTTTTATTGTTCATTTTATATAATAATGGCATTAAAAATGTGATTTTATGATAAAAATGTCATTTTCGGACTAAAATTAGCTAAACTTTGAATTTTCCAGTGGTTTTTGGATATGTTTTCACATATTTTATTTTTAGATGATCTGGAAATTTTCAGAATTTTTGGAGTTTTTATGCTCGAAATATGGATTTTTCATGATAAAAATCGAATTTAAATGAAAAATGGGTTATTATGAGATAAATTTGGAATCTGGTCATAGAAATTTAGTATATTGTCACATGAAATTTTACAAGATGTGTGTAAAATAATAGGCTATAATGAAGTCTTCATGCATGATTTATGAATTTTTGATGAAAAATAGCATAAATAGTGACTTAATTAGTGAATAATTGCTAAAACATACTCCATGACTAAGGAAAACCGTCACATGTTGCATTTTATTATCTTTTTCAGATCTAAAATTGAAAAGTTTATGAATATATTTTTTCTCATGTTTTAATGATTATTATTGATAAATCCGATAAACCGCAACATAGTTTTTCCGATAAATATTTCGAAATTTTAACCTAAGTTTTTGAACATTATGAGGGTCATGGTATTTTTCCAGAATGTTTATGAGTTTAAATTTCAAATTTTGAATTTATTTGAAATTTTTTGTGATTTATTTGAACTTTATAACATTTTTATTGAAATTTTGGGTCCATTAATGAACAATTTTAAGAAATATGAGTTAATTATAGTCAAATAGTTAGTGGAGACTAATTTTGAGTCCTAAGAGGTTAGGGTAATTAACTTGTGCATAAATATGATTTTATGTAATTTATTGTGATTTTAAAAGGTTGAATCACGCAAATCCATAAAAACCGTTAAATATACAATATTGGCTCCTTAAACGCGATTTAACATAAAATTGGGCATGTTCATACATATTATAATGCTGCATTTTATTTATGATTGTCATAATTTTTTTTTTATGTAATTTTGAATCATGTAATTTTTACTTAGTATGGCCTTAGTTTTTAATTGGTATTACCCGAAATGTATGGGAATATCGATTCGGTTGTAATTTAATGTGATCTCGTATCAACGTTTTGTAATTTAATAGTTTTATTTTATTTTAATTACAAATGTATAATAGGAAATTATGTAATTTGTTATGTAATTTAATTATTCCGGAGTTCCTTGAAGACGGTGTCACACAAGAAGGCGATACATAAAGACGGTGTTACCTCGAGATGCGTGCCAAAACCGAAGTCCAAGGGACCAATGGAGTTGGTTTCCGAATATGTAATAGTTAATTAGATTTTCTATTTTACGAAGGCCATACTAGGATTTATTTTATGTTTTGCATTTTTTTTTATATGTTGCATGCATCGCTAAATCGCCATAACTAAAACTTGTATTGTCATTTTAATCGAGTTTATCGACCGTGTCAATTTGAATTATCGTAGTTCACCGCTTTAGTTCACTTAAAATGTGAGAGATAATAAATTGACATGACCTCTCGCTAAAATAATCAATTGAGACATAGCCTTACCAAAAAGTAGAAACCATGAAAACCTATTTCGTGAGGGAGTGCACTCGGCCACACCGGGGTACAAACCTTGTTACGTTGGGGATGTGGGTGATAAATGTCTATCCACCGAATTCATATTAAAAATAGGTATTTCGGCACACCGTGCCCTAAGTTGATATGAGTTTGGATCATGGACACATTTATTCGAAATTTGGGTTGAACTCAACGAAAGTATTCACGACGATTTCCGGATGTGTTTCGGGCTAGAGATAAATATTAATGTAATTTTATCGACCAAGAGTTCTAAAAGTAGAATCGATTAAAGAGTTAATCCACCGAGTTATATTAATAAACGGTATTTCGGCACACCGTGCCCCAAGTTAATATGAATTTGGATCTTGGAATCATTTATCAGAGTTGGGTAGAGGTCACTATGTAAATGCTTTACTTGTTATTTACAAGTATTATTATAACGACGAATTTTTTGTTTTTCATTATTCTGTTATCATATTGTTCTATTTCTTTACCACAATTCATATACGATAACATTTCGATTTTTGATTCAAATTTTCATTAAAACATAGTAAATAAAGACAAATATGAATTTGCTTCTTAAACCTCAATTATCCATTGAAAGGATCTCTTGTAAAGAGTATAGATAAAAGTTATTCATTATCAAACAGGTTTTTGATTCTTCACTAACACATCTACTTACAATGGATTGTTTTTCATATACTTAATTGAATTAAGTACCTTGAAGCGATAAATTGTTTCGGTAATTAGATTTGTCAAAATTCGTAATTGACCAAAATAACGCAACCACTTCAATGAAAGTTTTAAGACTAAAACGATTGAATTGAAGAGTAGTCTTCATAAGTTTCAACTTTGCTTCTCTAAGTAAAGATTCTTTGAAATGAGTGGGAGCATTCTCTTAAACCGTTAAGAAAAAGACGAGGTTCAAGAAGTAAAGATTATAATGGAATTGATACAAGCTAATGTTAAAAGGAAAATTATTGAGAATAACGACACTAAACCTATCAATCCCGACCGATAAAGTTTCCATTGTCTTAAATGTTGGACACTAGAAAGGAAACTACCCCAAATTATTGAAGAATCAACAAATTAGTTGTGGGACATCTAACGGATCTTCTTCTTTAAATGTTTATTTGATTGACATAAATTTTGCTAGTACCATTTCGTCAATATTAGAAACCGATGGTGGTTTTCATCATTGTATGTGATACATAGAATGATTAGAATATGACGACTATCAACAATAATGTTGAGAGATAGAGTCATTGTGTACTCAATCTAGTTTTTGGGTTTAGATTTGTACTTAATTATGACTATTAAGTGAATAAACTCTAAATAAGAATATAAACTTGTTAAGATACAAAAAGGAGGTTTCACTTTTGTGACCCTATACACCATGATTTGATGTATGGCTAGCCCATTATCAAGGTAAATATATTCTAAACCAAACTAGAATGATATATCATGTAGATGGTGCAAGACTCAAATTGGTAACCCAAGATTAAACCTTAGATTCTGGAATGATGAACGCAAAGAGTTATCAAGTACTCTTAAAACCATTAGATCTTCTAGTATATGCGTATCTTGTATTCAAAGCAAGATGTCTCGTGCCTTTTGGTTGAAAAGGAGATCGAGAATGTAAATCATTGATACAGAATAGGTTGATCATTTACTTTTATCAACGATTTAAGTTGATGCTAATGTGTTCACTTAATAAGATAAATAGAGAAATCTTTGAAGAATTTCAAAGAGTTCAAGGAATCACGACTTAGTCGTGAAGGGATTATCAAAGTGAAGACTTTGATATAAGCCAAATAAAATGTGATATAGTATCACAAGTTAATCTCTCTTAGCACACATTATGGGATAATGTGTAATTGGACAGGAAATCAAACGCTATTCGATATGGTTTTGATTTCAATCAAGTTACTTTGAGTTACTTGATCCTTTTGGGGATTTTATCATTTTGTCTAAATTAGTTTTTCCACTAAATCTAAAACGAATCATATGAGATATGAAATGGTAATGTACCATGTTTGTAAGCTTACACAAGAAACAAATGTTCATTTTTCCATTTCAATTATCACGAGTACAATAAGTTTGTGGCTCGTGAAGTTGTCTTTCTAAAATACAAGTTATTTCTAGAAGACAGAGTGGGAGAAATTATTAAAGAGCCACAAAGAATGTTATGTCGTAAGAAACTGGTCTTTCTAGACTACATGAGACGTTTTATGAAAGGCGTTGTTTCTTCAAAACCTAGGAGGTTAAAATCATCACTCGTTGAAGATGATGAATTAGTGTTACTTTTAGGAAGTAAATAGATTTTAACTTACAAAGAAATCATTTGATTCAAGTTGATTACTTCTAGAAAGTAATGGACATATGACTTACATGAGAATGTTTAAGCCACAACTCAATACAAGGCTAAGAGCCATGAAAATCCGAAATAAAAGGCTTGATTAGTGTCAAAGGGTTTTGCACTAATAAAGAGAGACTTCAAAGCTTGATTGGTAGCAAAGGGTTTTGCACTATTTGAAATGCTTAAGTCTATTTGGATCTTCTTAGGGATTGTGTTTCATTATGATGATATACATATAGCAAATGAATCTAAAACCCACTTCTTTAATTAGAAGGAATGTATTCAATACATGTCTTGAGTTTTGTAGATTCTTGCAATCCTAAGATAATGTGAAACTTAAGAGAGGGTATTAAGTAGGACATCAATGAGTTGGAATCAATGTTTTGATCATGTTATAAAACTTTTCTCAATAAGTCGAGAAGTTGTGTTTATACATGGAGTTTAGTGGGAGTTACGGAAATTTTAATTAGTCTTATATGTAGATGGCATATTGATCATTACGAATGATTTAAGACTTTGGAGAAATATAGTACATCTTTAATATCCGGATTAATGGAGATAAATCTACATGATATTAGCGTCAAATAAGAAGTCTTATGTTAATAAGATTCATGACTAGTTCAATCAAGTTGAACATATTTGATTGATTCCATTCGGTTCCGCTGCCGAATCAATTAAATAGGAAATGATGTATAACACTTCATATATTTTGAGTATGATGAATTGTTTCAAAATCGAAATTTAGGTAGCCATATTGATTACCCTTAAGTGCTTGCAGAAGCATTAAGGATGTACAACAAAATGTTTTTGATGCAATTTTGTGTAAGGGGGTTACACAAGTGACAATTGACAATTGAGATTGCGCATGGTTTCTGACAAAACCATAATCAAAACACATTAGGATGGTTAAGATAGCATTGTAGGCTATGTTATTTAAGAAATAGATTTTCTAGAATCATTCTAGGGAATAAAGAACAATGCAAAATATTTGCAACGGAAATTGAGTACACTTGCAATCATGAGATGTGCAAGAAGAATGAGTCCTGCGCACTGTGAAAACAGTGGGAGCTATTCTAAGGCTAGAGGGCCTATGTCTTGATTGGATCTCGACACGTACTCAGAAAGTTTTGTAATGCAAATGTATACATTACAAAGGAAAACGAGTATGTAGTGAGGTTGAGTAAGGTACAAGAAGTTGATAAAACCTACTAACACAAGCCTTCTCATAGGCTTAACATGCTGAGTCATGTCATTTCAATTGAATTAAGATAAACAACTACATTCAAGATCAAACTGGATTATAGAATATGAAGTAGTAATCAGGCATTGATTATTCATATGTGATAATCACATTTGTCTTTCGAGTTTTACTTTAAAACTCTTTTATTATACTTTGTTACATCCAAACAGGTTGTAGAGACAACATTGAACCCCGTTAAAGTGAAACTGGATTAACATGGTATTCGCCCATAATCACTTGTATGAGGTGACGTCTCGAAGTGACTAGAGTGTAATGCGATTGATGGCAAGTTCAAGTACCATAGAGTTATGTGAGATGACTAGTCGATCACATAGGCAGACTGTTAGGAACACTTTGTCGGGCAGTGACCGCTTATAGAGTTCTGGCAAATTTATATAGCCTGGTCGTGGCGAGAGCTACTATAGTATTCTAATGAGTCGATTCTTTTGACTAAAGACTGTTCGCCTAAGATGGCACAGTTTCAGATTAACTTTGATTTGTGTTACTACGACCTTCGTAAATAGGGTCAAATGGGCATATTTTGGGTTATGATGGCTGTGGCTAGTCAAAGGGAATAAGTGCGATAGGAATTGTCCACCCCTTTGTCATGGTTAAAACAATATCTCAGGGCCACTTGAGGAGTAATGAACTAGAAATGCGTCGCCACGCTCGGATGGTGTCTATGGTAGATAACTCCAGTCAATCAGTTATTCTCCAGATCGAGGAAACCACTCTCGATATGATCACTTGCAAGTACGACCTGAAAGACACCTTGCATTGAGTGGGAGATAGTAATAGGATAAGAGAATTGGTGACGCACACTTGTCGAGGACAAGTGGGAGATTGTTGGAGTAAGTGTCCCCGACAATAATGCGATCACAATTGTTGATCATATTGATCACATATTTAAATCTCATACCAAGAATACGAAAGGGATGATACATTACATATATAGTCAATCGGTCCACACATATCGGTAATGATTGGGTGGTGAGTTTGACATTATTGTCGTGCGACGGTGGTGATCAGTTGATCCCTTGAGGTCACACCTAAAGGACGATTCCCTTAATTGAAAAGGTTAATTAATTGTATGACGATACAGATTAAATAATTCCTTAAAATTGAACAAATTATTATAAGAGAGAAAAATGACATCTTATTATAATGAGATTTTATTTAATAATTTAAGAAGTTATATTACTAAAATTAATCGGTGTTTGCGAAACACGCGAGATGAGAATGATAAATTAGTTATAATTACAAGATATTGTAAATTATACAAACTAGTAATTAAATGACCATTTTATGAGAAAGTAATTTTAAATTGCTAGTTAATTTGTTAAATATGATTTATTTAATTTTTAAATGATATTTAATTTGTTAAATAAGCATTTTAAATTAAAACATGACATAAGACATGTCACATGTCACATGACATACAATTGTACAATTGACAAAAATAAAATGGACTCCATATTACACACATAAACCGAAATTGGTGGGCATTGTGAGATGTTTTGTCTTTTTCTATTTGTCTTATTCATTTGTCCTATATGCTTGGTAGTGACATGACTATGGACAAAGGCTTACACATTTGTCTTGTGAAGACAAAAAGAAAAAGAATTATGGTCTATAGACCATAAGAGGCCAGCGGTTTTTGTAAGTGGATATAAAGTGTTTTTCCTCATTTTTATTCATTCTTACATATTTTTATGAAAATACCTCTCTCTCTCTCTTGTTCTTCATAAAAGTCCCTTTTATGAATCTAATTTGGATGAATCAATAACTAATAATACTAGTAGTAGTATATGAGTATTAGTAATCAATTTTAAGGTAAACCACATTACAAATATCTAGTACATGTTAGTTTGTGGGATTAAGGGATAGTCTTGGGTGCTACTAATTGGAGGGCTTCTATTTTGAAGTCATGAATGTTCATCCAATATTGGAAAGATTAAGAACTAACAAGAAGGAGATCTTGTTGGTTCTCATTTGACCGAAATTTTAATGGTGAGAAATTGATTTTCTTATCTCTTCTTTTTAGTTTGCATGCATAATATCTACTTTAATTTTATCACTAAACTAAATTTGAAACATATATGAATATGTTCTATAATGAGATATAGATTTCTAACACGATCATCGCTCCGGCAGTGAGTAGAAATGGTCTTCCTAGAATGATTGGAATATTGGAATCTTCCTCCATATCAACAATGACAAATTCCACCGGTATGAAAAAATTTCCAACTCTCACGGGTACATCTTCCCACACCCCTAGTGGTTACTTTGTTGAACGATCCGCCATTTGTAAGGTCATGTTGGTGCACTTGAGCTCTCCTACTCCTAGTCTTTCACATACCGAATATGGCATTACACTCACACTGGCACCTAGATCGCATAGTGCTTTGTTGATTGTGGTATCACCAATGGTACATGTAATGGAGAAGCTTCCCGGATCCTTGAGCTTTTGAGGGGAATTCCCTTGTAGTATTGTACTACTTAACTTAGTAAATGCAATGGTTTCCAATTTTCAGATGGACTTCTTCTTGGTAAGGATATCTTTCATGTATTTTGCATAGGCCGGAACATGGTGGATTAGCTCCGTGAATGGTATAGAAACCTCTAAATTATTCACAATCTACGTGAACTTTCCAAGTTTCTCATCAAACTTGGGCTTGGCTTGTCGACTTGGGAATGGAAGTCTAATCACAATAGGCTTTTTCTCAAATTTTTTGGCCTTCTCTTTATTTCTCTTCTTTGATGACTCATTAGTAGTTGTCTCTGCCACCTTAGGATTTCTCCTTAGTGGTTCAATCACATCACTTTGCTTGTCATTCACTCAACAATATTCTCTTCAATCGACATATTTGGTCCCTCATATCTTGTGCCACTCCTCAAGTGGATAGCATTGATTGTCTCATGTCTTGTGGGAGGATTACCTTGAGGAGGTAATTGTCCCTTTTGTCTTTGGGAACTAGCAGATGCTAATTGAGACAATTGAGTTTCCAACATTTATGTGTGAGCAAGGATGTAATTGATGGTAGTGTCTTTGGCTTGGCTATCCCTTTGAATTTTAGAAAAGAAATCTTGTTGGCTCTTTTGCATTTGGAGGACCGCTTTTTTAACATCAAAAGCTTGGTCATTGGGTTGATTGTAGTATGGTCTTTGAGTAGGATTTCTCATTGGAGGTGGTGTGTATGTGGGTTGAGGGTTTCAGGCATTTTGGCTCTTGTATGGGGGATTTGGATAGAATTTGGTATTCTCATTATAATAGTTGGAATAAGGGGTCCCATTCTTGTATGCTTGGAAAGCATTCACATGTTCTTTTGTTCCCCTACATTCATGTTGATCATGTCCCAAGGTTCCACAACTCTCACACACTCCATTTGGGATTCAGGATGTCGCCATCATAGCATTGACATGTTGTTTGGGTGATTAGGAGGCTTCATCTGAGCTTCGCCATGGCCTTCTCAAACTTCAAGTTTATGGCGTCGATATGGGCACTTAGTTGAGAACCCAATTGTGTGATAGAGTGCACCTCATGATTCCCTTCTCTAGTGGCTTTTCACGGCCTACTATATTGGGAATTATGGACCACCATTTCTTCGATTTTCGCCCATTTTGGGTTGTCATCAACCTCGGTGAGTCTTCATATAAGCCATTCCAAAATTGTTGAACAAGGAACCACTCCCTTAGTCCATGGTGAGGTCAAGAGCGAAAAGTATCCTTGAATCTCTCCCAAGCTTCATATAATGATTCCTCATCCCTTTGCTTGAACCCGGTAATTTGGGCTCTCAACTCTTGGAGTATATGTCCTCAACAATGGTGTGATCACATTATTGAAACTCATGATAAGAATACATAAGGGATGATTCATTTATATACGTCAACTGATCAACATTAATCAGTAATGATTGGTTGACTAGAGTTTGACATTACTGACGTTTAACGGTGGTGATCAGTTGATCCCTTAAGGTCACACCTAAAGGACAATTCCCTCAATTGTAAAGTTAATCGATTGTATGACGATACGGATTGATTAAATCCTTAAATTGAACAAATTGATATATAAGAGAGAATATTATATCTTATTGTAATATGACTAAATAAGATTCAATTTAGTAATTAAAATGTTATATTACTAAAATTGATTATTGTTTATGAAACATTTGAGATAAGAATTATTAGTTAGTTATAATTACAAAATATTGTAGATTATATTAACTAGGTTAAAGATGACACATTTTACATACATGTAATTATGAATTACAATGTAAATTGTCATGTGTAATTTATTTAATGAAGAATGATATTTAATTAGTTAAATATGCATTTATATTACTAAAGACATGTTACATGTTACATGTTACATGTCACATATTACAAATGACAAAAGACATTTTGTAAAATGGATGTCCATTTTATCCCATCAAAACTGGTTTTATGGGTTGTAAATGGGCTTTGATGGTTTTGTTTTTTAAATGTTAAAAATAGACATCATGATGACCATCTTACATACCTATTCACTAGCTATTGTCTTGATAAGAGAAAAAGCAATGCATGCCTCTATTATGAGAGGAAAACCGTGCACCCCATACACACTAGTGGGTGTGTTCTCATTTTGTAGAGATTATTCTTATGCTTATGCATGTTTATTCTTTTCTCCATATTCTCCCCAAAAATACATAAAAATAGTTTATGTCCATTTTGTTTTAAACCTCTAATAAATAAATATATTACTATGGTAGTAATGATATTAATATTAGAATCAATATTTAAGCTCACTACGCTTATTATCTAGTTAATAATATTTGTAGTATTGAGGGATAGTCTTGGATGCAATCAAGAGGAGGATCTCTATTTTGGGATCTTGTTGGAGGATCATCCCAATATCTTATTTAGCTCAAGATCTAGATTTGGAAGGAGTGTAAATCTAGTGCCCATAAATCCGTCTCACCAATGTAACAAAACTGTTTTCTCCTACCCTTGTTAATTTTGTTACGCATGCACTAGATCTAATGACTAAATCAAAGAGTAATTTAGATCATCAATTAAATGAGTTTATTTAGAGGGTTATTTAATCTGTTTAAGCCATCTTTTTAGTTTACTGTTTTTACTCTTAGCTTTAGATCAAATCAACTCAACCCCCATACTTGTTACCTTAGACTGAATTTAGACAACTAGAATTTACATCTGCCTCTATGTGGTTCGACCCGACTGCCACTAGCTATAGTTGTAGTTGGAAATTATAAATCTTATTTTTGACACCTCACGACGGGTATCAAATTTTGGCGCCGTTGCCGGAGAGCGAAAAATGGAGCTTGTGCAATCATTTCTATAATGGGTTGTACGACGATCAGAGGGCCATTTTGGATGCTGCAGCCAATGGCCGGTTTGCTGAAAATTTGGGAGCAACCAAGGGGTGGAAGATCATTGACGATCTAGCTACCCACAAGGCTGAGTATGGGAATTCCAGAGGGAACTAGAGGAGAGCTGCTGAATATTCCTCTGTTGCTGCGCCTGAAGCTCTTACTGCGAGATTTGACAAATATGAATTGGGAGGAGCTTCTAAAGGTGGGATGTACCAGGTAAATGCTGTGTCAGACGGTCCTCTGTGAAAGGTGTGGAGCTGAGGGACACGTTTCGAAGAACTGCCCTAGTCCCTTTGAGTCTTGTGCTGCCTTTCAACACTATAGGCAGACAAACACCTACTATGAGCCGAATACCCATCCAAACTTGAGTTGGAGGAGCCAAAATGTCCTGAACCCAACTCAACCTTCGCCGCCGCAGTAACCCTATGTGCCCCCTCATCAAAAGCAACAACAATATTAGAAACCTCCCTATGTGCCGCAGCAGCAACAATCGCAGAATTCTGAATTTTCCGAGATTAAGAACTTGTTGCTAAAGGAGTCCCAAGCAAGAGAGGCCGGGATGAAGCTACTAGAGAGCCAAATTGCTCAATTGGCTAGCAAAAGTAACACTCGAGCTCCGGGGCACTTACCGACCCAAACTGATCAAAAGGAGACCTTAAATGCCATCACTTTGAGGAGTGGGTCCACCCTTGAGGGTCCTGCCATGGTCGAGGACGCTACTGAAAAAGATGAGCCGGAAACAAGTCAAAATAAAGCTTCAACGAATAATTCAAAGAAACAGGTGTCTACCAGGTATATCAGTCGATCGACTGATATACCCGGTCGATCGACTAATATGCGGGTTACAGGAGCTTCTAGAATCGTTGTTCCCGACCGATCGATCGAGCAAGGTGGTCGATCGACCGAGGTCACCGCCGATGTCGAGGAATTTCGTCCTTCAATGCCCGACAATTTGAGAGACCATTTGTTCCGGGGTTCGATACGATCCAAGACATTAGGACAAGACCCGAGTGCTGATGGGTCAGTCCCAGCTCCGAAGTTCGATCCGATGACGGTTAATGGTTCACATTTGAGACGGTCTGAAGAGGGGTCAAGCTTCAACAAGGAGAAGGTGATGGACTTTCAACCTAAGTCCACGGATACCGGCACACGCGATTTAGAGGAGAGGGCTAAGGTACTTCTTACAGCCCCATATCCGGAGAGACTAGTGCCAACAAAGGAACAGGTATCTTTCAGTAAATTTGAAAAAGTTATTCGTAGCTTGAATGTGCAAGTACCCTTCCTTGAGTTGGTCAATCAGGTGCCTGCCTACACTAAATTTATAAAACAACTCCTATCAAAGAAAAAGTCGCTTGAACATGTTCACATTGTCGCTTTAACTAAAGAATCTTGCTCTTACTTGTCTCACACTGCACCCCATAAGCTAGAGGACCCGGGTAGCTTTTCTATTCCTTGCAATATAGGTACCTTCTCTATTGAGAAGGCATTATGTGACCTAGGAGCTAGTATAAGCGTCATGCCCTTGAGTCTAGCTAGGAAGCTCAAGTTGACTAGGTTTGTAGTGACAGACATGATAGTTCAGATGGCTGACCGATCTGCGGTTCAACCCATAGGAGTCCTAGAGGACATACCTGTCCAAATAGGGAAGTTTTTCTTCCCTGTTGACTTTGTCGCCCTTGACATGCCTGAGGATGCTCATATTCCCATTATTTTGGGTAGGCCATTTCTGCACACTGCTGGTGCAGTCATAGATGTCGGTCTAGGTACCTTTACTTCCAAAGTAGGCAAGCATTCTATTGTCTTTGCCCAACCGGCTAAGAAAAAGGACCTCATTTGGCCTGTGACTTGTAATACGGTTTCTGAAAAGAAATCGTACTTTGTTCTTCCCGAATTACCTATCTCTATTACTACTTCTGTGCTAACCCCTCCGCCCCAGATTGGGAGCAAAAAGGAGGAAGAACCTGTTGTTTTAGATGTTGCAGGAGCTGGTTTGGGGAAGGAAGTGCTGCAAGTTGTTCCAGCTGTAAAGAAGCCGATCATTCAAAGAGGAGGTCTTGATTGCCTGAGCTATGGAATTGATGAGGTAGTTAATGACGAGCCGGTCAAAGCCAGAGAGTCTGATTTGGATTCTGACAAGCCCGAAAAGATCCTTGACTGGGGAGATGACGAGAGTGTTGATCCGTTGAGCCATACGGACACGGAAGCTAAGAAGGGTGCAGCTGCTAAGATAAGCACCGTTGAGGCTACATCTAGTAGCCAGAAGCCGACGAAGTGGGCCATTTTGGGCGCGTATTATTGTGCATTTGCAGGTTTTTAGACCTCATTTGCTCAAGTTATTGAGCAAATACGAAGAAATAAGGAGTACAGCAGTATTTTTAGTCGATCGACTGAGTTGCACTTTCCAGGAGCTTCTATTCCTGTTCATCTGGTCGATCGACTGCGCCTTTTGGTCGATCGACCAAAGACGCTGCTGTACCTGTTCACGACCTCTCCCCTGCTGTGTTTGGTCGATTTGCGGACTTAAGGGAGTATTCTACTCCACTTTACTTTCCGTCAATTTATTTATTTCTTCTGATTTTCTCAATTGTGCACACTTTTACCACTTCAAAATTGTTTTCTCGGTTTTATGCGTGGTTTTTCTTGTCTTTTCAGGTACCTATTAGTAGCACTGCTGGCTACTGAAACCTCCTAGCTCACGCTGGTTTGGGGAGGTTTCCTTTGCTGCGCTTAAAGTCTTGTAAGTTCCCGATTTTCACTTCATGTCTTATTTATTTTATTTTCCCGCAAATTCCCATTTCTCTTTTCTTTCATTACATGATTTTGCACAATGGGGACACTGTGCGATTTGGTTTGGGGAAGGGTTTTGCGTCGCACATCATTTGCTTGCATTCACGTTTAATTTTGTTTGCATTGTTTTATTTCTCTTATATATACAGAAAAAATCAAAAGAAAATTGAAAAATTTAAAAAAAAAAAATTCCATAAAATGCACGTTTATTTTACCATATAAATCGAGTCGGAACGGTAGTATTTCAAGGATGATATAGCATTTGCACCTGTTTTTGCCTAAGCCTTGCTAGATTAACATGTTATTAGTAGAATCGTAACTGCATATCTACGAGTTTTCGTTAATTATTTGCTGAACTTTAGACTTGACTTAGAAAATTGGCAAGCTACATCATATTTCTGAGTTATTAGAGCCTATAACTGGTGACATCTATGACCAGTTTATCTAGGATGTGAGTAGTACTCCTTATGAGGCATGTCACATAAATGTGCATAAATATGAACTTAATCTGCTTAATACCTGTACGCATTCGGTCTGTGGTTAGTTGACACATGTGGTAGAGGTTTCCCTTTTCTCATTTTGCCCATAAACTCCACACTGCCAAAAATATCCTTTTTGTCCTATTTACTACATCCTACATTTAGCATGTCCCTTGTCAAGCTTGTAGTCTGTGTTCTTGGGGTTGTTACTCATTTTTGGTGGCTTATGCTTTGTTGAGATGATGGTTGGGAAATGAAATAAAGGAAGGAAAGAAAAGAAAGGAAAAAAAAAAGAAATGAAAAAAAAATGATTCGAAAAAGAAAAAAAGAGTTATGTACTGTATAAGCAGTCGATCGACTGCCCTTATAAGACGATCGACTGAAGGTCCGTGAAGAAAGGAAATCAATTCGCATAATTCAATCCTTTATCTTTTGGCGATTTTTGCTCCCATACCATTATTCATATTTTATGGGGAGTTAGTTGATTACTTTTATCTCTGGAAATTGTGAGATTTGTGCTTG